>NW_027288260.1:0-343307 GCF_047511675.1 Marmota flaviventris
GTCTGTATTCTCAAGGTCTATCCCTACTCTACTATCGGCCAGGATTTTCTTTGTTTTTTAGACCAAATAATACTTCATCATGTGCTTCACGTAAAAAAAAAAAAAAATCTTCCTTGGGATAGGAAAAGGGGAAAATTGTAGAATAAAATTGACCATACTATCCTATATACATATATGAAGAGACCACAGTGAGTTTTATCTTTATGTATATCTGTAAAGCACGAGTTAAGAAAATTATAAATACATGGATGGAAGACCAGTATAGAAGAAGAAAGGAAACTGGGTCAGGGAGGAAGGGAGGGAAAGGGCAAGTTCTTGAGACTGACTTGGAACAAACTATATTCCATGCTTTTGTATAACTATAATGCACAGCTAAAAATAAAAATATTCTTCCTCAATGTACCCTTAAGTATAATAAATAATCCTGTAGTAATTACAAGCATATAAATATCTCTTCAAAAGAAGTAGAATTGAAGGGTCATTTGAATGATCCTTTTGATAATTTGGGAAAAAACCAATCAGTTTCCCATAGAGCCTGCACTACTTTGCGTTCTAACCCACTAGGGTTCTGGCTCCATCACATTCTCAGCAGCACTGGTGTTTTCTGTTTTAGTTGTGGTGGTGGGTGGATGTGCCTCTTTGTTCCTGGACTGGAGAATGGGAGCCGATCAGGGATTTTTCTGTTTTCTGTTTCTTTCTGTTTCATCATGTGTTTGAAGCTGGATCTCATTGTGATTTTGATTTTTATATCTCCACTTATTATTGATATTGAACATCTTCCCATGTGCTTCTCAGCCATTTGCATATCTTCTTTGGAGAAATATCTGTGCAAGTCCTTTGCCCATTTTAATATTGATTTGTTGTTTTCTTCTTATTGAGATATAAGGGCTCTTTATATCATAGATCTTAAATTCTAATCAGAAATATAATTTTCAAATGCTTTCTTACATTTAGTGAGTCATCTTTTCACTAAAGACTGTGTCCATTGATGAATCAAAGTTTTGGGGTTGATGTAGTTCATTTTGTTTCTTGCTTTTGGTGCCTGTGTTTTGATGTGCTGTTCAAAAAGTCCCTGTCAAAATCCCTTGTCATGGGCTTTTTCTATTGTGTGTTATGAGTTTTATATTTCAGATCTTACACTTAGGTCCTCTATTTATGTTGAGTTAATTTTAGTCCATGGTGTCAGATAAGGGCCCAACTTCCTTGTTTCATGTGTTGCTATCTATTCAGTTTTCTCAACAGTATTTGTGGAAAATACTGTCCATTTCCATGGAATGCTGTTGTCAGAAATCACTTGAGAACTTATTTTTTTTTCATTTCTGAATTTCTTACCCTGTTTTATTAATCAACATTTCTATCTTTTGTGTTTGTATGACTGGTAACTTTATAGCATGGAGTTTTGAAATTATGACAGGTTAGACCACCAATTTTGTTCTTGTTCAAAATGTTTCTGAACTTGGTTGTTTTAACATTCCCTATCATTTTAGTTGGAATTTTAAATTTTTGCAATGAATAATCTCTGCATCATGTACAACAAGACTGGGATCTTAATTAGAATAAGATGTAATCCATGTTTTTATGAATAAATTAAAATATTCTCTACTATCATGTAAAATGAATATGAGTAAATAAAAATATGAAATAAAAATGGTATTCATGAAAAAAAAAAGAAGTTAGGAATTTTTTTAGGGATGGAACAGAAACTGTAAATTTCTTTGGATAGTGTTGATATGTTAACAAGTTTAAGTGTTCCTGCCCATGATCATTTGATATCTTTCACTTTTTGGTGTTATTCTAAGTTTCATTGCTTGTTTTAAAGTCTTCAAATTTGATCTACTTGATTGGGTGGTATTACATTGGGTCTAGTATTACATTTTATTTTACTTGTCAGATGAAATTGTTTTCTTGATTTTCTTTCCATATATATTTTTTTATTATTAGTGTATAGAAACACACTTTGTGTGTGTGGGGTTTTGTATTGGCACCTTTGCTGAATTTATTAATTGTGGTGATTATTTTCTTGGAATCTTGAGATTCTCCAGATATAACTTTATCTCGCTGATAAACAGAGGTTTTTATACTTCTACCTTTCCATTTGGCATGCCCTCTGCCTGTACTTCTTGCAGATTGATCTGGCCAGTATTTCTAATATGTTAAAAAGAACAAGTGAAAGCATGTAAATTTGTCTTCTTTCCATTTTGGGAAGAAAATATTTTGTTTTTAGATTATTTAATGTATTAGAAAGTAATTTCTCATGTGTGATCTTTATTTTGTTGTTGTTTGCATTTTTCTTTTTTTTCAGTATCAAGAATTGCATTCATGGTCTCACATATGCTAGACATGCATTCTCCCAACAACAGAACTAAATCCTGACCCTTTTAAAAATGTTGAGACAGAATCTGGTCAAGGGGTTCAGGGTGGTTTAGAACTTATGTGTTTTCTGCCTTGGACTTTGAATAGCTGGGATTACAGGTATACACCATATCATCCAGCTGTTTTTTTCTTTCTTCTATTTCTAGTTGTTTTCAACTTCTAATCATGAAAGATTTTCTTGCAAGATGGATGCAATGACAAGGTTTGTAGTTCAAGGTTCTTTTTGTGAACAGATAATTGAAGGAGACACTCACTAGACAGAGCATGAGGAGTTACTGAAGTGAGAGTACACTGCCTTGGATAAGGGGCAGTGGGCTCACCCATGGGAATGGGAGGCCTTGAGGCAGAGAAGGAACTGGGAAGCTGGCTTTGAGAAATAGAGACCAGATCTGGGATGCTAAAGTTAGTGATAGGATATGACTATCACTCCATAGGATATGACTGCAACTGAGTTTGGCAAATAAAAATTTCTATCAACAGAGAATATTGATAGAAATTTTGTTTCTGTAGCTTCATTGGGAACTTGACTAATTTTAGATGAGATTAAGTAGAAGAATTTGTTTAATACTGCCCTACTTCTCAAATTAGAAGCCTACTGACTGTTGGGGGTAGATTCTTTATGTGTTATGATATGGTGTATACCTGTTATCCCAGCTATTCAAAGTCCAAGGCAGAAAACACAACCACTTATATTCTAGCTACTGCAGGGCTTGGAACACCTCATTTGACCAAAGAATCCCTTCGAAGTAAATGGAGGTCAGGAGCCTTACCAGAATAAGGCGAGAGACTTAATTCAAAATTACTGTTCTTTTCTGTAATTTTAGTTTTGGATGGACATATGGGATCTTTATTTAGTTTCATGGGGTGCTGAGAATCTAATCCACAGCCTCACACAGTGCCAAGAGGTTGATTCAGACACATCCCTTCACAAAGCACTTTACCAAAGAGTCACAGGTGAGGCCCCTTCATTTCCATTTTGAAACTGTTTTCTTGAGGCTTCACAAAGGGATGGTCTGAGGCGAAGACCTTCCTGTCATGAAGGGGAATTGAACAATAGGTAAGAAAACAGCCCGGGGACAGACTTTTCCACAAGATGAACACTAGGGCATTGACAGCTCCTGATCATGCTACTTAGGTTGCTATCTAGCCAAGCAGGGTTTCTCCACTGAGACCCTTACCGGTCACAGTGATTTCTGAGTTTTCTGAGATGCTTGGCATTCCTTTCAACAATCCAGGAAATGTTCATTTCACAGAGATTGGAGCTGGTACATATCTCGGACACAAAATCACGAGCCCCTTCTGGAGAGTGGCCAAAATTCAGGAAAAATTCAGGAACTTAGGAACATAGTAGGTGTTGCCCATCTGCAAAGCAAGCAGCAGTCTATTCATATATTCACCAGGATGTGTGCTGGAAAGCTTTCCACTAATGCATTCTGTTTCTCAATTCTTTGTTTCCAGAGACTCAGTAAAAACTACCTGAGATCAGGTTTTGGAAGGGCTCAGCCAAGAGTAGGAGAGATTAAAGGCTCAGTCACTGTAATCTCCTCTGCCACCTACAAGGTTGTGAACTGCTGAGCATTTTCCATTCCAGTATGTATTCACAGATATTCTTCTTCTTCTCCCTCTAATTGTGTATAACTTGGGGTGATGGTAATGTCAAGGCATTGTTCTGGATGACAGTGGGAAGTGATCTTGTGTAGCACATGTTCATATACACATTGGATTGATTTTAATATTTTCCCTTTGAAGTATTGAATCTCTGACCCTAACCCATACCCTACTAGACTCTGAGTACTAATACTAACATATGCATAAAAGCAAACCTAAAATAAAGAAATGCAGGCAGTTCATAGGAGGAATTGTGTATACTTTGATTTTCCTTTTGCTTTATCAAGGGCATGTGTTATAACACTAGTCACATTTTCATTCTAATACTTCTCCATGGATCGTCAAATTTAACAAATATATAACTTATGGATTCCCTTTCTCTGTAGGCTGGGTCAGAACATGGATTTTTATATACATATATATTGCCCTTCCTGCTATCACAGGTACATTCATGTGAGTACTCTGACTTTGGCAAATAAAAATTCCATGAACATATCACTCCCCCCAAACCCCAGGGCAACTGAAAGTTCAACCAATGGTGAGCTCCATAGTTGAACAAGTTTATACATAACCCCATGTAGAGTCAAATGAATATTTTTGTGATCTTTGAATGATATATGTTCCATTAAGAATTTGGATTTGAATATCTATTGCTACTTTTACATGTATTTAATGTATATATTTCTCTCTCTCTCATATATATATATATATATATATATATATATATATATATATATATATATATATTTCATTGAAAGGAGTTTTCTCACCCCTTAATGGTTCCTGAAAGAATCAAGACCCACAGTGCCACCTAATTCATCCTTGAATGATGTATAGACCAATACAGTGTAATATTTGAAATTTTCATGACCAGGAAGCACTGGAGATCCATCGGATCTCCTGTTGCTCATCATGACTGAACCAGATAGTGCTTTTTTTGACTGGAATTCATGAAAATGTTGTAGAACAGAGATGCCATTGAGTTGGAGCCTGCTGGGAACTGGGCCTGGAGCAGTAGAGTGTGGGTGTATGATAAAAGATCTATGGTGGAGCCATGTGGATCTGTCATTGGCTTCCAAATGACATGTGACTGACATGGGGCAGTCAGCAGACCCTTATATGTAAAGGCCTCTTGTTTTGGGGAGAGGCTTTGGGGTGATAATCAGAATCAGATTGTTACTCTAAGTGGGAAAGATGTATGGGATAGCAGCCCAGTTGGTGTTTTCTCTTGCAAAACCTGACTCACCACATGTGACAGAACTCCCTCCAGTGCTGTGTCCCAGTTTGTTGTAGGGACAAATGAAGCAAGGCACTGAAGATAACAGGACACAGTTTTATTTGGCTGCAGCCAGGTTCAGAGAGCACAGCTTTTGCTGTTATTAATAAATCCCTCCAAGTTCAGGGCATTTCAGAGTTTTATACCCAGCATGTAAGTAGAGGGGCTCAGAAGTTCATGGTCTGCAGAAGTTCACAAAAAAGCAGCTTTCTCTTTCACTGTTCTGGGCAAGTTAACCCTTCAAGGACAACACTTGAGAAGAGGAGAACTTCTTCTTCCCTTTCTTCCTCCCTCTGCCAGCTGTTACCATGGAGCCCATTTGTAACTTATCTTTAAAATGTGGACATCTCTGTGAAGCCCAGCTCAAGGCCAGAGGCCTTGTTTGCACATTTCTTCAAAGTACTATACTGGATATATTTGTGAAAATAGTAAGGGGGTGTCCAGCACCCGGAGTGCTGGTATCTTCCTGGCCAGTGGCCAAGTAAACAGGGCAACACAAAAATAGAAAGTTTATCTACATTGAACTCTTTTGCAGAGACTCTTTGGCTGACAGTCCCCAAATTAGCCATGGTGAAGCGGACTTTTCTGTGGAGAAAGGGGGTACCACTTCATTGGGTCCCCCTCTTCCTCCAGGGAGAAGACTTTTCTGCTGTCCTTTAATAAAGCTTCAACTTTCCTCTCTAAACTTGCCTTGACATGGTTCTCTGGTGTTATACTTCAGCATTGGGAAAGCAAGGCCTCATTACCAGTAAACACCAGTAACAATAACGGTCAGAGGACAGAGATAATGCCAAAAGTAAAGTCAACATTTAGAATTGAAGATAATAATAATCTTTAGTGATACAAATTCCTTAATTTAATACTTTAAAAATAATAGCAACAGGTTGCCAGGGAGCAAATTTGTGACATATGCAGTCAAGGGGAGAAATAAAGAATGTCCATGCGTTTCTGCCCCTTTCAATTCTTTATTCACTCAAATTCTTAATACAACTTTACTCTATAGGTTCCTAATGAAGAAAACAACAATCCTTAATGATAGGCACTGCAGTGGAGATAATCAAATAACACCAAGCAATTCTAGATTAATTAATTCCCAGAAAACAATTTTAGATTAATTCTGAACATTGCAAAACAGATTTAATCATGACAGGCTAGTGACAGACATTTCCTCTGAATGCTAAGTTCAAAACTCTCAAGCCTTAGGCTTTATGTCCTGCAGATGCACACTCACTCAGACAGCAGTGATTAAGTTCCAAACCAAAACAGGCTTTTTCTGGTGGGGAGTGGACGACCAGTTGAGGAGAGGGTCACAGAGAGAAGTTGCAGCTCTCACAAAGGTCCAGACAAGGCGGTAGAGTTTGAGAGCAGGGAGGATCACACAGAGAATAGGAAAGTGATGGCAAGTGATGGGATGTCAGTGTAGGTCCTCATCAGGCTCCCCAGCTGGAGTACATACTTGTTTAGGCTGGCTGAATCCCTGTTTATTAGCTCTATTTTTTATACTATTTTTTTTTACCACACCTTGTAATTATCAGGTGCCATCAGATTTCTCATTTACCCTGAGGTCAGTAATATCTGGTCTGGTGGTCTCCATCCTGATATTCTCACCTTTCACTCTTATCAGGAGAGGAAAGCCTGCCAGAGGCTTTATTCACTTTATCAGGGTGAGGGGAAGTAATTTGTCTGAGGCCATATTAGAGGGCTCTGTGGGTGTGCCTGATGATAAATGACCTCTAATAATGACCTCAGGTTTCAAACTTGAGTTTTTTAAGTGTAGTGAGAAACTGATGTGACTCAATTTTTGAGAAACCAGCCTCTACCTCAGAGCAAAGCCTGTCCAAAGGGGGGAGTTACCCTTGTCCATGGAAAAACTCAGAGTTCTCCTAGGCATATATCTACCCTGCTGAGTTGTTTGTCTGTAAATAACTGGAGAGATCTTCCATGCCAAATGATCCTTACTCAGTTGCACTAGGTTAGGACCCATAGCAACCCCCTAGCTACCACAAAAAGCATGAGACACAGAAAATACCTGAAACACCAGGTGACCTTCCCAGTTGTTTTGTTGATTGGTAAAATGATTAGGCAAGTTTATCATATACACTCTTGCAACCTCTCATGGCCTAAACCAATCAGTTCAAATGTATCCACAACTTGAACTAACCAATCACCCTTAAACAACTTGTTCCTGCCAATGAATGTGCTAATCAATATTAAGAGTTGTTGTTTGACTTTTCTGTGATGTGAAATGATTGGCTGTGTGATGTTGTGATGCATACAATATCCCCAAAAATCTATTAATCCTCAATGAATTAAGGGTCAAGACTCACTCTTTGGGACCACTGTATCTGAAATGATTGTGAGTCCAGGCTTGAGCTTACAATAAACACTCTTGTGTGACTGCATCAGATTCAGCTCCTGGAGGTCTATTGGGGTCCCATGAATCTGCCATTACAGGAGTTGCTTAGTCTCAGGCCTAAGGCCATTCTCACAACCCCTTTCACCTTGACAGCTCTTCTGCAGATAAACAGAAGCCATAAAACATAACTCCTGTCTTCATAAACTCGATCTCTTGAGTCCAGTGTCATTTCAAGTTCTGGGTTTAAAAAGACATATTCATTTTCTTTGATGTTTTCAATAAATCACACAGAATTCTTAGAAATGGCTTGGAAGGATAACAATGTTATATTGCAAAACTTCATGAACTTTCAAATTGCTTGCTGTGTGTGACTGACCAGTATGTGAAAGGCCTTGGGAATATATGAATATATTATGAATATAATAGAGGGAACTCTTGAGACTTTTTTTCTTACTGTAAACACATCCTGAGGCCAAATGAGGCTGTTTACTAGAGGTCATTTCTCAAAGAAGAGATAATGATCATAAAGGAATAAATTAACCTATATATTATAAATAAATCTAATATATATTTGATTAAAATTGAGGACATATATGGTCATGCCAAATAGTTTGCTGAATCATTTCAATTACAGTTATTTATATATTTTAATGTTTTGCTTACTATCTGCATTAGAGACAACGTTGACCTGCAATTCAGGAAAACTGTTAATTCTAGCACTGAATTTATCAGGTTTTGACACTTTGATATATTACTTATTGCCATAGGATCTCTTGTTTCTCAATGTGTATATTTATAAATTTACAGATTCTAGAAGGTTTTAGAAAGATAAAAGAAAATATGTATTAAAAGAGTAGTTTAAAAAGCTCTTTAATATACCATTGCTATGGTTATTAAATAGCATTTTCTTTTTAAGAATGTATTAACCTGGGGCTGGGGATGTGGCTCAAGCAGTAGCGCACTTGCCTGGCATGCATGCAGCCCGGGTTTGATCCTCAGCACCACATAAAATCAAAGATGTTGTGTCCACCGAAAACTAAAAAAATAAATATTAAAATTCTCTCTCTTAAAAAAAAAGAATATATTATCCAGCAATATGTATACAACAATAACATAATAAATAAATATGGTACAAACAAATAAACATAAATTAATAAATGCTATATGATTTATTTTATAATAATATTGGTAAAATATACTCAGAGGTGAAAATAAACATTTGAATAATGATACATGTACATGTCCATTTTTATTAAGGTATAGTGAAATACATCTATTTTTGTAATATACTTTTGTTCATGAAAGCATCATAAATATTATTATCAAATATTATTGTAGCTGCACAAAATTAAAAATCCAAATTGTACATATATCAGTAAATAAATGGCTTTTAGTGACTGAAATTTCTGAGTCTGTTATTGTGAAACACAAATATTCAGTAAAATATGCTCTGAAGAAAACCTCAATTTGAAAATGTAAAAACATAGAAAGGAGTATTTAGAGTTGTTTTACCATGAGATTAATTTAAAATACTTTTGATACCCAAACAAATACTCTGAAGTTTTACTCTTTTTTTTTAATTATTTTATTTTATTTTTGAGAGAGAGAGAGAGAGAGAGAATTTTTTAATATTTATTTTTCAGTTTTTTGGCGGACACAACATCTTTGTTTGTATGTGGTGCTGAGGATTGAACCCAGGCCGCACGCATGCCAGGCGAGCGCGCTACCACTTGAGCCACATCCCCAGCCCAGTTTTTACTCTTAAGAAATACATATGAAAGCGTACATCAATTCTGTCTCTGAGTAATGCAAGCATAAGAGAAAGATGATAAGAATATTAAGTAAGCCTCAAAAATCTGAGGATCATGAAATAAATAAATTCTTGGCAAGAAAATATCAGAATCAATTTTGATGTAAAGTCAAAACTAATAAGCATTCTAATTTACCAAATCTTAATGATTTTATATATTAGAGAAAAGAAGTCAGAATTTTAAGCAAATACTTGAGAAATGGGTGTGCACAACAAGGTTTAACCTCAGAAAATTTTATACATCCCCTGTGTCTGTCCATGTGTCTCTCTCACGTCTTTCCAATGTGACATCAAAAAAAATGAAGAACAAGTTTTTGAGTAATTATATTTAGGTCTTAAAAAAGTTAAAGAAAATAATTAGCTCTCTTTATCTATTTTTAGAAGTAATTTTTCTTAGTATTTCTTCAATAAATAATGATTACCCTGTGCTTGTTGCTCATAATACAGAATGTGTAGAACCACCCAGAATGAGAGCACTATTTAAATAATGTCAGAACAAAAAGTGCTACAGAAGAGTAGGAACTGAAAAACAAGGCCAAAGCCAGTGCAGGACCACACAGCATTTAGGGCTATATCAAAGAGGAATGGAGTTGGTCTTAAGAGGTCTGACTTCCCTTTGCCAAGACAAAGAACTAGTACATACTGTCTTAAAGCATATTTTTCTTCAAATCTTATATTTTAGTGGATACATGGTAAGAATCCAGAAGTTAAATGTAAACTAGCAAATTTACATTCATTTCTGGGACACTTTTACTTCTAGTTCTCTAGATTAATTAATTTTAATGCCTTTCACCATATTCTAGATATGGTAGATAACTTTTTCTTATTCAACAATTTTCAGGTAATTTACAAAGGACTCCATTACAGAATACAGTCATTTTTAAAAATTCATAAAGCAACAGATGAAATTGTTTAAAACACATACACAGTCATATCACAGGATAAAAAGTCTGTGTAGACACCATGGTCTTTATGTTTAGCTCCTAGTTTAAAGAAAGGTTGAGTGGCTTGGATGTTTAGTTTTAAACCTTATCTCAAAAAAACTTGAAAGAACTTTTCCTGTGTCTTTAGACAGGGAGACTGGTGGTAACTCAGGGACAACTGTGGGTTTGACACCTTTATTCATGATCACTTTTTACTTTGAAGAAAGACTTTAAACTCTTTGAAGATTCACATTCCCACTCAGCAGTAGGGAATTTTATTTTTTCATGTTCTATCTCCCCTTTTCCATATCTCATTTCTCTCATTTTAGAATCATGTTAGGAAAATTTAATCTCCTTGTCCAATCTTCTGTTTTCATTCTGAAGGATCTTTTCAACATTATCTTCCAGGTTTTATAATAGCCATCTATTTAAAAAAATTTTAATCTTGTTCTTAATATACAAATTCTCTGCCTTCATTTTTGAGTTTTGCACCTGGTGAGGTGTGATTCATTGAGTTCAGGTTTGAAAAAATAATCTTTAAGTTATAAAGTTTCAATCATATATATTAAGATATAGAAACAGTTTTAAAGTTACCGTATTTGCTATAATATTTTAAGTAAAATAATTTTAAATTACAAATATTTAAAATACATTAATTTTCTTTCTCATTTGGCAATCCTAATGAAGGCATAATGGCTCATTCTATTTTTACTTATAATTTTATCCTATTAAATATGCCATTTCATTTATTATTCATGTAAAATTATTAATAGAAATTCATCACTGGTTAAGAGACATGAGTCAGCCAAGAGGCAAGTTAAATAAAAATTCAAGTTTTTCTCCATACACAAAATAAATATCTAAGCATACTTTATGCTGGAAAAATCCTTCTAGATGGCAAGTAGCACAAGCAAGTGTGCTGAAGGCTGAAACTGATTCTGAAAGCTAATGCCTCTCCCACAGCACACCATCACAAAGTGAAGATTTCTAAAGTCTGGGAGACTAAGGTGGATATTTTGGAAGAAAAAAAGTACTCTTGTGATACTAACAAATTGTAGAGAAAAAATGATTCATAAAACCCATGAAATGCAGGAACCCCAGAGTTCTGAGAACTATCTCAGATGTAAGCCACCCAGTAAACCTGCCTGACCATTAGATTTTGTTCACTTTAGACCTTTTTGAGTGGGAAATAAACATTGATTAAATAAATCACTGAGATGTGGGGTTCTAAACAACATTTATTTTCTCAACTATACAGTCTAAAACATTACTCCTAATGGATTAAAGCACAAGCATCTGGAACATATTTTTCAAGGCTTTTTAATTTTTTAGAATATACATTTAATGTGCCACATTCTTTTCCAAATTTCTTATGGAACAATATCAAAGATTTGACATTATGCTTGACAATACTTGGGGAGTCACTTCAAGAACTGTAGAGTCATTCCACTCACGCCAAGATGATATCATATTTACATAAAGAGTGAGTTTTTAGGTTATTTGTGGTATAAGGTACAGATTCTATTCAAAACATTAGCAAAAGAAAATACAATCATTGTCAGATGAAGTCCTGATATATAAAAATAAAATAACTTAAAAAATTTCCAAGCTGGACATGGTGGCGAATGCCTGTAATCTTGGTTGGCTCTTGAGACTAAGGCATGAGAATTGCAAGCTCAAAGCCAGTCTCAGAAATTCTGCAAGATTAAGTCTCAAAAAAAAGAAAAGAAAGAAAGAAAAAAGAAAAGAAAGAGCTGGGGTTTGGGTCAGTAGTTAAGCACCTGTGGGTTCAATTCCTGATTTAAATAATAATACTAATAATAATTCTAAATGACATCATGATAAACACAATAAAAATTTGTAACTGAACGTTTTTTTGGTGGTACTGGGGATTAAACCCAGGGCCTTGTGAATGTGAGGCCAGCACTCTAGCAACTGAGTTATATCCCCAACCCTATAACTGAACATCTTACTAGACTCTAGTTTCCTTCTGTGACTTTTGTGCTTTTGCTATTCCTTCTCTTATCCTATACTTTCTGCCAAAATTTTCTTCAGAAATGAAAAACTCACTCCTTCCACAAATTACCTTCATAAAGGAAAATTTCTGGACATATTCACCCCTTTGGTAAGGATTGTCAAGTCTTCTATTATGAGTTAAATACTCTATCCTGTTCTTTAATTTGGTACTTCTGCCTGTTTTTCTGTCCTTTTGTTTAAAATTGTGATTTATAAGTGTATAGTTACAATTATGGTTTACATTGCTTCCTTGCCTTAGAACAAATAAGCTTTTTGCACACTTATCTCTAAACCCCAATACTCATGCTTTGATTTTTCTTTGTGTTCAGCTACATCACCAAGGTGGTTACAGGTCTTAATGCAAGCAGTTTCTGTTTGATCTGGTCCTGGCTTCCTCCCTCCCATGTATGGTGTCCAAATTTTTTTGTGCTTCGTGAGACTTTTAGTGAGGTTACATCTCATATACCAGTTTTGATGTAATGAGATGTCTTTTTGCAAATGTGGTGGATGTGATAAGTGGATGTGATATTGGGACTTCATGGAGATAAGTGACTGCAGTGTGTACCTGTCCTGCTATGAGGTCTTCTTCATGGTATAAAAACATTGTCTTGTCCCTTGTTTACAAAATTTGAATTGATGGAGTATACAAACCAAGCTTCATGTAGTTCTGATCTCAAAAGTTATGACCACTGCATGTCTACATTGTATTGAGCACTTGCTTTTTTTCAGGGCTACTTTACTTTAGAGAACTCTGAAAAATTCTTTTATAACATATAAGTAAAGAAAACAGGGCTGGGGATGTGGCTCAACAGGTAGCACGCTCACCTGGAGTGTGTGCAGCCTGGGTTCGATCCTCATCACCACATACAAACAAAGATGTTGTGTCTGCCAAAAACTAAAAAAAAAATAAAATTAAAATTCTCTCTCTCTCTCTCTCTCTCTCTCTCTCTCTCTCTCTCTCTCTCTCAAAAATAAATAAATAAATATTTTTTAAAAAGAAAAAGAAAACAATGTTGGGCATGTTCAAATTTTCCAGAAAAATCTGAGAGCAATTATTAATGATTGACAGATAAGCAAACTGAGATTCCCAGAGTTAAGTGATAAATCATAGTTTATAAAGTTACTAAGTGAGAAAAGCTAAGATTCAAATGAAATCTAGCTAAGGTTTTACACCTAAAAAATACTATAATATTCACAAATTCTTACACCTAATACATTATGAGGCAAGGCTATTACTTTATTGGCTTCTCCATTTAATATTTTCATTTTAGAAACATTTTATTAGTAGAAATAATAGTATTTCTGATGATAAATATATAAGAAAATATTCAACATCCACAATGTTCAATAGAAACCATGTAGCATTTTTATACCTTTATATCAGATTTTTAGAAAAAGCATTTATAATCTGATAGTTAAAATCAGTTTTTAAATTGTGCTACTATAAACGTTGTTGTAGCTGCATTTTTGTAGTATGCTGTGATGCCCTTCAGTATATGAATTGATAAAGAAAATGTTCTTTTTATACAAAATAGGATAATGCTCATCATTAAAGAGAATGAAATCATGGCATATGCAAGTAAATGGATGGAGCTGAAGAATATTATGCTAAGTGGAGTAAGCCAATCCCCCCAAACCAAATGCTGAATGTTCTCTCTCACATAAAATTTCTGATATGTAATGGAAAGGAGGGAGAAGCATTGGAGGAATAGAAAAAACTATAGATAAGGCAGTGGGGAGGAAGGGGAAGAAAGGGAGCATGGGGATAGGAAAGTGATGGAATGAGATGGATGTCATTATCCTAAGTACATGTATGAAGACATGAATGGTGTGACTCTGTTGTGTACAAGATATATGAAAAATTGTACTCTATTTGGGTAATATGAATTACAATGCATTCTACTGTATTTTATAACAAATTAGAATAAAATCTAAAAATTATGTTATAAAAAATTGTGAGCAAATTCAGAGGAAATAAAATATTTAAATACAAAAAAAAAAAGCATGTTTATATATGTTGAAATGTTTTATATATTCCATTGTGGAGTTTGTAATACTCAAGAATAAGTGTAACATATTATGAAAAAAAGCAAATACTTTTGAATCAACTAAAATATATTCATTTATTAAAAAATAATATATTGTCTCATTTAAATTTATTCTTTGAGTGAGATAGAGAAAGACAGAATACAAAGAGTGATTAAGAAAGTAAAACAAAATAGGTAGAAGTGGAAAACTAAATATACAAATGAAGAAAGAAGTCTTAATGTACTAGAGAATCCATGCTAAAAATAAGAAAAGTAGTGAATGCATGATAAGACTGTGAGGAATGACAGATTATTTATCCTCTGATAAATCTCTGAAAACTTATTTTCTTGGGATATAGATAACATATGAAACTATTTCTCACAAGTTTAGACACGATTTTGTAATTACTTATTCATGAAAGTTTATTAAATAATATCAATACTAGATACTTCCTGGAATTTTTCTCCAAGTAGATGAAATCTTATATATATTTTAGAATATGTATGTGCATGTGCACTCTAGAACACTATGTATAAATGTATATATGTTTTATCTAAGGTTAACTTTTCTATGTATGTGAAATAATTTGATTCTTTTATATTTTTCTAAATATAATGGTAAATGAAATATTTTTGTAGAAAATATGAGTGATCTGTTTACTTTATTTTAAAGTGTCTGAATGTTTTTTTACATAACTGGCTTTGTAAGCCAGTCATTTCTATATTTTAAATAAAAGGTGTGTTTGAGGGGGCTGGGATGTGGCTCAAGCAGTAGCATGCTCGCCTGGCATGCGCATGGCGCAGGGTTCGATCCTCAGCACCACGTGCAAATAAAGATGTTGTGTCCGCCAAAAACTAAAAAAATAAATATTAAAATCTCTCTCTCTCTCTCTCTCTCTCTCTCTCTCTCTCTCTCTCTCTCTCTAAAAAAAGGTGTGTTTGAATAAAAGCATTTTAAGAAAGCCTCCACTCAGTGATGAATAAAATTCCCTATTAAAGAGTATTTATTTATTTTTTTAGTACAAAATGTTTCCCATGAAAAGAAGCAATGGATGTTAGCCCACCACAGTACGCTAAATCACCTTTCATATAAACCTATGGCAGGGATGCTAAGAAGATTATATTTCAAAGCACAATGGATCTCAAACATCAAATAAAACTCTAGGCTTCATGAAACCAAAAGAAAAGATTTTACCAGCATTTTCTATTTACCACAAAGCCTCTCTCAAAGAAGTAGGCAGTCCTATGCTAAGTATTTGATAGCATACCCTTGGTGTCAACATTTCCTATTCTTCTATAACAATCACTGAAGGTCCAGATTTCCCCTCACAGTCAGAATTCTATTTTCTTCTATAGGGTATGCTCATAAAGCAAAACAAATAGGAGTTCATGGAAAAGGACTTTTTCACTCATATTTTCCTTACTGTCTTTTTTCTGGAAACAAACAGAAGGCATCTGTCTTCAAAATTGCTTTCACCATAGTTTACTACAATTTTCTAATCCCAATATTGGACTGCAGGATCCTCTTTTGTGGGAGCCAGTGTTGAGGGTCTTCTGCTGCCAAACAGAGGCCTCACAAGCCATGTGGAATGTGGATGATCCATGTCATGTCTTGTGAGCTGCATAGCTTACACAGTTGCTTTCCAAAGGAGTCAACCTGATGTGATCTAAAAGGTCCTGTATTATATAAATTCTGATTTTCTGGGCTGGGGATGTGGCTCAAGTGGTAGCGCGCTCGCCTGTCATGCGTGCGGCCCGGGTTCGATCCTCAGCACCACATACAAACAAAGATGTTGTGTCTGCCAATAACTAACTAAATAAATAAATATTTAAAAAAAATTAAAAAAAAAATTCTGATTTTCTTTTAAATTGGCCATCTTTATTCAGCTCAGCTAGTGTGCTGCTCCTAATGGTATCTGCATTAATACTAGTGAAACAGACTACTTCAGGATTTTTTGTATAAAAAGCCCAACCATCTTAAATAGGTTAATATACCAGTGGATTAAAAGGCCCTATTCTTATAGCTTTATGACTCTAATTAGCTTGAATGCTTAAAATTGATTTAAGTTATAAACCATGCTGTTTTGTTGCAGTAAATGGTATTGTGTATGTGCATCAAATCACTGTATCAGTGTGAAGTAAATGTATGGATACTTAGATCAAGACAGCAGAGGCATGGGTGAGAAATTCTACACATCAAGAAAGAGCTGAAAGACCCGTGTTTGTGCCTGGAGCTGGGATTGTGACTCAATGGTAGAACACTTGCTTAGCATGTTTGAGGCACAGGGTTTCATCTAAGCACTGCATATAAACAAAATAAACAAAATAAAGACCCATCAACATCCAAAAATGTATATAAATAAATAAAGTGCTTAAGTACTTGCTCAGAATTAGTCTATGCCGTTTTAAGAAAATAAGAACAAAATGAAATGTTTCACCCCTTGTAGAAAAGCTATTACCTTCAATAAAGTGCTGCTTATAAATTTATTTCTTCTTTGTTATCCTGTGAGGAAATTACAACATGTTAAAAATTCAGTTGTATGTTATCAGCCAAAAGAATGATTGAATATCAGAGTTTTTCTTCCTATGCAAAAATCACCACCCTTACTGCTATTGTAGGAGAAATTAATAAACACAGAAAGCTTGGCTATTCTCACAAAGTTTATGTAAACATGTTACTCTAAATTAAATTTATATAATCAATTATGATTTGCTACCAATGCAGATGTCTTGTTACCATTTGGAACACATGAAGAGGTGATGAATTGATCGCTATTTCAGTTTCAAGAGAAACATTTCCTATAAGGGTGTCTGTATTTTGTCAAGAAGATAAAAGAAGAACAGTAAGGACTTATTGATTCCTGATCCATGCAAAAATAACTGAGAAAGAAGGGTGATATCACTTAGAAAATGTACACAAGTCTATAAACCACTTTTAAAAAATCATATTAAAAATACATACAAAGAACTACAGATCCAGTTAAGAAAAAATCAGCTACTCCAGGCAATAAAACTACAGGAGATATCACAATATCAATACTTGAGAAATAGTGCCACTTGTTATCTGATCCTATCACTCACTGAAACATTACCCAGGAGAGTCAGAGCCAGTATAAACACTCCAAGAACCATTTAGAGCACACTATTCTCTAAGACCTCAGAAGTAAATGTAGCTAGAACCTACTGACATACTAAAATTGCTTATTATCACAAAGGTGAACCAATACATTCTGCTTTACAACTCTCTCGGCAGGCCAGAGAACAGGGTAAATTTATTATCTACAGCACCATAATGCTCACAAAGATCTCTGTATTATTCATAAGACTGCATATAAATTATGAAAAAAACATATTTTTTTCCAGTTTATAACATTGTTTTATACATATCAATACATTATATTGTGGCCAGCAAAGTACATATTATTACTGACAGCTGTTGACATGATTCAATAAAGCCCCAAGGGGTTTCACTGATAATCCTAAATAACAACTACTTTTCCAAATAAAAAGCCACTTCTATCTCTCACAATATTTAGAGGAGGTTTGCAGAAATGTCAGTGGTTCATAAGGAAGAAACATGGGCAGAAGCCCCAAGAAACCAGTGTAATTTTCTAAGTTTAGTGGGGAGGAGAGGGGGTCTTGTATATTAAAAAATAAGCCCTCTGTAGAAAATGGAGTCTCTCATGTGAAGATTAATAAGTCTAATTTTGGAAAGAGAGTTTCTGTCAGACTTTGCTAGTTTTTTTTATTTGGTTTCTTATCTTTCTCTTCCTGTGTCAGATGGTGAAGTGTCTAATTTTAAACCACATTTTGAGATGAATGTCCTCAAAAAAGTTTAGAGATTTTTCTATTGACTTTGAATTCCTCTGCAGTTTTCAATTTTGCAAGTCATATTAAAATAGGCAGACTGCATAACCAAATGTTATTTGGATGTCTTCAAATAAATTTAATAATTTCTTTTTTTTATTCCATGTACAAAGGAATAATTTAATTACAATGAATAAAAGTTGAGAGTAGTTGGTTCTTTTCATAAAGCAAAATTTTTTAGACATCAAGAACTCCATGAATACAATTTTGAGCTGAAATATGGGTGGACTCCTCCTGCCCCGGCTGGCCCCAGCTCACCTCTGGCACACATGTCCACCCAGAAAGTTAAGTCATGGGGGAGCGAGATTGTAGCCTCTGAGGCCCTGGCTCCGGCTCCCCGCCCCCGGCTCCCGCCCCCACCGCTGCTGGCCTGGCTCCCATCCGCAGACTGGCCTGCTCTGCCAGAGCCTCCACCGCCCTGCCTGCTGCAGCTCCTTCCTGTCAGCCCGTGTCGTGCAGCGGCCCTTGTCCCCGCCCCTGGCGCTGACGTGGGCGGCTGCCTGCGGGGCGGGGCTCCCCTCCTCCTCCTTCTCCTCCTAGAGGCTCAGCCGGGGGTTGCCTCTGACACTCCGCTTCACCTTCACACACCCCCAGCACTTCCCGAGTCCTGCCTCCCCTGGCTGCCCTGGGGAGAGCTGGAGCCTAGGCTGTCTCCAACCCCGCACCAGTCTGGGCGGCAGGCGCTCGCTTCTCCAGTGGGGGCCGCGCCTGCGCCCCCCCGCCCCCCGCCTCGGCGCTCACCTCTGGCCTGCACCGGGGGCTGCAGCCTCCCCCCGCCTCGCGCTCCGGGACTCGTCTCCGGAGGTCTCCCGAGGCGCTGGAGGCCTCCTTTCTCTCCCGCGACTCCCCTTCTCCCCCGCGCTTCCCGCCCTCCCCACCCCAAACCCCAACTCCCCAGCTCCATGGCGCCTCTGGGATGCAGCTCCCCTTTTCCGCACACTAGGGCAGCGGTGCCCACACCCAGAAACAGCCCTCTTGGGGGCGCTCGGCTCCTCGGGGCTCCGTGTGGGCACTCACAGCCCGGGGTGGGGACCCGGAGCCCCCGCCTACCTCCCACCCGCCCTGGCAGCCCCTGGGGAAGGCGCGGTGACTGGCTCCTGTCATGGGTCCTTCAGGTGCCGGCTGCCCAGGGCCCTGACCTTCGGCATCAAAGCTGCAGCTGAGGCTGCCTCTGCCAAGTTCCCTTGTTATAACTCCTCCTGTTAGCAACTCCTCCTGCTCCACTCCTCCCCCTCCTCCTCCTCCTCCACTCTTCTTCCTCCCCCTCCTCCTCCTCCCACTCCTCCTCCTCCCCTCCTCCTCTTCCTCCTCTTCCTGCTCCACCCTCCCCCTCCTCCTCCTCATCTCAGCATTTGCCGAGAGAGTTGGACCGCACCAGCTCTGGAGCAGAGGAGGGGGCTCAGGAGCAAGGCCGTCCCTCCCTCCTCCTCCCCAACAGTGACCGCTGCCAAGTCCTGTCACTGGGGAAAGGACAGGGCGGAGGAGGAGACAAAGGTGGATTGAGAAAAAAAAAAAAAAAGAAATATGGGTGGAGGGCATAGGAGGTGGAGAGGTGGGGTACTGGGTTGAACACTCAGCACCACATTTAAAAAAAACAACAACAAAGAAACAAACTAATAATGATATTATATCCATCTACAGCAACAAATAAAAATTTAAGAAAAAAAGGACTGTGTATTAGACTTGTGTACCCTCACTACTTGTGTGTGTGTGTGTGTGTATATATATATATATATATATATATATATATATATATATATATATATAGAGAGAGAGAGAGAGAGAGAGAGAGAGAGAGAGAGGGAGAGAGAGAGAGAGAGAATAAATTTTTTTCCTGTGATGCTTTTTCAAGTAAATTATATTACAGGTGTGCTTCATAAACCTAGAATCCCCCTACCCTTCTTCTTATTATTATTATTTTGAGTGGCTGTGAATTTCATTACATTACTTGGGTTGATTTACATTGAGGGAGAATTTCCTTCCAATAATAGGACCTAACCCAGACAGATGTGCATTGACACTTATCACTGTATATAAGGTTAAAGCAATTTGTGAATAAATATGTATATATTTTTTATTTATGGAAATGATATCACAGTTAGTTTAAATTTTTATTTAACTTTTCTGTTCAATGATCTTATGAAAAGCAGCTTGAGGTTTAAACTCATTAGCAATTTCCTTAGGCATCAAGGTCCCCATATCTCTCACCCCTAAAAAGAGACTCACAAGTATAATTTTAAAGTTTTTCTATTCAAATTAAAAATGAAAAACAAAAGTTAGGCACAGTGACATACATCTGTAATCCAAGTGGCTCAGGAGGTGGTTGCAGGAGAACTGTGAGTTCAATGTTACCTTCAGCAAAAAGTAAGGCACTAAGAAACTCAGTAAGACCCTGTCCTTAAATGAAAAAAAAGGAGGAGGAGGAGGAAGAGGAGGAGGAAAAGGAGAAGAAGGAGAAGAAGAAAATAAGAGCTTAAACAAATTGTAACTAAAAACTCTATATTCAATATATTATCACGGATTGACACTATGAATTTATTAATACATACATGCACTTTTGGAAAACCATCTTAATATTCACTATTTACCTGAAGTCTCAGGCATATCTCAGTTTACTGTGTCCAAATTTCACATTGAGAGCTATGGATTCATTTACATCAGCAAGATGAAAGGCCTGAACCACTCATTTTTATGTTCTAGGTGATGGAAAACACTTCCTGGACATATTCTCAACAGGGCCAAAGAACAGGAGAGACAGTGCACATTGAGACAGCTGGCAGCTCCAACCCAGAACTGTACAAATGTGGGCATTATTTCTCACTAGATTCTAAGAACAGATTCATTCCCATTTCAGATCCCACATGGTAAACATAAAGAATTGGTGTCACAGGAGGTGGATGGTGCCAGGTCTTCAGATATTTCAGCAGCCCAGACTCTATAATATAAATACATTAAAGGGAAACTTATTTGCAATTTTCCCTTGACCCTAGAGGCAGTATTGAGATATTTGGCTTTTATAATTGTGCTAATATTCAACCAAATTTATAAGGTAGTGGGAGAATATTTTCACAATTAAAGGAATATATGTCTATAAATATTTTTCTATAGTTCAATACAGTTTATTAAGAGAATCAACAAAATTTTAATGAAGAAAAAATAAATCACTGTCTATAAGATGACTGCTGTTTTTCATACAACCTCTGCACATCATGTGATTGAATCTTGGCATCCAGCCTATAGTGAATAAATTAACTAATTATCTGTCACTAACTAACTCATTCTAAAACTTATTAGCTCATATTTTGGATGGTCATCAATTTAGGCTCAGTTCACCTGGAATCTTTGCTGCATATGATTAGCTGATGGTTGGTAAATACACTGAACTTTAGAGTGTAATCTGGCTGTCAATAAAATACCCTGATATTTTTTCCCAAAATTAGTCATGATTTAAAAAGTATTGTGGGCTTGTTCTCATGGAGGTAACAGTGTTCTGAAAGCAAAAACAAAAACATTCAAATGTTTCTTGACCAGATACCTGACTAATACTCTTTCATAGCAAACAGCATTATATAATTCATAAAAAATAATAAGAGACCATATTCAAAGTTTTGGAAACACATTCTCCATTTTTCTAGAGTAGGAGTAAAAACATATCATCTATTTTCTGTATATAAATGAAGCTGAAGAATTGTTACATGTTGGCATTTATGATTATTGTACCTTTTATAATAGATGAGGTTCACATAGGTATTCAGTGTGAAAGAATATTTGCTAAGTCTCACAAGAATATTTGCTAAGTAACTTTACTGGAATTGAGGTTCAACTTAACCTTATCTCAAAGCCAAAACTCACCTCCTCTAGGTTACATGAGTTATCAATATTTTCATATTCTCTTGGATGTTAGATAGTGACACTTGTTGGAGACCAGCTCCAACAGGGGGTCTCAGGAGATGAACGGATGGTGAGGAGTCGGCGAAAGAGGGGTGGAAAAACAACACAGACACCAAAGTGAAGGTGTTGATCCCAATCTTTACTTGTGAAGTTGATCATATATATTTGTCATTTTGGCAGGCTCACAGTACTTTGTAGTTACAAAAGAGGAATCATTATTCAAAGAAACAAAATATTACGTAGCTACAATTAGGATAGAAGAATGTATCTTGGCTTATGCATAAGCAAGCATTTGTACTTTCAGTTCACGTTTTGCTTTGAGCTGTTTCTGCTTAGTTAACTTTTAATAATAGTTAGAAATGTCTCAAACTATGGGCCTATACCCTGACTATTCTTTCTTGACTTACTGACTGGAACCAGTGCCATGGTTACGGCAAGTGGTTGACTTGTTATTAATTTTAATCAAACAAGAGTAAGAGCACAAACCATTGTGCACAGGAACAAGAACAAGTTGCCCAGTACTAAGCACTAATCTGTCTTCTTAAGATTAATTTTTTCTTCTCTAGATATTAATTTAATTTTTCAAAAACTTCCTTGACAGGAAAACAGGGAGTTTTTCATTAGACATTAACAGTTTACGCTCCACAGCTGAATCATTGCATTTAGACCATACAGCTCTATTCTTTAGAAGTAGTTGCATTAATTGGGAAAGTCATGTTTTTTCCTTCATACTTAATGGTCATATGAGAAATCGAAACTATGCTTATTAAAGGAATACAAAAACAAATCAGCAACATACTGTGCTCCTCCAGAGGATGGACGCCTTGCGCCATCCACCTCAGTAGGGCCTTGCCATTGCCTGAGTCAGGGGAGGGGCGCAGCAGACACTTATTCAAAAGAGCAGAATTTTTGTTTCTTTTGTACCAGAGATCTTACCCAGGGGCATTTTAGCAAAAAGTCACACCTCCAGCCCCATTTTATTTTATTTTATTTTATTTTTTGTACCAGGGATTGAAGCCAGGGGCACTTAACCCTGGGCCACATCCCCAGCCCTATTTTGTATTATACTTAGAGACAGAGTCTCACTGAGTTGTCTAGGGTCTCACTTTGGCTGAGGGTGACTTTGAGTTTACCATCTTCTTGCCTCATTTTCCCATCCTTCTGGGATTATGGTTGTGTGCACCTTGCCCAACACAGTCCTGGTTTAGTTTTGTTTGTTTGCTTGCTTTAGTATTTTTTTTAAATATTTATTTATTTAGTTAGTTAGTTAGTTTTTGGCCAACACAACATCTTTGTATGTGGTGCTGAGGATCGAACCTGGGCTGCACGCATGCCAGGCGAGCTCACTACCGCTTGAGCCACATCCCCAGCCCTGTTTGCTTTAGTATTTACTCAGTTGCTGAAGCTGTCCTTGAATGTGAAATCTCCCTGCGTAAATCTCCTGAGTCACTGAAATTACAGAAACACATCACCATACCGGTTCTTTTCAGTTCATACAAAGGCAGAATTGGGATGTCAAACAGAAAGACAGCTGTTAAAATCACCCCATCTTAAATGGTGTCCTATTTCCTAATATTTAAACATTGGACTTGTTTTGACACATAATGAGGAAATATTATTTTAATCAGGAGTCTGTTGATTCTTATTTTATCTATACAATTTGTTACAGTTCAAAACTTGATTTAATTTGAAAATATAATTCATCCTGTAAAATTTCTGTGCTTTCTCTGCTTTCTGTTGGAACATTGCTTTCAATGCCTGTGCAAAATTATGATGAATTTACAGCTAGAGAGAAGTCTATATAATAAAATATTAATAGTATTAATTTTAATCATATTTTTGTTTAATATTTCTAACTTAGTTAGCAATATGAAGAATTGAACTCATAACTCCTCTATCACTGAGTTATACTCCAAGATCTTTTTCTTCTTTGTTTCATGACAGGGCTTTTCTCAGTTGTCAAGGCTAATCTCAAACTTTTGATCCTCAAGCATCAGAATCCTGTATCACTGGTATTGAAGTGCATGACCATGTACATGGCTATTTGGTAACATTCTTAAAGTTGAATATACAAATTCATCTAATGGTGCATTCCTGTAACTCTACTCCCAAGGATGAGGTACTTTTTTTTCTCTTTTTAAACTACTCCCAAGGATGAGGTACTTTTTTTTTCTTTTTTTAAATTCATCCATGGTGACTAAGATGCAGATAATTGCTTTGAGAGAGCATACAACACAAGCCTTAAGTCATAGAATGAAGCATCTATTTTTAGTGAATGAAAAAAAAAATATATCAGATATATAATATTGAGTTGCATAATCACAGTTTGTTTGTTAACAGCAGCACAATGATGAGTCTGTAACAGATTTAGTTGCATATGTATTCTAGATGATTAAAATAATATTAGTATGGCTTCAGTACATATGCTTTCTGAAGTTGCAGCTACAAAGCAACTGACCAATGATCATTTGCATGAATGATAAGCTTGTCTGGGTACCATGTGGAGGTGGCTTTTAGTAGGTCTTGGTTGTTAAAATTTATTTCTACAGTAGTCTTATAATACTCTAGATGCTGAAAAACTTCTTAACCTTTAACATTGCTTGGCTTAAATTTATGCACTGCTCTTAGGAAGGAAACCCAAAGCCTTTTTAATGACAGATGTACTATGGAAAATTGTCCCCACAAAGTTCAGATGCTGTGTAATATCAACTCCCTGAAATCAAAGAAAGGAAATGACTTACATTCTTGGAAAGTGAAGCCACTAGTAGCTTTCTCTGAAAAACTACACCCTGTGGCAACTTGGAGTATTTCATACAAAAACTAAATTTAAATAGATGCTTATGAAACCAATACAAATATCACTGGGTCCTTGAGGATAAGGGAAGGAATCACACATGGAAAATACAGCAAGAAATGATTTTCCTCTACATTTAGAAGTGCTAGATCCCAGACTTGAAGTCAAAATCAACCTGAGAATTGTAAGTTTGTCTTCCCTGCTGTGGGTAATTCTCAGCTCCTGAGGAAAATGCTGGCAAAACTGATTCCTTGCTAAAATAAAATTAAAAAAAAAAAAAGTAGAAGGGAGTCAATGACCTAATATTTCTTTAGGCACAAAGTACACAAAAATACGGTCCCAAAATTTTGCAAGCTTTCATTTCAACTTTAAAATATACTAGTTTTGATCATTTTCCATCTCTTTATCTTTTAGAAAATCCCCCTCTGTTAGACACTGCCATCCCGGGACTGGAGGTGTTGTTTTCATTCTTTTGATCTCCCACAGGTGGCCCCAGGTGTCCCTACCTGACAGTGCCTGGCAACCAGCCCAGAGAGTAAACTGGGGGGCTTCTTTGCTGTCGTCTGGCTAAGGTCGGCCAACTCCTCCCAAGACCCACATTCTGCAAGCCATGCCCCAACTCAAATGTCCCCTGAGATCCCTTTTGGACCAGGAGCTCCATACTGGAGTCGGTTTCCCCAATGAGGCACTTTCAGGGTCATGGAGCAGATGCTGCACTCTGGTCCTTTCCAAAACCTGGGCAGCCTGGTCTCCAGGGCACACAGCAGGCGGCACCCACAGCCTCAGGAAAGAGGGCTCCAACGCTGGTCCCTTCACAGTGATGGAGAGCGACAAGTAAGAGCCCTAGAACAGAGTGCCAGAGACACCACCAAGCCCTGGAACCTGCAGAGCCCAGCGATCCAGGGACGAGGCCTGGTGCATGGAGCCCAGAGCACAGCCCACAGTCAATTCAGGCCTCCTGCCCTCTCCACAGAGGGGACTGGGAGCTCCAGCCTTCCCTGCTGCCAGGCTCTGCTGCCCTCGGGCCTGTCCTCCCGCCCTGGTGTGGGCGAGCTCCGACTCTAGAGGCAACTTGCTGGCCTGCTGCCCACCGTAGACCCAAGTGAACTAAAAGAAGAAGAAAGACCGAGATGGGGACACTGCCTTCCCAGGACTGGGGACCTCGAGAAACCCTCTATAAACCCGTCCAGTTCGGCTGACAGGGGACCCAGCCGCCGCCGCCATGGCACGGTTCACAGAGAGGCGCTGGGTTCCTTTTCTTCCCTCTAGAAATTCCTGAGCGCCAGGAGTCAGACCCTCCTCAGCTGTGGACTTCTTCCTGCTGGCGCCCCCTGCCTGTGTCTTCCTTGAGTCTCTCTTAATGATTATGTGACTTTTTGCACCACTTGGGGAGCAAGACAGAACACTTAGCCTCTTTTTTAAAAATAATTTTTAGTTGTGGATGAACACAATACATTTACTTATTTATCTAATATGATGCTGAGGATCGAAACCAGGACCTCACACATGCTAGGTAAGTGCTCTACCACTGAGCCAGGATCTCAGGCTACTTAGCTCGTTTTGAAACAGATCAACTCTGTTTGCATAAAAACAAGCAGGCTGGGGTGAGCAGTCATGATGCTGTTATTTATTCGCCTTGAAAAGCACAGAGTGTTCAGCAACTATTAAGAATGAACAACTGGATAGTGGCTTTGCAGGTTTTTTAGGAAGGCAGATGAGTGCCCAATGCCTGGGATCCATGTGACTTACCTGGAAACTGGGAAAGCACCAAGGTTGATCTTTCTTTGTGCAAGGCTGCCAATCATGAGGCCACTGCAGATATTTGTGACCAGTCAACTACTGAGCCGAGTGCCCAGCTGGGTTTGACACATTTCTGAGCTGACTCAATTCTTCTGAAATGATTCCTGTTTTCTGCCTCCAGCCAGAAAGTCATCTCAAAATATTGATTAATTTCAGAAGGAGGAAAATAAGGTTCTTATGCTGCCATTCAGGTCCAAGTCTTCTCCAGGGCACCTGCTAGGCCTGCTGTGAGCCTCCATCAAAGTGGTCAGGAATTCACTGACAAATTTCAAAGGGGCTGAAATGTCATTACTGTTTGTATAATTTTGGATTGATTAACAATAGCATAAATGACACAAACATGACAAAGGTGGAAGGTATGAAGCAAACCTTTTGTTGGCAATCTTTTCTTTATTCAGTATTCAGCAGTAGAGTCAAGCAGTGGTTTACCTAGCATGGCTTATTTGGGGGGACAGAAAATGGCTTAAGTAAGGATCTGGGTTACATAAGCTTCTTTCACCAAATCAATTTTCTTTCAGAAGCTTACAACATTCTTATCATGGACACTCATGCCATCCACATCTCCAAATACAATATGTCACATCTTTCTTTTCTGAAATCTAGATTCTATTTTTTAATGTTTCATAGTCCTGCCAGTAATTATATTTCCCACCTTGGTCTCCTTTTTCCTCTATTTGCTTTCTATTTAAAAATGAAATAAAATAAACAAAGAAAAATTAAAAAAAAATTATTCTGCATGTCTATATATCTCACATTTCTTTTTGTTTTGAAAACATAGGACTTTGTGGTACTTTACATTCTCTCTAGATCAGCCTGTTCTCTAATGAATAAACCTTGATTAAACTTCCAACATATTCAATGACAACCTATATTTTGTATGTAAAGGGGTGTTGAGATAAATTCTAGCTGTTGTTTCTTTGTTGAGAGCCATAGCCAGTCAGAATGATGCCTGGCACTTGCCAGAGGGAATGTTTGAAAGGTGACAGGGAATGTTTGAAAGGTTATGCCAGGGAACCATTAAGATGATGATTTGAGTTAAGTTATATCGAATTGCTATGATGCTGGATTGATTGCATTGTATATTTGACCTTTACTGTCGGGCAATGGGGTGGCTCTTGCTTCCTTGGGCGCCCGCTACTTTGAAGTTCTTGCTCTACTTTGGAGTTCTCCTGGGGATTCCCGGAGAGTGCCCATTGATTGAGGAAGTGCCGGAGGAGGGATTTCCAGTGTGGGGGGTTGATGGAAGGGCCATGTGAGTGGTGTTGGCCAAAAAGCACGTGTGCAGTGCTGGTGAGAGTTGAAATAAAGTGTTGCTGTTTGAACCTACAAGGCTTTGTGCCCAGACAGACTGCGGCATTTCTTCTTGATGTAAACTGTGAAGTGTATGAAAAATAAGTCCAAACACATTACTCTAAATCTTTTGTCATTTAAAATGATAGACCTCAGCCAGAGCAAAGGAACATATATAAAAATACTTGCACCAGCCTGGTTTCAGACCCCCCACACACACTAATGGAGCAGATGACCCCAAAACAATAGGCCCAGGAAATACCCTATTCACATTCTGGTTGTATGTTAATTACTCAGCTGGGATCAGAGCAGGGAAGTAGGCAAATATCAAAGGTGACAGTTTAGCTCAAGACATTATCAGCATATTTTCTCAATTACTATTGCTGGGAGTATTGTATTGTGGGTGTAATAATGTAGAATAAAGTAAATCACCAATACCCTGAGTGAGACCTTCCAGAGCCCTGGCCCAACTCTGCTGACCACAGTAATACCTCCACAACTACTAATTGCTCCTAAAAATTTTTGTTTGTGCACTGTTTCAACTTTAACAAATTTTGTTCGAGTTACTATGTTCTGAAGTTTAAAGTTTTAGATGCAAAGGTGACTGGGCATGTGCAAATATCTGTAAACTGCAAACAAATAAATTTGCATTCTTTTTTCTAGGACTTTTATGGACTATGGTTTCCAACAGTCATTCACAAAAGAGGTTAGAAAAAAAAATCCCTGTTTATTCCCAAGGAATCTTTACACAACACTTTTACACTGGCTACTTCACATAAACTTGACTCAGGGATTTAATTCATAAATCAAATGAATTTCCTGCAGCCTGTACAGTGCTGTTTTAATGGCTATTATAATAATGTAAAATTGTCATGAGTGGTGAAACATGCCTGGAATCCCAGAAGTTCAGGAAAATGAGGCAGGAGAATTGGTAGTTTGAAGACAGCCTCATTCACTTAACAAGGCTCCAAGAAACTTAGTGAGAGCCTGTCTCAAAATATAACATAAAAAAGACAGTGGATGTGTATCAGTGGAAAGCACTCCTGGGTTAAATACTCAGCACCAAACCAAAAATTAAAAAAAAAATAAACATAAGGATTCAGGGTACAAAAACATGTAAAAAATGTTGGCAACAGCATACATTTAATAAATATATTTTTGATAAAAGTGTTAAGGTTCTTTAAAAGCCCAAAATAAAAATGCTACATAATACACTAGTAATAATTTGGGGTACTACTACAAGGTTGTACATGCCTGTACTCTCTGTGGCTTAGAAGGGTGAGACAGGAGGATCTCAAGTTAGAGACCAGACTCAAAAACTTGGCAAAGTCCTAAGCATATCAGTAAACCCTGTCTCAATAATAAATAAATAAATAAAAGTGGTGGAGACTGGGTATGTAGCACATTGGTAAAATGCCCATGAGTTAATCCCTGGGTTCAATCCTCAGTACCACAAATAAGCAAATAAATAAAATAAAAGAGAGAAAGAGATAGATTGAACTTGCATGTAATTTAAATTCAAAATAAATTTAAAAAATATGGGTATATATGTAATGCAATTGAAATCCTTTTGCTGAAGATACTGCTGTACTTCTATTTTTATTGTATCTTCATTCACAGTATCTAATAAAAGGAAACAAATCAAGTGCCTTTTACATAAAAGGTATTATCAGAAAATGCCTTCCAGCTGCAGATTATTCAACTAATGCCTTTAGAAACTACACTCTTAAAATTAAAACTGGTCCCTAGAAGGCAAGACTCAGATACTGGTGTTTTTTAAGTACTCCAAGATATTTGGTATCTGTGGGCACCTTTTTTCAGACTGTTCTAAAACTCAGAACGAGGTACATATGGGAGGTCAGGATGAAACCACAATATACAGTAAATTCTTCAATGGGTAATCTTAACTCAGACACTCAAATAGAAGAAACAGTTTTGGAGATAAAACTAGATTCTCTGTTTCACTGATTTCTGGGTTATGGATTCAATCCAAACATATATTAGAAAAGACTTAAGGCTACTGGTTAAAATCTATTTATAATAGGTATTGAAAATATACCAAAGGCTGGCTGTGTTGGTGCAGGCCTGTAATCCCAGTTGCTGGAGAGGCTGAGGCAAAACGATCAAATTTCAAAACAGCCTTAGCAAAAGTGAGGTGCTAAATGACTCAGTGAAACCTCATCTCTAAATGAAGTAAAAAATAACCCTGAGACTGAGTCTCAGTAGTCCAGTGTTCCTAAATTCAATCTCTAGTATCCACCATAAAAAAAAAAAAATATGTACCAGGGGGCTGGGGCTGGAGCTCAGTGGTAGTGATAGACCCAACCTGATCTTTTCTTAAAATTGGGCATCTCGCCACAAAACCATGAAAAGATCATTTCAGCTTTACTATAAATTACTGCAAATTCTGAACCTGCTTGAAATGCCTGCCCGTGCCTTGAACTCACCCATGCCTGGCTCTCTGACCAGATAGCAGCTCTCTCAGAAACTTAGTGACACCTCATAAATATTGGCCTTCCCTGGCCAGACAACGACCCTCTGTGAGGCTCTAATGGTCCTCATAAATTCTGATGTTGGGGCCAGCAAAAAAATGTAAACTACCATTAGTGTGATGCTTGTCAGAGTTCTGTTATCTGTAACCCCCCTTTGTGTAACTTTCTGGGCTATAAAGCTGGGTTTCAGGAAAGCTGGGGTGGTGTCTTGTTCTCACCATTTTGGGAGGGAGAGGCAGCCCAGCCGGTCGAAATAATAAGCTTGCTTTAATTTGATTTTAATTGGAGTCGGTGGTCTTTTCTTGCGTCCTGGTCTAACAGTAGCTAACTTGTCTGGCACTTGGCTTAATTCTCAGCACTACATATAAGTAAATAAAATAAAGGTCAACAAGTAAAAATAGTTTTTTTCAGAGTGTACCTATTTGTTGACAGCCTGTGACCTAATTTGCTGTGCACTTTAGTTTTTGAGATGGAAGTTGGCCATGCATGGTGGTGCATGCCTGTAATCTCAGCTGCTTCAGAGGCTGAGATAGGAGGATCCTGAATTTGAAGTCAGTCTCAGCAATGGTGAGAAGCTAAGCAACTCAGTGAAACCCTTTCTCTAAGTAAAAATAAAAAAAAATAAGGGTAGGGATGTGGCTCAGTGGTAGAGCGCCCATGACTTCAATCCCTGGTTTTGCCTCCCAAAACATGGGACTGGGGATATAGCTCAGCTGATAGAGTGCTTGCCTTCTAAGCATGAGGCCCTGAGTTTAATTTCCAGTACAACAAAAAACAAAAAAAAAAAAAAAAAAGGAAAGAAAGAGAGAGATTGATCTTTCATGTCGTTTGATTTCAAGTTAGTCCCACTTTTATTTTCCTGCCACACCAGAGAAAGGTGCTTACTGAAATGTTTGGAATGTTTCTATGGGTCAGGGCCATTTTAATTAAAAGGTCTTACATATGAAAACAAAATGAATTGAGGACCTTTATTGGGACGCATAAACTACACTACCTCATTTAGAAGAGATTCTTTTTAATGTCACCTAATTTTATTCTGCTTTATTCATATTTAAAAAGCTTGGATTGTTGGTAAAGATGGTGCCTGGAGGGGCTGGGAGTGTGGCTCAAGTGGTAGAGCACTCACCTGGCATGCGTGCGGCCCAGGTTCCACCCTTAGCACCACCTACAAACAAGATGTTGTGTCCGCTGAAAACTAAAAAAAAATAAATAAATAAAAATAAAAGAATTCTCTCTCTCTCTCTCTCTCTCTCTCTCTCTCTCTTAAAAAAAAGATGGTGCCTGGAGCATTTCTCTTCCAGGAGCTCAGGTCCATGACACTGAATAGCGTGAACTTTTAATGGCACAATGGCACACCTCCATATCTCCAAAGTGGCGTGAACTCTCAGCCAATAAAGAAGTAAGAGCCCACTCCCCCCTGCTCCTCCTCATCCCTGTTGAGCTCATAAATATCAACACCCTCTCCCTCTCCCTCTCCCCATCCCCCTCCCTCCTTTCCCCCCTTCCCTCTCTCTTCTTCCCCCTTCCCCCTTCTCTTCTGTGACAGGCCTCTCCAGTCCTGCTTGTTGAGTTTATGGAGCTTTTCTGCCATTCCTATGTAAGGGTAAAAGAAATTGAAGTTAAAGCGTAAAAGTTAAAGGGTAAAAGACCGGGTGTTGTAAAGTTTCTAAGCTGCAAGGTCTGAGTTAAAATGTAAAGGATTAGGTATTGTTAGTTTTCTATGCTACCTGCAAAACCTGAAATTTCTGTAGCTGTTGAGACAATGCTTGGAACTGCCCAGGAAATATTTCCCCTGACTATTGGTTGTTTAATAAGGGCTCTGTGTGGTTGCACGTAGGCATTGCAGAGCCTGGACCAATCAGTTTAAATGTAACCCCCTCCTTAGGAAAGACCTATCACTCCAGCCTGACCTGTTCTCGCCAATGAATGAACCAATCATGTTTAGGAGTTGTTATTCAATTTTTCTGCGCCTCATGATGATTTGTTCTGATGTATACAAGGCCCTCCGCCCTCCCCAAAAAGTGTACTTAAGCAGTGCTCAGCCCCTGCTAGGGGCTCTGGGCTGCTTTCCCTTCTTGAGTGGGCACGGAGCCCCAGCATGCTGGTTCAATAAATCCCCCTTCTGCCAATTGCATGAGTGGTCACTTGGTGGTCTCTTTCTCAGACATTTCGCGGGACCCTTACACCTACACAGATGATAAATCAAATCTTTTAAAAATGCTCTCTAGTTCTTGAAGAAAAATGAAATGAAATATGGGAAAATAGTCATTGATAATGTTGAAAGTGGAGTTTTGAGATGAAACAAAATTTCTCACTTTGCCAATTGCATCTGGGTGCTTGTCTCACAAATTTTGAAGAATAAAATCTATTTATTTAAGCAAGTCGAAATAGAACTCCCACCATATGGGTTCATTTTCATCTTTTCCATGACCCATCTTTCCTCTTGCAACTTCACCACGGGACAAAGGACTTTGTTGAAGGTATTCCCAAAAGTGGGCATTAAGGTTTTTTTACATTTGAAATAGGCCTTAATGGTGCTCATTAACATATCTCCCAGTTAGCCTCCAGCTGTGTTAGAATGAGGTTCATTATCCTGATTACACTGTAATTTTACTATCCCTTCTATTTTATACTAATTCACTATGAAAAAAGAACCCTAGATTTGAATATGTGAACAGAGAGCTAGAAAACTAGAGGTTTATTCTCAGACCTAGGAAGAGCTAAGCTGAAGTTCTGGAATTTATATTGTTGTTCTGAATTTGTGATACTGCTTCCCCTACATTAAAAAAGCTCAGGAGTCATGAGGAGTATTGAGTTAAAATCCAGCATCAGCAACTTAATGAGGCCCTAAGAAACTCAAAGGGACCCTGTCTCCATATAAAAATATTTTGAAAAGGCTGGGGAATGTGATTCAGTGGCTGAACACCCCTGGGTTGAATTATTCCTGGTACCAAAAAGAAAACAACACACACACACACACACACACACACACATTAAAAAAAAAAAAAAAAAAAAAAAAAAAAAAAAAAAAAAAAACCTCCATAACAAGCTCTAAAAGTACAATCTCTCTTGTGCATGGAAACAACAAATGAAGTTTGGGTTCTCTTCAGATAATTATTCCAGTCTTCACCACACAATGTGGGAACATACTGGACTCATGGCACATGGATGCCCACAAAGGGCTTTAGAGACAAGCTGAAAACACCATACAATTATGGAACAAAATGCCCAGGTTTTTAACTGCGGATCTAAGCTTCATTAGACTAGTAATGGGGGGGGGGATGGAGGTTGATCTACCACAGAGACCCACTGAGGAGTCCTGTGAAGATGGCCTCAGGCCTCAGCCTACACAACTCTATTTTTAAAATTCTAGTTTCACACCTGCAGTCTCACCAGGCACACACACACAGAGCACTCCAGTATGGCCTCAAACAAGTTATTTCCCCTCAACCTGATAAATAGTGTGAAGCCCCTGGCAGGCTCTCCTAGCCTGATAAGAGAGAAAGGCATAAATATCAGGGTGGAGACCACCAGACAAGATGTTTCTGACCCCAGGGTAAATGATAATGAGAAACCTGGTGTTAGCTGAAGAAGATTGCAAGGGGGGTCAAAAAGCCCAAAATTTTATGTAAATAATAGGGATAATGAACAGGGATTCAGCCAGCCAAAACAAGGATGCACTTGACATGGAGAGCCTGATGAGGACCTGACATCCCATTAGTTGTCTTCATTTTCTGATCCTCTGCATAATACTCACCACTCTCCAACTCTATGCCCTTGTCTGGACCCTGGTGAGAGTTGCAACTTCTCCCTATCATCCTCTCCTCAACCAGTCATCTGCTCCACACCAGGAAAGCCCTGCCTTGGTTTGTGTCATGATCACCCTGGTCTGAGTGACTGTGCATATGCTGGACATAAAGCCTAAGGCTTGAGACTTTTTAACTTAGCATGCAGAGGGAATGTCTGTAATTAGCCTGTCATTATTATGTGTGCTTTGCAGTGCTTAGAATTAATTTATAATTGTTAGCTCTGAATGGATTTTATCTATTGCAGTACCTAGCATTAAGAATTGTTGTTTTCTTGATTAAGAACCTATAGAGTGAAATTATGTTGAGTAATTGAATGAATAAAGCATTGAAATTATTTTTTAAGTCCATCAGTTCTGCTTAACAGGTAAAATGGGGTAAACTTGGATACCTGGGCTGGCCATGCCAGTTGTTCACTGGAGCCATTGGCTGCTGTTGTTTCATTTTATGCATCATCCATTGACTGGACTTGAAGGCCTTTATCCTTCTTCTTCTCCCCAGACTCAATCATCACAATGGAAAAGGTTGATGGGTATTTTCAAAATACAGAGATCTTACTCTACTGGATATACTTTGGATTCCTATACTTCTTGATTATCTTGCAATTTCTCATTCTGGTAGTCTCTCCTACACTTGCATCAGTTTTTGCTGTCAGATCTATAGAAACCATTCATCCCATGACCACAGCAGCTGCACATGACTCATTTGACTACTTCTCCAAATCATCTATGCCATTGCTGCCACATTTTTTTTTGGCCAGGGGCTGGAGCCTGGGCTTCTGCAATTCATTGATAGTTCAACTTCCAAGGTTCATGTTTGCACACAGTGCAGTCAGAATCCTTATTTCTGTTTACAAGGAACTAATCCCATTATGTCACAGCTTTCCACAGGAGTTCACTGTAATTGGACTGAGGCAACAAAGTGTTGTATGCTTCTTCGTGTCCATAGGTGCCACTACTCCCCTAAAAATCTCCATTAATCTATCAGGACTGAGATATCTCTCACCTGCAAATATCCTAAAGACTATGCGAGTTGCTGTGTGGGTGTTGAGACCCAGGATGTAAAATTTTGGTCTCTAGCAATTGAGAGATGTGAGGAAGAGTTGGCAGTGTAGTCATGCTTATGCAGAGGTAACAATAGCTCCCAGGTAGCCCAGAGCATTCAGCCCTCAGAATCCTGCATCATTCCATAGGTCTTTTCATATATAGGCCAGAAAATGAAGGTGCGTGATCAATATTTTACATAGTGAACACATGCTCAGAAGAAAATGTTTATGACAATGAATGTATACACTTAATCAAGGTATTCATTACTTAAATAAATGATAATAATATTAATAATAATCATCATCATAATAATAACAGTAACCTGTTTGAAGCATCAACAACAGAGTAGCTATAGCCATGTTTGGCCTTTCCAATGATCCACCCTTATAGGTTTCATCATCAAAAAATCTACACACCTGAAGTCTTCTGCAAAGATCTATTAGCAAGGAGGTAAGAGCTCTGCATCCACAGGCCTCAAAAAAATATGCTGTATTGTGATATGACTAGAACACAATCCCCCTGTCTAGGATTACTAAAACCCATCTCCAGATGGTATCTAAACAAGCTCATCATTCTTGCAACTTCTCATTGATCAACTGATGTGTTGCTGCATCTAAAGATATCATATGTATTGAAGTCATACTGGTATTATTATACGGCAGAAACCCATTCCTGTGCTGCTGATAACAAATCAAATGCTATGTGATTTTGCAACACAACTTTTTGTATTTGATATTTTTCTTTATTAACTAGAGTTAGAGCCTGCTTTGTATGATTTAAGGTTTGGCTGTGTACTCTGTATCTTATTCACCAAGGTTACATAAAAATAAAGAAAATACCTCATCTTCATGAGTTTAAAATTTTATCATATAGTCTTCTCTTTAGCTATAACCACACCATAATTTTCCATAGGCTGTATGGTTTGAACTTAGTATCCTAATAATGCCAGAAGAAAAACCAGAAGTTCAAACATATTGAGTAACATTTTCAAATTAAATCAAAGTTTAGGCAGTAAAACATTGTCTGGATAAAATGGAGATCAACAGACTGTTGCCTATAATAGATAATGTTACCTTCAGTATACATTGAAATATGGGTTTCAATATTTAAACCTTAGGAATTAAGCCAGAATTAATAAAGGAGTGATTATAACAGCTGCTTCTCTTCTTATCATTTCAATTTTGCCTATTCATAAACCAGTAAACAAGAGCCAATATTGTAACGCATGTCTGTAATTTCAGTGACTCAAGAGGCTGAGGAAGAAGGATTTTAAGTTCAAGGCTAGACTCAGCAACTCAGTGGGGACTTAAGCATCTTAGTGAGAACTTGGCTTATCTTTAAAAACAGATGGGTTGGAGATGTGATTTGTGATAAAGTGTTCTGAGTCCAGTCCTTGGTACAAAAAGAAAAAATTCTGCTTTTTTGTGCCACTATCTAACTTCTAAGACAATAATGAAAGATTGATAATTCATGTAGTCTAGAGGATGTGAGTTGTGGCTTTGGGGTCACAGAGAATTGATCCTGAATTCCAGTAAAGTTGCTTAATATTCAGGAGACCTTTCAAATATTCTTTCACACTGAACAGCTATGTAAACCTCATCCATTACAAAAAGCAGAATGATACCGAGTGTCAACATATTAGCAATTCTTTAGCCCTATCTGTACACATAAAGTTGGCTATGTGTTTTTACTCGTCTTGTAGCCAAAGTGCAGAGTATATTTCCCAAACTTTGGATCTGAGCTCTTATTTTTTGTGTGTGACTTATGTAAATCTGTGACTATGAAAGTGTATTAGTCAGGAAACATTTTGAATACTTTGTTTTTACTTTCATAACACTGTCACCTCCATGAGAATGAGCCCACCTTAATTTATTTGATTCTGAGAAGAAGGGTGCTTTTTTTGGCAACCATATCTCCCTCTGAAGTTCAGTAACCTTACCAACTATCACCTAATGCAGTAAAAAGATCCCATATGAACCCAGGCTTAATTGATGATAAGCCCACACTTGAGACAATAATTTTTATATGGTTTCTTCTTATTCAGTGATAGATATCTAATTCACTAAACATGGGCCAAATGCCAGGATTCAATCACATGTGGAACAGAAGTTATGTGAAAAACATTGTGCCTTATAGGTACTGGTTAAATTTTTATTAATTTAAATTTAAACTTTAATCTCTTGACAGTCTTTATTGAATTATATGAAAATATGTGTATAAGTATATGCCTTTAATGTTTGATGATATTCTCAGAGTACCCCATACTAAAGAAGAAAATTGAAATCTCAACCCTGCATTAGGCTAAAGACAAAACTGCAAAATATTTTTTTTAAATGTTTAGACTCTAGTTTCTGGGTTACTGATGATCTGATTACCTAGAGTCTTCTCTCCAGTGATATCAACCTCTTTTGGTTAAAGTATGATATCTAAAATGAAAATGGATCTGTGCCCAGAATCCTGTGAGAAACAGTTTCCACTTTTGTACACTTCTAAGTTGTAGATGGCTTCTCTCTCAAAGTGTAGAGTCTCTCCTGTTCTTTGGCCCTGAGAGAATGTTGTTTGGTATGTTTATTCCATAACCTATGACACAGAACTGAGTTGTCCATTTTTTTTTCATCTTGCTGAGGTCAGGGTATTTATAGATCTCAAACATGGAATATAGCTGTGGTGACCATAGATATCCCTGAGAGGTCAAGAGTGAATTTTAGGATGAAGCTTGAAAAATACATTTAATTATTTGTCAATTTATATTTTCAAAAATAATAATATTTTGGATATAGTGGTTTAAGTTATTAAATTGATTTAAGCTGTCCTTAATTTTTATTATGAATACTAGAAATTTTTAAATTATACTAATGCATTATATTGTTTTTCCCTCTGGGAAAATATTAATGCCTTAGAACATTGCTTAGAAGTTTAAAATAAAATTTGCTTTCTCATAAGACCAGACAGCACAAAAGTTAAATGAAATTTTAAAGTAATTTTGATAAAATTTTTATTCATGAAAGTATATATTTTGGGTGTGTGGGAGATCTTGCCTCTTGGTTTTATTTTCCCCATTGGGTTTATCCCCACTGAAATTAAGTTTTCATCACATGAGAAGAACATCACATAATCTTTTACTGTTCCCCCTCTCACTAAGGTGTGGCTGTAGAGTTTAAGAGTGGTGAGGATAATACAAATGATGAGAAGTGATGAGATGTCATTCCAAGTCCTCATCAGCCTCCCCATCTCAAGTGCATTTTTTATTGAGCTGGCTGAACATCTGTTCATTTGCTCTACTCTTTATACTAAATTTTGCAGCTTTTTTTACCCTTTTTTCAATCCTTGTTAGTTACCACCAGATTTTTCCATGACATCATTTACTCTAGGGCCAGAAACATCTGGTCTGGTGGTCTGCACCTTGGTCTTCTCACCCTTCCCTCTTATTAGGTGAGGACAACCTGACAGAGGCCTCACTCTGTTTATCAAGGTGAAGGGAAGTGATTTGTTTATGTCTGAGGGCAATACTGCAGGGCTTCTTTAGGCATGCCTGGTGAGGCTGCATGTTTCAAACTGAAGTTTTTAATATGGAGTTCTTTTAGGCCAGGCCTAAAGCCTTCCTCACAATAGTGTAGTTAATTTGTCCAAAATTAAGGTGTTTTTTTTTTTGTTGTTGTTGTTGTTGTTTGTTTGTTTCTTTAATGTATTTGTCCCCAATTGGATTTTTTTCTTCTTTCTTCACTTTTTTTGTACCAGGTATTTAACTCAGGGACACTGAGATACATCCCCAGTCCTTTTTTTTTTTTGTATTTATTTAGAGAGAGGGTCTCACTTAGTTGCTTAGTGCCTTGCTCTTTCTGATGGTAGCTTTGAACTCATGATACCCATGTATAATTCTTCTGTGCCACAGGGGTTATGGCCTGTGCCACCAAGTTTGCTTTCAACTGAGTTTTTAAATATGTAAAACAACTTTATTTAAGTGACATTTAGAAGTATTCCTAATATTCAAGCAAACTCCTTTGTCCTGGTGTGGCAGGAAATAAAAGTGGAACTGGACTTTAATTTAAATAACAAGAAAGTTCAATTGCAAGGGCTTAATTAGAACACAGATAATTAGAAGGTTACAGGCCATAGCACTGTTGTACTTTTTTAAAATATTTTTTTCTTAGTTGTGGATGAACAAAATATTATTATTATTATTATTATTATTATTATTATTATTATTATTGTTATTAATGTGGGTCCAGTATCAAGCAGACTGCCTCATGCATACTAGCCAAGAATTCTACTACTGAGCAACAACCTTAAATCCTTACCTGGTATTTTTTTAAATATTTATTTATATTTAATTTATTTATATGGGGCGCTGGGAATTAAGCTCAGGGCCTCATATATCCTAGGCAAGCACTGTACCACTGACCCACACCTGCAGCTCTTTCCTGGTGCTTTTTAAATACCTGTTTTACAGAAATTTTAATTAGTAGCTTTAACCCTTTTCCAATATTTGTTTGGATTAAATCAATAACCTATAAATCGGTGAAGTAAAGTCTAGTTTTATCTCAAACTCGGATTTTACTTCCTGTTTTTTCTCCAGACCAGACACCTTATCACAGTGTCTGAATTAAGATTCCACCTTGAGGAATTTACTGTATGTCCACATTTCAAACTCCAAAATTTACCTATTCCTTAGTTTTGGAAAAGTCTTACAGAATTTGTCCAGAGGTAGCAAAATTTCTTGGAGTACTCAGAAGAATCCATATCTGAGTCTTGCCTTTTAGGGAGCAGTTTGAATTATAAGTATGCAGACTTTAAGGCAAGTAGATGGATGATCTGCAGCTGGAAGAAACCTTTTCATCAATACCTTGCATCTAAAAGGCACTTCATTTGATTCCTTTTATTAGATACTGTGAATAAACCTACAATAAAAATGGAAGTGAAGTAATATCTTTAACAAAAGTGTTCCAATTTCTTTAGATATTTATCCAGAATTATAATTACTGTGTTATAGGGCATTTTTTAAACCAAGAATTGTTATTGTTATTTATTTGTACTTATTTAGGGACTTTACCACTGTGTTACATCCCTATTTTTTTAATAAGACAGGCTATCACTGAGTCACTTAAGCCATTGCCAAGTTTCTGAGGCTGTTTTTAAGTTCCCCCTGTTTCATCCTCCCAAGCCACTGAGAGTACAGACATTCACAATGATTCCCTGCTTCAAAAAATTATTATTAGTGGATTATATGGCATTTTTATTTTGAGCTCTTAAGAACCATGATAGGGGCTGGGAATGTGGCTCAAGCGGTAGTGCACTTGCCTGGTATTCGTGTGGCACTGGGTTTTATCCTCAGCACCACGTACAAATAAAGATGTTGTGTCTGCCGAAAACTAAACTCTCTCTCTCTCTCTCTCTCTCTCTCTCTCTCTCTCTCTCTCTCTCTCTCTCTCTCTCTCTCGCTTTCTTTTTAAGAAAAAAGAACCATGAAATTTTTTTTCAAAAGTATCTTTATTAACTTTATATTGTAACCAAAATTTTTATCTATGCATATACACCTATACTCTGGAGTCCCTACTATCTTTCAGATATTTGTTTAGTTTGGTGCTAGGAATTGAACTCCGTGGGTGCTTACCACTGAGTTATGTTTCCAGTCCTTTTTTTTTTTTTTTTTTGAGACAGGTGATATATCACTAATCTCTCAATAAGTTGCTTATAGCCTTTCTATGTTGTTAAGGCTGTCTTTCATATCACAATCCTACTGACTTGCCTCTCCAGCCTCTAGTATATTGGCCACCACACCTAGCTCTTTCAGATTATTATAATAACCTTTTCAACAACACTGCCCAGGCTACAGAAAATCTCTTTGACTGATGCATTTTATCCCTGAGGAAAGTTTATATGAAGTAGCCAATGTAGGACTATTCTGTACAGATTTGTTGGAATAAACAGGGATCATTGTTTTTTAAGCTCCTTTCTGAACAGCTGTTTGGTATCATAGTTCATAAAAGTGCTGGGAAAAGGATGTAAATTCATTTGTTTGAAATCTACAGAGATTTACATAAGCTCAATCACCTTTTGTTCTAGAGTTTGGGACTTCAGGACATAGTAAGGTAAATAAAATATGTTAAAGTTGAGATATTCAGTACACACATCGACACACACATCCACACATACACACACACAAAAAAAAAAACTTTCTAGGAGCAATTGGTACTTCTTGCATTATTACTAGTGTATCAGGGACATAGTAACATAAACAAAATATGTTAAATGTGAAACATTCAATACACACATACACACACCCACAAAAAAAAAAAAAAAAAAAAAAAATTTCTAGGAGGAATTGGTAGTTCTGGCCTTATTACTAGTGTATCAGGGTTGGGGCAGGATTCAGGAAGTGCTAAAATCTCACTCAAGATAAGAGTAGTTTACTGGATTCCTCTCTATTTCACCTATAATACAAGCTAAAATGGACTTCATCTGTCAGCAACAGCAATTGGGAAAATATGCTGGCAGATGTTGTTTTGAGATAAATTGGCAGCTTTGATATTTGGGTATTTTTGTGTCTTGGTCACAGCTGATGAAGCACTTGTGAAAAATTTTATGGCACCTACATATCACCATTTTTTTTGTATCATTTCTTTCATATTTCCTTCTTTTTTTTTTGTTGTGCTAGAGATTGAACCCAGGGCCTTGTGCATACAAGGCAAGCACTCTAAAAACTGAGCTACATCCTCAGCCCCTCTCTCACATTTCTGTTCACTAGAGGTGATGATGGTAATTGGGAATTTTGTCCCAAATATTGTACATTTCTTAAGACCGGACTAATATCCAGTGTATCTAAATCTCTCTACTCATTCATGATTTTACCAAAGAGATACTCACCATAGTTTTTTACTTAAATTTATCTATTGATGGAGGGAGAGTGTCTCATTTAATATTCTGCTTTATTTTCAACATCATTCTCTGTTAATATTTGCTTTTTATAGTGTTGCTAAGTTTGGAACTGACTATCTTGCACATTCTGCATACACACTCTAACAGTGAACTTTGCCTCTATGTCCCAATTCTAACTTTAGGTTGGATAGATTCATTCATTCACTTCTAATGTTATTTTTCATATGGTTGGTTTTACATATGCCTTTCAATTGCTTTTAACAATACTATTGATCTACATATGATTTCAGATTTGATTTATATTATAATATATTGGTCTGTATTATTGCAATATAGTTTCATAATATACATTAAATGTGTCTCATAACAATAACTATATTATTTGTTTTTTTATTAAACGTTTTGGGGTATTTTACATATATTTTATTTCTAAGACAATTTTTTTGGTCCCTTCTTTTCTTTTATTTGGTACTTTGATATTAAACTCAGGGGAATTGAGCCACATCCCCAAACATATTTTGTATGACATTTAGACACGGTATCTCACTGAGTTACTTAGGGCCTCACTTTTTCTGATGCTGGCTTTGAGCTCACAATACACCTCTCAAGGTACTGGGATTACAATTGTGCACCAACAGGTCCAGCTCTCTTCTTGTATTTAAAGAAAAACATGCTAAAATTTTGATAGGAATATATTATATATTAAATTGAGTTAAAATAGTTGTCTTTATAATGATTAGTTTTATTTACACACCTGCTATTTTATGTGCTTTTGTAAATTTTTATTTAGTTTGTGATAAGTTCCACATATTTTCCTTGAAATCCATTATACATGTGATGTATTTAATAGATGTAACTTCAGTATAATACTTATGTGGTATTTTGTACTCTAAATAAACCAAAAATCTTTCTGGGCTCCAGAAACCATTTTTTTTCTCAAACTTTATTATTTTTATTTTTCTTAATCACCTCATCTTTCCTCCTAGGCCTCAGATTTCTACTGTATTGACAAGTATAGCTCTAGTCTTATGCTATCACATACTTGTACGCTGTCATTGTACACACATACAATAATTTCTACAGGTCTAAGCTGCTTGGTGAGGAGTATTTCATATATATATACACATACAGTTTTCATGATGAAATAACAGCAATTTCTACTCCATCAATTGTCAATTTTATGTATTATGTTCTTTTCTTTATTCTGTTTTTATAGAATTACTTTTTCCAAATTATTGAGATTAATGAATTTTAAACAATTGAGTATAACAGTGCAGTCTGTAAATTTTCTTTTTTAACCTAAGACAAAATACATCCCAATTTTAATAGGCTTATTGTTATGTAAATGACATTTAAAACCTGCATATATAACACCCTTACCTGACCTTACTCTGGACTATTGATATCTGGGTGGAGGGGATCTCAAAGTAATCCATGAAAAAGCAGAACAGGGATGGATCAGGATGTGACATTGGTGGACTGAATATGTAGTAGTGAGTATTCATGAATAAGTATTGGTGGAATAGGTACAGGTAGAGAAAAAAGTGCTGTAAAGAAAGAGGGAAAGAATGACCAGCTCAAGAGTTCAGATTTAAAAAGTCTAATGGTGGATCAATGGTAGTATGAGGGTAAAGGGTAGTTTCTTTGGAGGCAGAAATAAGGTAGAAGTGAAAGAAGAAGATAACTTTGGCACAGTCCCAAAGAGAAAGAGTCAAATGAACACTACCCTCTCTCTCTCTCTCTCTCTCTCTCTCTCTCTCTATATATATATATATATATATATATATATATATATATAATGCATACTTCTATAACATTAGATTAAAGTCAGCCAGCCTCAGCAACTTAGTGAGGCTCTAAGAAAATCAGGGAATCCCTTTTTCTTTGTAGAATATTTTATTAAAGGCTGAGAGTGTTTCTTAGTAAAAAAGCATATCTAATTTCAATTTGTCATATGAGAGAGAGAGAGAGAGAGAGAGATATCTTGCAAAAATTAAAAAAAGTAATCAGTGACACTGTTAGTGTCAAGGATGTAAATAATTTAAAAGTAATAGTGAGCTAGTTGGAAAACTCATCTAGGTTATTAACTACTTTTTGGGAAGTTAGTCTACTCTACAAAATATAAAAGTGAGAGAGAAATCCTTTATTAAAGTGTATATAAGAAAAAAGAGGAGTTTTGACACAGCTTTTAGTTGACCCAGACTGGGTCAACTTTAGCAGGTGATTAGGATTCTGCAAAGATGATAAATCCTTGAGTTTTTTGGAATATTGTGATTTTATCTAGTCTTCATAAATGAAGATTGAGGTCTAATATAAATCAGGCTTGGCAAAGGAAAAAAATTTCAATGAAAAGTAAATGAATGAGTAAACACATAAAATAATATTTAACCAAAAGTCAACATTCAGAATATTTATGCAATTATGTAATCACCAGTCATGTAAAAACAATGACAACTAAAGAAAAAGTGAATTAATAAAAAACAAATAAATAATGTAATGAATGAATTAATTAATGAATGCCTAATAAGTGCAAAGATGTGATGTGACTCGAATTGTCAAAGTCAGCTTGTAGCCATGAAAAAGTGTAAAGGTACATAGAAATGGTGTTTTACTACTTACTGAGACATACCCTATGAACTATAAATTCCACTCCTAGGTTGGAAGAGTTGAACACAGAACCCATTCATCCGGCTCTCTCACTTGGGAACTGTGCAAAAAATTACCTTTTTCTTTCCCTCAAATTTTATTGCTGCTTCCAAGAACACTACCCTCTATATTCACGCTATCACTGTAGAATTGTAGCATCTGAACCCCTCTACTGTTCAAGTTTTTCTTCTTTTTTTTCATTGCTCTTTTTCTCCCTACCCCCATATCATCCACCAATACTTATTTTGTATAGCAAAATCTACATACTCAGCAATCTCCAATCTTATCTTTCTATATCCATTTCCTACCTTGTGCATGGCCACTTTGAGATCCCCTCCATGAAAACATCAATAGTCCAAAGTGATCAGAATGGGGGTAAATATTGCAGAATATTAAAGGTCAGTTAAACAACAAGAAAGCTATAAAAGTGTGCTTCATTTAAAGGTGAAAATAAAAAGAAAATCTTTAGACTTCACTAGTTAAAATAAAGGATCAAAAATTTATGAGTCTCAATAATTTGAATTATACTTGTGAGTCACTTTTTTGGGGGAAGGGATATAAGGACATTGCTAATGAGTTTAAAGCTCAAACTGTGTTTTTATGAGACAAAGAATAGAAAGATTTAAAAAATATTAAAATAATTGTGATATCATTTTCATAAAAATATATACATATTTATTCACAAATTGCTTTAACCTTATAAACAGTTATAAGTGTCAATACATTTCTCTCTGGGCTAGGTCCTATTTTTGGAAGAAAACTTTGCCTTAAAAGAACCCCATACAGAGGCATTTAATGCAATTAACAGGCCAATAATAATAATAATAATAATAATAAGAAGAAGAAGAAGAAGAAGAAGAAGAAGAAGAAGTGAGGTGAAGAGAATTTCAGGTTGTGAAGCATACCTGTAATATAAGTTACTTGAAAAGACATCACAGGAGAAATTTATATTGTCTGAAGACATATATGTATATATTATTTATAAAAAGTGTTTATGAGTTCTGTAGTGAGGGTGCACAAGTCCAATACACAGTCTTTTTTTTCTTGAATACTTTTTGTTGTAGATGGACACAGTATCATTAGTAGTTTGTTTGTTGGCTTTTTTTAATATTTATTTTTAGTTTTTGGCGGACACAACTTCTTTGTTTGTATGTGCTGCTGAGGATCGAACCTGGGCCGCCCGCATGCCAGGCGAGTGTGCTACCACTTGAGCCACATCCCCCTCTTGGGTGTTTTTTTAATGCGGTGCTTCATATTCAACCCAGTACCTTATGCATGCTAGGGAAGTTCTCTACCACTGATCCATAACCCTAGTCCCCAAAGTCCTTTACTTAATCTTTTTTTTGTGTGTGTGGGGGGAAGGGGGGAGTGTGTGCGTGTAGTGCAGGGATTGAATCCATGGACTTATATCAGCAAAACAAGCACTCTACTGACTAAGCTAAATTCTCAGCCCTGATCTTTAGTCAGTTAACAATGACAATGGAGCAGCCTGTCATTTAGACTTTGATTCTGTGCCCACTTGGCTCAGGTTGGAGGCAGTGCCTGAAGCCTTGATCAATCAGTCACTTAGGTGAGAACTGTCCAATCCTCTAGCAGCCAGTGATGAGGGGGAGGGCTTCCACAATCTTCTGTTCCCTTGGTGTCTGGAACCCGCCATTTTTAAAATCTTTTTGTAGGCTTCTGTCCTGGATCCGGAGCCCAGGTGTCTGTGCTATGCAGAATCTGAAAACAAACCACAGGGAGAACGCTGAGAACCCTGAGAGCCAGGAAATGGTAAGTGTGCCTTGTTATATTGAGACTGCTTAGGAAGGTGGCTTAAAGTTGACAGGATTGGCAATGGTGGAAACTGGCAGTCATGGCTAGGGACTCCTCCTGGTCTTTCCAGAGTCTTGTGGCCAGAGGGTCTCTGTGGTAGCTTAGTCTTCACCTCCCTCTGACTAGTCTAGTGAGGCTTAGATCAGCAGTTGAAAACCTGGGCATTTTGTTCCATAATTGTATGGTGTTTTCAGCTTCTTTCTAAAACCCTTTGTGAGCATCCATGTGCCATGAGTCCAGCATGTCTCCAGATTGCATGGTGAAGACTGAGATAATTATCAAGAGAGAACTCCAAATCCATTTATTGTATTCATGCATGAGAGAAGCTGTTAATTTTAGGGCTTGTTACTCATGAGGGTTTGTTTGTTTGTTTGTTTATTATTATTATTTTGTGTGTGTGTGTGTGTGTGTGTGTGTGTGTGTGTGTGTGTGTGTGTGTTTTGGTACCAGAAATTCAACCCAGAGGTGTTCATCCACTGATTCACATTCCCACCCCTTTTTAAATATTTTTATTTAGAGACAGGGTCCCTTTGAATTTCTTAGGGCCTCACAAATTTGATGATGCTGGCTTTTAACTCATTCTCTTCATGAGTCCTGAGATTTTTAAATGTAGCAAAAGCAGTATCTCAAATCCAAAACAAAAATCTGAAATCCAAAACTTCAGTTTAGCTCTCTATAGGTCTCAGAATAAACCCCTAGTTTTCTAGCTCTCTGTTCACATATGCAAATCTAGGGTTCTCTTTTCACAGGGAATAAGTATAAAATAGAATAGATAGTATAATGACCATGTAATGTGGATAATGGGCCTCACTCAAACACACCTGGTGGCTAACTGAAAGATGTTAATGAGCACCATTAAGGCGTATTTCAAATGTAAAAGGCCTTGAAGCCTTCAACAAAGTCCTTTGTCCCAGGGGTGATTCCTGATTGAATTTGAAGAAAAAAGGATGGGTCACAGAAAGAATGAAAGTGAACCCATATGGTAGTCAGGATGCCTTTTCCAAAGCCTATTCTAAATGCATTATCCTCCATGTTCTGCCCAAAACTATCTGTAAACTTCTAAGATGGTACACAAAAATGAGTTTTTTTTTTTTTTTTTCCTGGTATCATTCCTCATACCGCATGGTGGGCGTTCTATTTCTTCTTGCTTAAATAGATTTTTTTCTTCAAAATTTATGAGACAAGCACCCAGATTCAATTGGCAAACTTAGAAATTTTGGTTCATCTCAAAACTCAACTTTCAGCATTATTGATCATTATTTTCCCATGTTTATTTCAAAGGTATGCATCATTTATAATGTTTTTCTTCAAGAACTGGAGGGCATTTTTAATAGATTTTAAATTATCATTCTGAGATTTTCTCATGAGAAGAAAGCAGAATAAAATTAGATGACATTAAAAAGAATGAATCTCTCCTAAATTTGGTTTATGTGTCCCAATTAAGGATTTTTAAAAACTGTAATGGGTCATCAATTGAGGGTTTATATATTTATTAATTTGTTTGTTTGTTTATTTATTTATGGTCAGACAATCTGGGGTTGTGGCTCAGTGATAAAGCACCCACCTAGCACGTGCAAGGTTCTGTGTTCGATCTCAGCACCACATAAAAATAAGTAAACAAAAAATAAATAAATAACCCACAGAAACATTCCAAACATTTCAGGAAACTCTTTTATTCTGGTGTGGCAGGAAAAAATAAAAGTGGGACTAACTTGAATTTAAATTACATGCAATTTCAATCTCTCTCTCTCTCTCTCTCTCTCTCTCTCTCTGTATTGGGGATTGACCCCAGGGCCTCATGCTTAGAAGGCAAGCACTCTACAAGCTGAGCTATTTACTCAGCCCAATTTTTGGGGGGTGGGAGCCCAGAGATTGAAGTCAGGGGTACTCTATCACTGAGCCACATCCCTACCCCTATTTTGTATTTTATTTAGAGACAGGGTTTCACTGAGTTGCTTAGTGCCTCACCATTGATGAGACTGGTTTTGAATTCATGATCCTTATGTCTCAGTCTTGTAAACAGCTGATATTACAGGAATGCACCACCATGCCTGGCCAACTTCAATCTTTTTTTTTTTTTTTAAGAGAGAGTGTGTGAGAGAGAGAGAGACAGGGGGAGAGAGAGAGAATTTTTTTAATATTTATTTTTTTTTTTTTTATTTTTCGGCAGACACAATATCTTTTTTTGTATGTGGTGCTGAGGATTGAACCCGGGCCGCACACATGCCATGCAAGCATGCCACCACTTGAGCCACATCCCCAGCACCAACCAACATCAATATTAAGGGCTAAAGTACACACAAATTAGATCAAAGTCCATGTCAATATCTTGGTACTATATATATAAAGTTGTTGATAGACCTTCTATTTTATTTACTTATATGTGGAACTGAGAATTGATTCCAGTGCCTCACATGTGCCAGAAAAGTGAGCTCCACTAAGCCCCAGCCCCAGCCCTCTGGTACATTTTTTTTATGGGGGATATTGGAGATTGAACTCAGGAACACTTGACTACTAAGACAAATCCCCAGGATATTTTTTTTTTTTTTTTTTTAGAGACAGGATCTCACTGAATTTCTTAGCACCTCGCTTCTGCTAAGTCTGGCTTTGAACTTTTGATAATTCTTCCTCAGCCTCTTCAGCAACTGGGATTACAGGCTTGCACCAACACACCCAGCCCCTGATATATTTATAATACCTGTTTTATGTAGATTTTAACCAGTAGCCTTAACTTTTTTTCTAATATATATTTGATTTGAATCCATAACCCAGAAATCAGTGAAACAGAATCTATTTTTTTATCTCCAACACTGCTTTTGGTTATGTCAGTGTCTGAGTTAAGATTCTCCATTAAAGAATTTATTATGTCTTGTGTTCTCATTCTGACCTCCCATAGGACCTAGTTCTGAGTTTTAGAATATCTGAAACAAGGTTCCCAAACATTCCAAATTTTTTGGAGTATTTATAAAACACCACTCTCTGAGTCTTGCCTTCTAGGGACCAGTTTGAATTTTAAGTGTGTAGCTTCTGAAGGGATGGACTAATTGGATGCTTTGTAGTGGGAAGACATTTTCTGATATACTTTCTATCTAAAAGATACTTTATTTGTTTTCTTTTTATTAGATACTGGGAATAAAGGTACAATAAAAATAGATGTGTGGCAATATATTTAGCAAAAGGATTCCTAATTTTTTACATATATACCCAGAGTTATTATTACTAGATTGTATGGCTTTTTTTTTTTTTTACTGAGAATTATTTTTTATATATTTTTATTTATTTAAATACTGGAGATTAACTCCAGGGCGCTTTACCAGTATGATACATACCCAGTCTCCAACACTTTTATTTATTTATTTATTTTTGAGAGAGGGTTTTACTGATTTTCTTAGGACCTTGCCAAGTTCTTGAGTCTGGACTTTAACTTGAGAATGAATCCCGAGTTTTCTACCTCTTATTCTCCTAAGCCACTGGGAGTACAGGCATGTACGATTTTGCACTGCTACCCCAAATTATTACTAGTGGATTATGTGGCATTTTTATTTTGGGCTTTTAAAGAACCTTAACACTTTTATACAAATATATTTATTAAATTTATATTGTCATCAATATTTTTACATATTTGTGTACCCTGGAATCCCTATTAATTATGAGATATTTGCTTGGTTTTGTATGGTTTGGTGCTGAGTATTGAACCCAGAGGTGCATACCACTGAGATACATCCACATTCTTTTTCATGTTATATTTTGAGACAGGCTCTCATTAAGTTGATTGTAGCCTTGTTATGTTACTGAGGCTGTCTTTGTACTAACAATTTTCCTGTGTCATTTTCCATAGATTCTAGAATTTCAGGCATATGCCACCATACATGACAATTTTAGATTTTTATAATATCCATTCCAACAGCACTCCATACGCTGAATAAAATCTATTTGATTAATGCATTAAATCCCTGAGGCAAGTTTATGTGAAGTAGCCCGTGTAGGAGTGTTGTGTAAAGATTAGCAAGGATTGTGGAATGTGATAGACATTTTTATGTAAAGTACATATATGGGGATGGGGATGTGGCTTATGTGGTAGTGCACTCACCTGGCATGTGTGCGGCCGGGGTTCGATCCTCAGCACCACATACAAACAAAGATGTTGTGTCCGACGAACACTAAAAAAGAAAAATATTAAATTTTTTTCTCTCTCTCTCCCTCTCTTTAAAAAAGATAAAGTACATATATGAAGACAGGAATTCATATGAACATAGTCTATATACAAACAGAGGTATGAAAAATTGTTCTATATGTGTAATAAGAATTGCGATGCATTCCACTATCTTGTATTTAAAAAATAAAACAAAAAACTCTTTATATGTTTTTCTGAGAATCAAACTCAGTGCTTTGCACATTCTAGCAAAGTAGTCTACTTCTCAGACACAACTCTAGCCCATGTACCCAGCTTTTTATAATCTCTTTGTAGTAATCAGAAACAACTTTAAAAAATAAAATTGCATTTATATCACTTTTCCTAGTACAGTAATGTATTACTAACTAAAATTATTCTTAGTATTTTTTAAAAATAATCTAATGGATGGCTGTTATTTTTTCCAGAGATTATTTTATCACTTCTTTAGGGTTTGGTGAAGGGTATTTTTTTTTTCAGAATATAGATGTCTTCTATTATCAAATGGGTCCATGCTAACTGTGTTGAAAATAGTGATTCTAAAAGTTCACACAATCTACACATTTCTAAGACTATAGGGGAAAGGGAAAGACAATATTCACAACCAAGAAACCATTTCCCATGGAAGCATAGTATCAGTGTCCAACCTGGAGTGTAATCCAGATCTTTCAGTGGTAAGGCTGTTTAAGAACGACAAGCATAGATTTTTGAGATCCTCTAAAGTACACTGAATGGCTTTAAATCACTTACTCTTCTTCAAAACAAAATTTCTGCTACCTACTTAAAAAATAAAGCACTATGAATGAGAAAGGTGAATGAGACTTAAGTTCTATGGAGGTACTGAGGTGGACCTTTAATTATAGTTTATAAATAGTCAAATAAGAATGGCCTTAGAGTTGTCTCATCTTTTGCAAGACATGATATGGAATCCTTAGATAAACTGACATGAAATAATGAAAATGCATTTCAGGGAAGTGATATCACAGAAATTTTCATGGTAGAATCTTGGAAATGTGGGAAAAATATATTCATATACATATGCATTTCTATAGAAAAAATAACTGATAAGTACATGAGTATGAGGGTAAATTCAGTGTGCCTCATGCATTGTAGGTTGAAGGTAATGATAAAGTAGTAACTGAGGAGATCCAGAACTCTATAATTGTGGGAGACATTAATAGCAATTTAGAAAAAGAAAGTATAGTCAAATCCCTTTAGATTTGCCTATGTCCTCTGTTCCTCTTATGAATTTGATTCTGTCAAATGAGATTATGTGGGTACGGCTCTCTCTGAATTTATGTTTTCTTTTGTTTTTAGGATTATGTCAGGTAGGTCATGTCTTAAACTCACTTTGGGGGCCCTTTTACCTCCTGTTTTGGACTGCAGAGCAGAGACTCACCTCACTCATTCTGTGCAATGAATTGACTTTTGTCAATCTTTGCAAACAATGGTTGGAAGAACAAGCATATTGGAGGGTCTTTCATATCCTATAATATGGTTGTCAGACCCTGTGGGTTAAAGAGTAGTTACTTGCTATATTAGAAACATCTTCCCTATGAGAAGGGCTTATCTATATATTTTTTTTTGTTTTGGAAGCCCAATAAAAACAGAAGAGAAGCATTTATGGTTACAAACAAAGGAATGCCAGAAGCCATTAGATAGGAGAAAATAAAAAAAATAATAATAATAATAAAATAAAATCTTCTCATAGAGCTTTTAGAGGTAAAAAGTTTATTTCTGTTTTGTGCAAGAAAACTAAAATTTCTCTTTGGCCTGACAATATTTTGATGTTTTAAACTTGCTTGCAATTTCTACCTGTGTTTTGAATTCACCTATGCCTGGCTATCCCTTACCAGATAACAACCCTCTCTAAAACCTTACTGGTGCCTCATAAATTCTGGCTCCCACTGACCAAATAACAATTCTCTCTAAATCTCAGTGGCGGCTCATAAATTCTAATGTCTGGAGCTGAATTTATTTTCTACCTTGAAATGTTAGCCATGTATTTCCTTAACCTGCTATTTGCCTTTGTACTATGATTGTCAAAATCTTGTTACCTGTACGTACCTTAGACACCCACCTCCTTTGTAACTTTTTGTGCTGTAAAAACTTTTTCTGAAGATCAGGGGGATGATCTCTAGCATAGAATCTTGTAAGAGACAGTCCTGGCAAGCTTTTGTGCACACAATACTATCTTGATTTAATTTGATTTAAAATTTGAGTTGGTGTTCTTTTCTTTGTGTTTTGGTTTAACATTAACCCTTTTTTTTAAACTTCACTGTAAATAAAACCAAAGAACACAACAAAACTCCTGTAAATGAGTCAGGCGCATAATAATAGTCATTCTTTAATGAAAGCACAGTATTCATTATAGAAATGATATAAGCTTAAAAATTAAAAGATATCTCAAATATCAAGGGAGTTTAGGATTTAGAAATTTTTTCTTTCAGTATATAGGTAGTAAAATAGGACAAAAGAGAAAATGTGAAGCATAAATATATTAAGTGATATGTGAAAAAATCACCAAAATATTTATTACAAAAAATCATATCTACAGAAATGGTTCAAAAAAGCAGTCTTTTTGTCAGGAATAAACATTTGGACAGGAATGGAAGTTTTGGTTCTCTTTTTAAGTAATTTTACTCCTAGTGAATAATCTTTACACTATTTCTGCATTTTACTGGTTGGAATTAATTATAATTCACATATCTGCAAAAAGGGTACTGAATGCAGAAAAATATTATTGCTCATGTTTAAATCACCTGCATTATCTGATCTTTCCCTTTTTAAACCAAAAATCTGCATAAAACCATCTCTTAATAAATATCTCTATCTCTCTATATTAGCAGCAACTGAGTTATAAAATTTGCTATGATAACTTGTCTCTTCATATACTTAAAGACTATGAATTTGCTGCTTAGCACTTAGGTATAATTATCTATAATGTTCTCTATTTATTTATGTCTCTATGCCAAGTTTTATACCAAGCTCTTAGTATGTGCTTTAATTACTCTGTGTAGCAATGTAGGATTTATGTCTTATTTGTGACACTTTGTTCCCAGAACTGTGTCTAAAGGGAAATATGTACAAAATGATTATCCAGGAAAAAAAATCTATCTAATATTATATTTTATTTTATATTTATTTATATGTTTATGTGCCACGTCCGGCTAATGGAGCCGAGTCCGGCGAGGGACGGCGGGGTTAAAAAATACACAGGACACCAAGGTTCTTCATCCAGGAGGGAGCATGTGTGCGCTTTATTGCCAAATTTGTTCCCCTTATATATCTTTTCAACAGCTGCGGGAAATCACTCAAAAGTGAGGAGGGAAGAGTAATAACTGCATCCTTGGGTTACCGTCACGTCACCGTCCCCTATCGGGAGGCTCGAACAGGTCAAGATGTTCCCGAGAGACACATATGTGCGAGGCAGATAAACAGGGAACCGCAAGCCCGTGTCATGGCCTTGTGAGCTGGCCACATTGACATGCATAACAAAGAACTGGGGGTTGAGTCCCCAGGGGCCAGGGAGGGCCTGCTACCAGCAAGTCCCCCTTTTTTGTTTTTTGCATGTCAATGGGAATCAAGTAGCCCCTGTCTTAGGTCGTCCACCACCCCTGCACTGCTTACCCTTCTCTCGGGAGGCCCCATTCCCCTGGCTTAGGTTGCAGTGCAAGCGTGGAAGTTGCCTGTCACTGGGTACTACAAGATCAGCTCTTGTCCTATGTAAATGGACACTTTTCAGTTAGGATGTCATGGCCAGCAGGACACAACTGCGGATCCCAGTCATCATCTTTGCCAGTGGGATAGCTATGACCAGGGAGCTTTCTGAACGTAAGGGTCTGGGATGACAGCACCAAGTCGGCAAGGTAATTAGGGACCTGGGCAAAAGCAGGCATACATAGGAGGGCTCGGGTATTGGCTCCTGTCCAGTTACATCTCATCTCTGGATGGGTTGTAAGTACACCTCGTGGGCGGAGTCGTCAATCTTCATGCGTTGGTAGTGAATCTGTATTGGCTTGGAGGTTAAAATGTTAATCTGGCCCTTAATGAATTGAGTTATCCTATTTGCAACACAAGGTCCCAAGGTTGCAATCAAAAGAAGACCCAGTAAGGGCCCCAGGAGGGGAAGAAGGTAGGGCAGGAACCCATTCATCCCAGTCCAAAGAGGGTTCTCGAATAATTCTTTTCTCCTTTTCTCTAGGTCTTCTTGAAGCTCCTTGATTTTAGTGCGAACTATGCCCGATTTATTGGCATAGAAGCAGCACCTTTCTCCTAAGGCTAAACAGATTCCCCCCTGATTGGCAGTCAGTAAGTCTAGGCCTCGCCTATTTTGGAGGACCACTTCTGCCAAAGAGTCAATTTGGTCTTGTAGGTCCCTAATAGTGCCAGATAGGGTCTGCACATCATCTATAAGCTGCTGAGATAGACGGCGATAAGAATGTATAGCCGTACCCAGTCCAGCTGTGCCTGTCCCCACAGCAGCGGTTATTCCAAGGCCAACAAGGAGTGGTAAGGCCTGAACAGCTCTACTGTGTCTTCTAACTAGGGTGTCTTGGCTAGGAATGGGTAGGGGTTCATCTCCTGAAATAATCGTGATATCAGGAAGCAGTAATGCCAGAACGCAACCACCAGTCCAATTTGATGGGAGCCTGGGAAAAGCTAAATTTCCACCACACATAAAAACTGTACCATTAGGGGAACAAATGGGTGGAGTAGGTGAAGAATAATTCTTTACTAATGAGCAGTTCCCAAAGGAAGAGACTCCAACATCAACATCATAGGTATTATTTTGCATCATGCCCAGAAGGCAAGACATAAAACCACCTAGAGGCTGCACCTTAAAGGGTAGCCCAGATTGACATGTGTTGTCATCTTCAATGGTATAATTAATGGGGATTGCCAATGGCATGACTGCACCTGCCGTCATGCAGAGCCAGCAGTCACTAGCAAGGGTAGGATTGGAACTGTTAAGTAAGAAAAGGGTGGTTTCTAGGATATCTAATGTATTGGCATCTAAATCAGGAAGCTGGGATTTGGGCAATATCAAGGGGTGGTATGTAGGCTTAGGGATCTCTGGCTTTAAAAGCTTAATCACCTGAAGGTGTTTGATAGCATCAGTGGGTCCCCCTCCATCAGAGACTCTGATGGGGGCCTGCATGGGCCATCAGGAGGGTTTACCCACGACGCCCTCACATCCTGCCTCCGTTAACCGAGTCGTGATGCCTTCTCCTCCCCGGTCACCAAGAAAAGGAATAAAATTGTAAGTGGTCCCCCCTTCTCCACGGGTGTTAGTTAGGATGGCCTCAAAATACTGTTTTCCTTGATTATTAACACAAATTGAGGCCGATGTATAACAGGAGATGTGCATCGCCGGGGTGTAATGACAAGTGGCGGAACAGCTTCCAAGAGTCTCGGTCGAACTGGGGACATTAAGTCCGGGCTTATTGACACATACCCATTTTGGTTGCTCAAATCCTCCAATGTTTTGATTGAGTTCAGCCGCCATATAGGCTACTTTAGTCCCACAATCAATGCTCTGGGTATAACCAGAGGGGTCGAGTGTGGGGCCCTCCCTTACACTCACAAGGGGCTCCAAAAAGATATTCATGAATATTCCCAGGTGGGGGGTCAAGCCCTCCTTCAACAAACCTGTCCAGAAGGAATGCTACAAGCGGTGTCCAGCTCATGAGGTGTGTCTTGGCACTCACTTGAAGGGGTGGGAACAACAGCGGCAGGATCAGTCATCTTGGGAACTTCATTTTGTCTTGAATTTTCATTCACCGGTCTGGTGCAGTGCTCCGGGATCCAAATGGGTTTTTCCGTCCCTGGAGGGAAGACACATACAGCTCCTCTCACTCTAGCCAAGAGTGGAGCAGGGGGTTGCCACTTCCCTGTAGCCAGATCCTTCCATCTTATCTGTGCTTTTTGTATGGTGGGAGGGGAAAAGTGACGCTGCGCCGCTGTAGGCCTTCGGCGTCAGTGAGCAAAAAATTTAAAGTGAATAGAGTTATGCTTAGGAGTGCTTGTGGTCCCTGACAATTCTGGTATATCCCCCCTCTTTTGTTTTTTGCAAATAGGTTTTAAGATGTTGATGGGCCCGTTCAACAATGGCCTGTCCTTGGGGGTTATATGGGATTCCTGTTTTGTGTATAATATCCCAATGTGAGCAAAATTTTTGGAAGGTTTGACTAATATAAGCTGGGCCATTATCTGTTTTTATGCATCGAGGGGTTCCCATAAAGGAAAAGGTTTTAACATAGTGCTGTATCACGTCCTTAGCCTTTTCTCCTGAATGTAAAGTAGCGGAGATAAAACCAGAGAACGTGTCTATACTGACATGCACAAAAGACAGCTTTCCAAAACTAGGAATATGAGTTACATCAGTTTGCCAGATGTCGTTTGGCTAAAGGCCCCTTGGGTTGACTCCCAGAGAAGGGGAATGGATAAAAGGTGCACAAGTAGGACACAGGGAGACAATTTTTAAAGCTTGATCCCGGGAACATCCTGAGCAGAAGCGCAAACTTTGTGCATTTAGGTGAAATTTATTATGAAGTTGTAGGGCCTTATCATACTCAGTTATTGTATATATAAAATTAGTGGCATGTGTGGCAGCATCTGCCATGGCGTTGCCCGCCGCCAGAGGACCTGGAAGTCCAGAATGACTTCTAATGTGACCTATGAAGAGGGGGTCTGCCCTAGCCCATATAAGAAGCACTGTTTGTAGTTGATCCATGATAGTGGATTGTTTTCCAATATAAGGTGCCATCTCAATCGCGGAGACGAGCCTGGCGATATAGAGACTGTCTGTGAAAACAGTGAAGACAGTTTGTGCCCCCGGGAGAGGATCCTCTTTTAGGATCTTTGGGAAAATTATTGGACATGTCTTTAGACTTTCAAGGAGCCTGCTTTTAGGGTAGTGATTGTCAACCTGTCTCATGAAACTACAGAAGAAAAGACAAAAGAGATCATGTTCCTGTCTTAATTTAGAAAGAATGTCTTGATTATATGGTAATATGAGAACATCAAAGGTTTTCCCAAACAAGGCATCTCCTAGATATTTTGCTTTCCAAACTAATTGTATTACCAGATCATGGAAAGTTATCAAGACCTGGGAGGGGGATGCAGGTAAGTGAACCCAATAAATAGGACCAGTCTGCCAAAAGACTCCAGTCGGGGTGAATTTTGATGGCAGAACAATGAATAACAAGGACTGGGAGTAGTCCACCTGCATCACCTGCATCTCTTGTAAGGCTGTCTCTATCAATCTAAGTGCCTTCAAGGCTTCTGGAGTAGGTTTTTGCGGGGATGTTGTGTCCACTGATAACTAAAAAATAAATATTAAAAAAATAACTTTTTATTGGGATGGATGATTTGATAATAAATTCTAGCCATTTTATGGCTTATAATTTTTTGTGTATGTTTTATTTTCACCTCAGGTAAAAATGAATTCCAATTTTTCCAGCTGTATGGAGGTCTAAGTGAAACATAATAACCTGTATGAATATTGTTAAAGAAATGGAACCACAATTTTACCCAGTTTTTTGACTGCATTGTATATGCCCAAAGGACATAAAATCAGCGTACTACATTGACACAGCCATGTTTATGTTTATAGCAGCACAATTCACAATAGCTAAGCTATAAAACCAAGCATCCAATGATGAAATGGGTCCATTCAATGATGACAGGACAAAAAACTGTTGCTTATGTACACAATAAACTATGAATTGGCCATAAAGAAGAATGACTTTATGACATTTGCCAGGAAATGGATGAATCTGGAGATTTTATGTTAAGTAAAACAAACCATTTCTTTAAGACCAAAAGTTGAAAGTTATTGCTGATATGTGAAATCTAAAGCTCATAAAGTGGTGAAGGGTAAGAAATAGAAGATCAGTAGATTGCACAATGGTAAACAAAAAATAAATAAATGAATAAACAAATAAATAAAAGGAACAAGGATAAAAATATAAAAGATATATATCTGTAAGTGAATCCTACCATTGTAACCACCAACAAGTACAGGATTTTAATTAGGATAAGACATATCGCATGCTTTCATAATATCATAAAAATCGATTTTACTGTCAGGTAGAACTAGAAAGAACAAATTAAAAAAAATTATTTGTTTTAAGAGCTATACGTATATTCTATTATAAATATCGTACAATATAAACATCGATAAAAGTTTGTGTGTATATATATATATATATATATATATATATATATATATATATAATCTTGTATGTTAATAGATGTTAATATTATAGAAAGGATAATTCAAACAGGATTGTTGTTGCTATTTTTTATATTAATAACACACATAAAAACATAAAATGTTTGAACTTAAATAAACTGTTAAATATTTCCATTAAGTGGTCTGTCTACCTTGTTGCATTTCAAAATTTCTCTTATACCATTGATGTTGGAGTTACTAGAGATCTCACTACACATTCAGAATAGTTAGCTCTATTAGAGAAATAACAAATAAGATTCTACACATTAGTAAATCTCTGATTAGTGGTTGTACAATTAAAATTTGAGGGTTCCCGTTCTTAATTACCACGATTTTCTCATCTGAAAAATATGTATAATTTAGATCAAGACTTAAAAATGAAAAAAAATATATTTTTGTGATAATGCCTGAGTTTTATATTGTGTTTCATAAATGTGGTGTATGTATACTTTTTTGAACTTCAATCACTTTTTCTGCAGAAGTACACTACCAACATGATAGTCTACTAACTCTCATTTCAACTTTAATTACATTACAGACTGTGCAAATGTTCATATGGTCAATGTGTTATTTATTTACCTATTCTTATTTTAGGAACTGTTAACATTTATGGATATAGCCATTGATTTTACTGAAGAGGAGTGGGAATGCCTTCAGCCTGCTCAGAAAAATTTATATAGAGATGTAATGCTAGAGAATTATAGAAACTTTGCCTTCCTGGGTAAGTTTAATTTCCCTTTAAAATTATTAACTACTAATTATTATTTAATTTACTTCTGTTGCAGAGTATCTTATGGGAACTTTTCTATAAGAATGAGTTTCAGATTTGTGTTTCAAAGAAAAAGGGCATAAGGGCATTTTTAGTACAGATATTCTTCACTTTAGATCAGTAGTACCTAGTATAATTTAGTGATGTAAACTATTGTGGACTACACATAGCAGGGGACACAGTTGAGTCATTCAAATGTCAAGGAGAAAACCAAACTGAAAAATGTTGAAAGAGTAGTTATCCAGCAGAATAAATTTTCAGAAGCTTAGGTTTATTTATTTTGATTGTAATCATTGAACACATACTGCCCTATATTTATCACATTTTCAAATTCCTTGTTGTTCTCTGTTTTCTTCTTTAGTGATGTCCCAGTTTATTCAAATTAGCCATCAAAACTTACCTTTTGTTTTGAGGGCCAGCATGATCTGTTTCAAATCTTCTTGTAAGGAAACTTTTAAAGAAGCAAAGAGAAGAGAGAGACACACACAGTGAAAAGGAAAAAAGAAAAAATAACTGGCCACCCCTCTTAACAGCTGCACATATAATACTCCAAAATTACATACCTTCTGATACCATGAATACATTCTAACCCAGTTTTTCTTTAAGCCCAAGTGCTAGCTAACCAATATTAGGAACTGTTAATACAAATATAGAGCCCCTTCTCCCTAAGGACATTACCACAGAAACTAGATAGTGCACCTGTAGAGTTGTCTTAATAGCTTCAGGGAGAAACTGTTGGGCATTACAATTTTGGGACTCAGGGTGCCAGTTACAATCACTCCAACACTTTCCTGTCTATTCCAAGGTCAGAATACATAATACCTCCCCTCTTTTTAAAGGCCTTTTGAATAAATAATATTACTTATCTCCGTAATGCTGGTGGGGGCAAAAAATAGGGCAGACATAGACAATAGCAAGTTCCAACATCAGTAAACATCCACCTATGAATATTTTTGACCCAGATGAAATTGAGTAAACATGAAGTTAACCAATCCAACAAATCCAAAAGCCATCATCTTGTTCAACCTTATTAATGATATCTTTAAGGTTATCTAAGTCTTTTGAAATAAAATTACTATTATAACTTAAATTGAAGGAACACATGTTATTAAACTTCTGATATCCTTTATGATGTAACAATAACAGAAAATCAATTGCAGCATGATTGTCAAGTATGGCTTGACAATGTTGTTTTTGTTCTTCATTAAGCATATTTACATCCATGGAGGCATGACTAATACTGTTTATGATAGCATAGGTGAGTTTCACAGAAGTTTTATAAGCCCCTAGAGCTAGTCCAGGTAAACCCACTAAGGAGAATGTCGACCTATTAAATTCTTCCTTAGAGAGAAGCTTCAATGAATCATCACTTTTTTTTATCAAGAGGAATAGATCTTATATGTATAAATTGCACAGGATGGTGACCTATTAAATACTATGTGGATGGTAAGGACACATTATTCTGCTAAGACAACAATGAGACATTTTTGCAAGTATATAACAATTTTATGCAAGTGAGTCAAGATATTGTAATGGGTTCTAGAAGTTCAGGATCTGACAGTACTGATTTTCCCAGAGCTGGTGTACAGAAACAGAGCAAAATTGTTATTAAGATCAAAGCATTTACACAGTTTTGTGTGAGTTTATCAATCAAAGCAGTAACAAAGTTATCTAGAGTACATTCTAACCCCATTTTAGCCAACACCTGTTGTGCTGAGGCTGTTAATGGTTTTATATCCCCTGCCCAGTAACTAGAATTAACTAGAATTCATGTATCTTGGGGTCCTATGATTTTAATGACTTTCCTCTTTTGAGAAGAATGATTATTCTCTTGTTTGGATGAACTCTTATCTTCCAGGGTTAAATGAAACTTAGAAATCAGCTTGTGAAGTCCCTGATGTACATTTATAATTGCTATTTTTCATGCATGAAGGTAGAGTCCAAACAGGACATGCTGGCATAAGAGTAGCAGTTTATGTTTTTCCCCACATGATCAAAGGCATAGGATCTTGTCATGTTGGTCATATGGAACCTCATATATTACATAATTTTTTTTAGTAATGGCTGTTTGAGAATAAAATGTCTATTCAATGCAGATGACCAATTTTGTGTATTAACTTTAAGTTGTATATTGAGCATATTACCTGTAAATAAAACAATATTTAATGCATATAAATATAAGAGAGGCTAGATCTTTGTTTGTTTCTGTTTTAAAAGGAACATATTAGGATACAATTTGCTCACTCAACAAAAGCTCGTCCAAAACAATTATGAGAAATTTCATGATTTAAAACTATATCTCATTGATTAAAATTGTGCAAAAGGATGAGATGAAAAGGCAGGAGCATTATCCATCTCTAAACAAATAGGGCCTCTAGGAGCAGATCATGTTTGGTTTCTTTCCATGCTCTCTGCTGGAACTGACTTGACATTTTCTTTTTTTAGATTCGATTCTGTTAGTATTTTTTTTCTTTTGTTTTGTGTTTTCAAATAATGCATTAGTAATCATAAATATTTTGAAGTAAATGAATCATTATAATTTTATTTTGTGATTTTTTAATATTTTTTATATATATTTTTTTAAATTTTGATTAGTGATTTAATTTCTGGATCATTGTTTTTTTATTGTGGTATGCTTGGATTCTTTTCACACTTCACACTAATATATATATATATATATATATATATATATATATATATATATATATATATAGGAAATGTGAAAATATATATGGAGTCTTTGACTATAATATTAACCCTACACAAAACACAGTATATATACATATATAACACTTCTCTTTATATATCCTATAGATTTTTAATTTTTACAGTATTGTACAAGTTGCTTAGACTTTTCTTAAACTTGGTACTGCTTGATAAGCCTCTCCCATATTGGTAGAATTTCAGATTTGCACACTAGTAATGCCCCTCTCATTTTTTCTTAAAGAATTATTCACATAAACATTGTGCTCATTGATGTTAATATTTTTCAATTTCACTCCCTAAACTTTTTTTAAATAGTTATTTAGTGTTCTTTGAGTAATTCATAACTGTCACTATCCTTATTGTTAAATTCTTAATGTTTTTTTTTTCTTTTTTTGTCACTTGGATTTAGCCATGCTTATCTTTGTTTATATTTGCTGTACTATTTTTTATTTGTTCATTAAAGGAGCCATCAGTAGATTATATAGTCCATTTTTGGGAAAAAAGTATAAAAACTTTTAAATAAATAAAAATAGGCAAGAACAGTGCTGCATCCTTGTAATATTTGCTAATTGGGAGGCCATGAAAAAGTACTTCATTTGAGAGAAGTCACAGAAATTTAGAAATGACATGGCTCTAACAATTTTAAAAAAGACATGTGTTGTAGTTTGTGATATAGAATTTTTGGGGTAATCTCAAGCATTACACATGAAACATTAAAAGTTTGATGACCTAAAGATCCAGAATTACCAGTACTAAATATGTATCCATGAACAATTAAATCAGAAAATTGAAGAGATACCTCTGCTTTTGTGTTTAGTGCAAACATTTTTCTCAGTATTAAAGCTAGGGTCTAAATGTGTGTGCCCATCAATGTCGAATATGTAAAAATATGTACATATATACTATTATTATTTAGTTATAAAATATTTTGTCTCTTAAAGTGTTATAAGAAATATATGCAGGACTTTGAATTAAGTGAAAGGTGGCAGGCAGATATTAAGTTGTAGGAGCATTTGATTCACATGTGGAACTCAGAAATTAAGTGAGCAAAATTTTGCTCACCAGGTACTGTGTTTTGTGTAGGGTTGATATTATAGTGAAAGTCTCCATATTTTTATTTATTGAGCATAATAGGGTCAAGAGTTTTATTTTACCACATAGTGAGTGTATTATGTTCTTCATAAATACTAGTAGAAGGAATGTAAGAACAAAATTGATAATTATATGAAATAATGATTGTGTTAATTCATTCTATTTAGTCATTTTACCTTGTATATATAGTATAAAATACCATGATATATTTATAGATAAACAAAGTTGTATTTGTCAATAAAGGAAATTCTCATATCACATGAATGTAAAAATATAAAAATCAATTTAATATACTTCACTGTCATGTGTTGAATTCATCCAAGTATTATGTCCATAGGCTATGCAAGGTTTTTATAGTCTTTTAAAAAATGTTTTTACGATAAATTTTATAGACATATATGTGTATATTTCCTAGTAAATTTTTTGTTCATATTTCTTTTTAAGAGTCCATTGCCTCTTTACACTTGTTGAATATTTATGGTATTATCACTCAAAATCTACTAGTTATTTTCATGTCTCTATGTCATGGTAGATAAAAAACATTTTTTGGACATTCTTTTAAAAAGCCAGAAATGTTTGTATATGTTTTACATTTCTCTTGTTCTACTGACAGTGAAGGTAGCTGGTAAATATTTCCTAAATACACAATACTATCTTATGAAGGAAAAAAAGGCTGTTAATGATACTTTTCTACACTCTATTATATTACTCTTCTTTATGATGTACTCCTCTTGGATACTGTAGTCTCTACAAGAATTTTGGTAATATTCTCAATGTAATTTTGTCTGTACATTTTTTATTCAACTAATATATATTTGGATTTATGGTGACTTTGGACTTACTAATATGCTACACTCCTGATGTAATTATTTTACCTTAATTTCATGTTATGTATGCAAAATATATTTATCCCAGTCTAATATGTATTGTTTTTATTTTTGTTTATTTCAGCCATGACTCCTAATCATGCCCAAGTATATTCACCAGAAAAGGGCCTAAAACATATATTTCATGAAGTGATAAGTACAAAATATAGAAGTTCTGATCTTGAATATTTACCAAAAAAGAAAATAGGGAAAACTCCAAGTGAGAGTGAACACCAGAAATCATATAAAAAATCAGGCCTTGTTCTCCACCAGAAAATTTATACTGGAGAGAAGCCCTACAAATATAAAGAATGTGGCAAAGCTTTTAGTAAAAAAAAAGGTCTTATTTACCACAGAGGAAACCACAATGGAGAAAAGCCCTACAAATGTAAAGTATGTGCCAAAACTTTTGGTCAAAAATCACACCTTATTTGCCACAGGAGAACTCACACTGGAGAGAAGCCCCACGAATGTACAGAATGTGGCAAAGCTTTCCGTCAGAAATCAGACCTTATTTGCCACAGGAGAACTCACACTGGAGAGAAGCCCTACAAATGTAAAGAATGTGGCAAAGCTTTTGGTCAAAAATCACACCTTATTTGCCACAGCAGAACTCACACTGGAGAGAAGCCCTACAAATGTAAAGATTGTGGCAAAGCTTTTGGTCGAAAATCAAGCCTTATTTGCCACAGGAGAACTCACACTGGAGAGAAGCCCTACAAATGTAAAGATTGTGGCAAAGCTTTTGGTCGAAAATCAAGCCTTATTTGCCACAGGAGAACTCACACTGGAGAGAAGCCCTACAAATGTAAAGATTGTGACAAAGCTTTTTGTCAAATATCAAGCCTTATTTGCCACAGGAGAACTCACACTGGAGAGAAGCCCTACAAATGTAAAGACTGTGGCAAAGCTTTTGGTCGAAAATCAAGCATTATTTGCCACAGGAGAACTCACACTGGAGAGAAGCCCCACGAATGTACAGAATGTGGCAAAGCTTTCCGTCAGAAATCAGACCTTATTTGCCACAGGAGAACTCACACTGGAGAGAAGCCCTACAAATGTAAAGAATGTGGCAAAGCTTTTGGTCAAAAATCACACCTTATTCGCCACAGCAGAACTCACACTGGAGAGAAGCCCTACAAATGTAAAGATTGTGGCAAAGCTTTTGTTGAAAAATCAGAACTTATTTACCACAGCAGATATCACACTGGAGAGAAGCCCTACAAATGTAAAGACTGTGGCAAAGCTTTTGGTCGAAAATCAAGCATTATTTGCCACAGGAGAACTCACACTGGAGAGAAGCCCTACAAATGTAAAGATTGTGGCAAAGCTTTTTGTCAAATATCAAGCCTTATTTGCCACAGGAGAATTCACACTGGAGAGAAGCCCTACAAATGTAAAGACTGTGGCAAAGCTTTTGGTCGAAAATCAAGCATTATTTGCCACAGGAGAACTCACACTGGAGAGAAGCCCTACAAATGTAAAGATTGTGGCAAAGCTTTTTGTCAAATATCAAGCCTTATTTACCACACCAGAACACACACTGGAGATAAGCCCTACAAATGTAAAGACTGTGGCAAAGCTTTCGGTCGAAAATCAGACCTTATTTGCCACAGCAGAACTCACACTGGAGAGAAGCCCTACAAATGTAAAGATTGTGGCAAAGCTTTTGGTCAAAAATCAGACCTTATTTGCCACAGAAGAATTCACACTGGAGAGAAGCCCTACAAATGTAAAGATTGTGGCAAAGCTTTTGGTCGAAAATCAGTCCTAATTTACCACAGCAGATCTCACACTGGAGAGAAGCCCTACAAATGTAAAGACTGTAGCAAAGCTTTTGGTCAAAAATCATACCTTATTTGCCACAGCAGGACTCACACTGGAGAGAAGCCCTACAAATGTAAAGATTGTGGCAAAACTTTTGGTCAAAAATCACACCTTATATGCCACAGGAGAACTCACACTGGAGAGAAGCCCTTCAAATGTACAGAATGTGGCAAAGCTTTTGGTCAAAAATCAAGCCTTATTCGCCACAGCAAAACTCACACTGGAGAGAAGCCCTACAAATGTAAAGAATGTGGAAAAGCTTTTGGTCAAAAAATAAACCTTATTTATCACAGCAGAACTCACTGGAGAGAAGTCCTACAAATGTAAAGAATGTGGGGCTGGGGTTGTGGTTCAGTTGTAGAGTGCTAGCCTCGCATATGTGAGATCCTGACTTTGATCCTCAGCACCACATTAAAATAAATAAGTGAAATAACGGTATTGTGTCCAAATAAAACTAAAAAATAAACATGAAAAAGAGAGTAAACCTTATTAACAACAGAATTTATACAGAAAAGAACCTCTACAAATTGAAAAAAAAAATGCAGCAAATCTTTTAATAAGAAATCAATCATTTCTGGAAAGAAGACATATAAATGTAGAGAATGTAGAAACATTTTAAATTATATATCATATATTACTAGACATCAGATCAAACACATTGGAGAGAAGCTATAAAAATGAGACCATTGTACCATTACTCTAAGAAAGAGACAACATTTAATCCTCACCACAATAACCATAGCATAGAGAATATTTTGAAATGTGAAAATTGACAATGTGACAATGCCTCCAAAATTTATTCACCAATACTCAGAACCTGTGGATACATACTGGTTAGAGAAAATACAAATGGAAAAAAAACATATAGCTACATGTTTCTTAAACACTGCTTATTTTTGGAAAATTCATTGTGCCCAGAAACCCTAAAAAGTTAAATAATATATCCAAAATGTATTTAAATTTTAAATTCATTGAACATCTGAAAACTTATACTAGTAGTGAAAATTGAACAGATTTTGTCCAAAATATATGCCTTATATAACAGTATAACATTTATAATAAATGTGAGAGTATAGTAAAGTTATTATCTATATATTACACCTTGATGTATATGAGGATCAGTAAAATACAGAACTCATTTAAGTTTAGAAAACAAGTAGTTGTCTTTAGCTTTTGCTTAAATTTATTAAGCATTATCAAGTTATTTTGTAGAAATAACAGTCATAAATATCATACATGCATAGTGAAGAAACATCATCTTTGAAAGAATATACTTGTTTTTATAAATCAAAAATTACTATTTTCACTTTTCAATACTGAGAAAAGAATTATATGAAATCTATTTTTGATGTTTAACACTGAAGTGTAATATTTTAAACTTTAATTTTTTGTTGTATTTCAGTTTACGTTTAGGTATTTTTATACACTGAGCCACATTCTTAAGCCCTCTCTCCAGTTTTTCAAATTTTGAGACTGTATTGCTAAGTTGCTTGAAACCACACTAAGTTGCTGAGGCTGAATTTAAACTTCTGAAACTACTCAGCTTCCCAATTTGCTTCGATTACAAGCATGGACCATCATGTAAGGTTTACAGTGCATCTTTTTTACCTATATTTACCTTATGTATGCAATATGTCTTTATAACTGAATATTTGTTTATATGTTAACACTCATGTATTGCATCCTGTTGTTAAATGACAGATATAATAGTGTTCCACTTGACTAAATGTTCTATGTAACAGTAAAACATACTGTTGAGTAAATAATACTCTAGCATCTGTTAATACTTTTACACAATTTAAATAAACTTAATGTGGAATACAATTTGCATAAGTCAGATCATTATTTTTTTTCTGTTTGTATTTATGGTGAAATTAAGAGTTATAAGAAGGACATAGATATAGGAAAATTAGCCCCAGATTTCCATATCTTGAATTATAAATTTTAAAATTTTAACTTTTTAACATTTTAACATTTCCTAGTGATTTTAATAGACTGAATTTCCACAAGCTTAAAGGTAGCTCTTACAGGAGAGAAGAGCTTTATCTTTCTTGTGTGCATAATGGTCTTCTAGACTTCATCCTCATTGGAGACTTTTCATTTTTCTGTGAATGAGGTCAATGATCAGTGTTTTCATGTACATTAGTAAATTCTGACATCCTTGTTATTCTATAGGTAGTGTTATTTCAGGGCAGGAATTAGAGAAATGGATGTGGAGTCAAGGTTGAGTGAGTCGTTATACTTATGACAAAATAATCAATGAGCTATGTTTTGTAGTCTCATTTTCTGAGGACCAAGTAGTAAGAGGTAAACTGAGAAGGTTGTATGTAAAGATTACGTTTCTTATCATAAAATGTTGACTTTTCAGCTACAATAGGGTAAAAGCTTCTTATACACAGAATCCATACAAAAATCATATTGAATATCATTCACAATTTTATAAATATTACATGTAATTCATGAAGAACAGAACATATGCTTAAGAACAAGGTCTGAAGAAATTGTACACTCTCCAATATAGACATATTCATACCAATTTAATTATACACAAAACTACACTAAATGAGAAGAAAAATCAATTATATCAACACACAATGATATAGAAATAAAAACTTGTAAATACTTAAGCAAGAGACCAATAGTGGATGAAGTGTGTTTTCCAATGCTAGGGAAAAATGGACATATAATCAGTTAAAGGTAATTGAAGAAAGATAAGTTACCCACTTGGAGCTACAACATAATTTGAAAGAAAAAGTGTCACAAAGTAAGCAAAGATTATTCACTTCCATTTGTATGCTTTGTAATATTTTCCAAAAGTATTCTGCTTATTTTATTGCAGTCAAATTGGGATACAATCCAGAAAGTTAAAAAAGACAAGTATTGCTCTCCTGGTTTTAAAAGCAAGAAAAGGAATAGAGTGAGATTTATTGAGCTAGAAAAATTTACTAGAGTTAAAAAAAAGAACTGAGATTACCAGAGTCTAAGTATAATGTATTTCAGCCATCCCTGGCTGCACAGGGCATTTTTGCTTAACAAAGAATTTGTTAACGTAAGTATGCTTAAAAAACATTGCTGTTTTTAGTCAGTCTTTTTCATTAATAACAATGATGTACCTTTCAACAGTTTCCAGCCACAAAAATACACAATTTCAGAAATCTTCTGGTTCATCCTCCGTATATTCTGCCACAATATTCACCGGACAAGATAATATAAACCTTTTGTCAGCCCCATCAAGGCATTCACTTCTGCTAATTTTAAGGCCAAACATATAATGCATAGAAAAGTATGATAAATGGAACAACATAATTTTACTTAGTAAAAATATTTTTTTCATGAAAAATATATCCTAACTCCTTTGTCTTGGGATTACATTAGAATAAAATATGAGGTAATTATACTGTGTATTATGACCTTAGGCTATGAGCCTTAAAATTACATTAAAATACAAAAAATATATATTAATGTTTATTTTTAAATATAGTTTTTATATTTAAAATATTCAAATTCCACAGCAATCAATGATACAAAAACATGAGGAAAAACAACTGCAGTTTGATATCTCATCATGACATTTCAATACCTGCTGTAGATTGCCTGTGGCTTCCACTTTTAATTTAAAAAAAAATAATGATTTTTCCATACAATTTGGGTGAAGTGGAGGTCAAAATCTCCTGCATTGTTTTCCTGAGCAAGCCATCATACTTGAAACAACTGAAACCCAAATCAAAATATGTTTACTCTACATTCTAATTATATCAGTTCTTAACTCATCTAGCATAAAACAAATCCTCTTTCTTCTGGTTGAATATCTTGAGCTCAAAGATATGTTACCTGGGAGCTAAAAAAAAAGTATGACCTAAATGAAGATATCTTTTTTGCATAAGGCAAATTGCACTTTTTGTATTTGATTTTTCTGCCTGTGAAGATCTACATTTATTTTTCTACAATGGTATTATGATTGATGGTGACTTGTGTGATTACAGGAGGCTTAAAATGTGTGTTTGAGTCCTTTCCCTGGTAAAAAATACTATAATTTGTACTCTAATAGGAGACTCAAAATGGTGCTGGAAAAACCTATTTTTTAATCTGCCTCTTTATTCATGGTTTTCTAATGGTTTTGATCTAGTCAGTTCAGACCATTTCTGATTAATGGGTGTCATCAAGATGTAAATTCCCTCTATAATCATTAGCAATGAGACAATTCTTCCCATTAAAAATAAAAACATTCTGAGTCTTTGCTATATTCTAAGGAACCACGCTTGCTTTTGCTTTACTAAACAAAATAAATTCCACATATTTGAGTCCCAAAGTAAATGGTAATACATTAACCTAAGCACCATGAGGAATATAAGAAACACAATATATCACCTTTGAAATATAAAAACAAATAAGAATCAGAAATGTTAAGCCATTACCATCTAAACTATAGCAGAGCTTTTAACATGTAAACTTAGATGTTCTACTCACTCTCATAGTAAGATGCCTTAGACTCAAAGATATTTAATCACTCACTAAAACTCACTCAGTGAATGCATAACAGTTTTTATTCTAAAGATTTTACAGAATTTTTTGGTAATACATTGCAAAGTCTCACCTGTCTTCAGAAATAAGAAACAGAAGTTGTTTTAGTCTGTTTTATAATGTTATAGAAAAATACCAGAAACAGTCCAAAGTATAAAAAAGAGATATGAATGCATAAAAATATTTTCTGAGAGGTTGGCAGTGTGGCTCAGTGGTAGAGTGATCACCTGTCACATGCAAGAATCTGAGTTCAATTCTCAGCACCACATAAAAATGAATAATTAAATGAAATAAAGGTATTGTGTCCAACTGCAACTTATAAATAAATAAAAATATTTTTTGAGTACATAGTTCTGAAGATTTAAGTGCACTGTACCAGAATCTTCTCAGCTCCTGTGACACCTCCTTCACCTGCATTACACATGAGGTGGCAATATGGTGAGGGCTCATTTGAGAGGTAGAGAGAACATAATGAGACAGGAAGTCAGAGAAATTCAGAAAAAAGACTTGCTCTTTTGTAACAACTGGCTTTAATAAGAACTATGTTGTGCCCCATGAAAGTTACATTAGCCCTTTCCAAGAGCATCTCCCCCAATGATCTAACCACAATTTACTAGATCTCACTACTTAAACATTCCACTATTTTCCAACTCTCTCCCTTTGAAACTAAGTTCCAAACACATGAGCATTTGGGGGACATACTCAAATCATAATGAAAGTAATACGAGAGAGACAATGGTAAAAATGAGACATAGAATGTGATTTCTTAGTAGTTATAAAGATTCTAGGTACTGCAATAAAATGCTTTAGAGTATAGAAATTATTTTAGGTTGATATTTTATTTTAAAGACAATAGGGAATTTAATTAAATTACTTTTTGAAGAATGAATGAATTGGAATGTGACAAGACTAATGGGCTAGGTATATTAAAATAAGGGAAAAGTCTGTGCAAAAACTCAATGAATGTTTAGTAAACCATGCCTAGGTATAAAAAGAGAACGCTGGGCTTTCTGATTATGCTATATCAAGCCAAAAGTTTACTGGCTAAAATCTGGTGGCCCTCAAACCAGAGCAAATATTCCTATAAAAGATGCAGTGGACATCAGTCTCAAGAGCTTCCTACTTAAAATATCTGCTTCCAAAGACTGCATAATTCATAGAAATTCTCAGGAGTATTATATTTCTTTCAGTTTCAATTTTTAGCTTTCTATATAGTTACCGCACCATCTCATGGCCAGATCAATATTTTCTTGAACTTCTTCATATATTAATATATACACTATCTCAGATATGTTTGTTTCTAGATTTTCAGGGATCCCTCCTAGTGAATTCTGAGATGTGTGAGAGGTTGAACAAGCATAGAAATTTGCTTATAAAAATAAGCCATGTTGTAGGTGGGAAGTAAAAGGAGAAAAGATGCAAAAGTCCTCATCTGAATTTGTATGTGCTGATACTACACAAGGTTATTCCAATGATGTCTGGTTTGGGTTAAGTAAGCAACTTTTCTTATACATTATGACACAAAGTTCATCAAATATGGTTGTTACAGACTTTTTGAGAACACCTAAATTTTTATTAGTAATTTCTACATTGAAAAACGACTGTTACCTTTAAACAAAACTATCCATTGCAATAAATCTGAAATAGTTCTTTAATATTGCAAAACAGAAAATTGATGGCATTATTCACTGAATGCCAATATTTTCCAGTAACACCTCACACCACAATATGTGTACCTTATATAGTTTAACACCTATAGAGATTCTTAACACAATGGATAGATAATTAAACTAAAGAGTTAAATGAGACTCAGAAAGAACTAATTATAGTAAAAATTATTATTACCTTATTTCAAATACCAGTGCACCCTTTTGCATTTTTTTCCCAAAAGTTAATTTTTTTAACCTTTGGTATGATATTGCACTTTATTTAAATACCATGATAAATAGTACTGTTTTTTTCATATGTACTCTCTGATGCATCTCAAATATATTTGCATACCCCAAGACCTTAGAAGATTTCTATACACATTATTCACTAGAGAAACAGTAGTTACTTCTGAAATCTATACTGCTCTTTTCAAATGAGGTCTTGCAGTTTTTTAAAAAAATATCTGAAATAATTATAATGAACTTATTTCAAATTAGCATATAGTAAGTGACTGATAAATATTTGTGAAAAGGATGAAGAAATAATAAGAACATTTATATAATCTGTACAATATGGTATGTGGTATTTCATGATTTTAGCTACAAATTATTGAATATTATAACAATCTTACTATGTGAGTAAGATGTGGGTATGATGAACCAATAATAAATAAAAATTGCATGCTGCATTGTTAATAATTCTCCAAATATTTTTTTTCAAAAACAGACACTCTGATGTGTGGTTTTTGTCTACTATTATATTATGAATGAATGAAGCTCAGTAAATGAATAATTGGAACTACATACTTGCTTAGGGTGACTATCATTCATTGTTAAAAAAACCTTTAGCTATATAAAATTTTAATAATGTATGTACCATTGTGATATAATGGAATTTTGATAAAATTTACATTAAAAATTCTAAAGTCTTTCATTGAGTTTTATATCAGTTTATGAAATCAACTTACTATATGTGATTTCCTCAATTCAAAGTGTCTTATATTTTAAGAAACTGTATGGGCAATGCAAATTAAAGTTAACATTCTAATATCAAGAGCAGAAGCACCATAGGAAAGATAAAAACAAAGAATTGGGAGATTCCACCATTATAGATGTAATTTTCTCAACATATTTTCAATGTACCTAACCCACTATTGATACCAAAATTAATGAGCAAACTCTTCTCATGCTGATTGTGCATGATGCTATTATATAAAATGAAAACAAGCAAATGTGTCAGAGATACATTTTACAACATTAGTTGAAAATACAATTGATTGATCAGTATCTCACTGAAACCAGCAAATACCTTCTCAGTGTGCAAGATAAATGGGTAAAAATTTTAAAAATCAAGTAAAATTTATGTTAAAGAATAGCAACTATTTTTTTCATAAGGAAAATGCTAATGTCTTTTGAAACAACATGACAATAAACTGTGCCCTACCACATAAAGGAAAGCAACAATTCTGGTAAACTTCTTCATTTTATTCTTTGAATATGCCAAGTATTCTTTGGCAAACTTCCACATATATGGTTTTAATTTCACAGGTGTAAATTATATCTGGTTTCCTCTAAATTGCTACTTATTTAATATAAATTTGTTGATAAATTATTTCTGCATGTGATGATAGTGAGATATAGTGAGGAATGGAAGTCATTTAAAGCTCTATGAATTGCAATTCCAGAATGCTGGGAGGAAACTGTATATAATCATGAGAAACATATTGAGTACTATGAATTTTTTCCAGATATTTATTTCCCTTAGTATCCACTTTTCACATAAACTTGTGCTTTTAAATGAAGCTGACTATTAAATATCATAGAAAAGGACATCAAAGTAACCAGAAGAAGAAATTTAAAAGAGAAACAGTCAAATCATAAACATCTGGTTGAAACAAGAACTGGCAAACTGTTGGATCTTAGCTTTTGACTTTGCTAAATTTTCTCCTATCATTTTTTTGTTATGACTATGAGGAAGGTACTTCTATTAAAACCATGACCAGAAAAATTTATAGCAATTTGTTTTTCTAAAACATGGATAAAATTGACGTGCTAACTCAGGATAGAATCTAATGAGTAAATCTTGTTATGGTAAGAAAAAAAAGTATAACTACTTAACATGAATATTGGCCTTTTCAAGAAAAGAATATTAGGGTGAAAACCAATTTGGTAAGATAGTATTGAATATTTTATATCAAAGAAAAGGCAGAAATATTTAAAATAATTTTGATTATTAGATGCATGTAAAAGAAAGTAGTGTCCAAGAATGATGTGGTGGTACGTTCCTGTAATCCCAAATATCATAGAGGCTGAGGCAGAAGGATCACAACTTCAAGGCAGCCTTGGTAACTAAGTGATACCAGGTCTCAAAATAAAATATCAAAGAATTTTGTATATATATGAGTGATAAAGCACCCCGAGTTAAATCCCCAGTGCCATATAAAACAGTAGTTTTCAAAATTTACACCCAAATCAGCAGCCTACACTCTATCTGCAAGTATGTAATGTTTTAAAAGGAAACTAAATTTAGCCATACCTACTACTAGTTGTCTGATTATATTGATCATAATCTTGAAATATATACATAGAAGACCCTTCACAATGTTTTATGTGTTCCCATTATTTTTTCTAATTGCAATGAGAAAGGGAGGAAAACCAATTTAACTTATGGGGCCACTTTTTTTTTCTTCAGGCCTAATTAATCAAATATTAAAAGGATTTAGCATTTAATTGATTATCATTTATGATATGTGTTCTGTGATTTCTTGCTTAATCTACATTGGAAACTTTATTATTTCTGAGTATCAGCATCTGTACAGGCCACCACACCCCACTCTATTTTTTAATAGTTACAAGTCCCTGTGTTCATGCTTCCTCAGTTAGTTATTCTCTTTTAAAAATAATTATGTGTTGAATTCTTTGTCTACAGAAAATTTATGAAGGTTAAAAACCCTTAAGCATTTTCACAAGTTTGACTTTAAGATAGTTTTCATCACAAAGCACACACCAGAACTAAGAATGATTTTTTTTCTCTAATTTATTAGCCTTTCTGACATCCAATATCAGGACATGAATGCTGCACATGGAGGGATGTTCTTACCATCAAGAACAATCAATACTACTTTCTTCAATCTCATTAAATTTTACAAAAAGTGCACATTTTACTGTATTTCATATACAGAACTTGGCATTCCATTATTTGTGTTTAGTGCGTTTTAACTTTCTTTTTTCATCACTTTGTTTTTCCTGTATTTTCTAATATTCAGTTTTTTTTTTTGTGGTGAGAAAAAATAGATCACTAGAATCTTCTAACTTTTGCTACATTCAATCACTTGACTATTCACTAGCTAATATTTCTATTAAATGATCATTTTAAAGGTAGGACTTAGGTATGCTAACAAAACTGTTTTCAAGGTCTACTGCAGAATCAGCATAACTTTCTTGAGCTCTGCAGTTAAAACCACTGTTTCTGTCCAAAAACTCTGCTCCTTTTTTTAAAAATTTTTCTTCTATATTGAGTAACTCTCTTTGAAATGAAGCATGGAAAATAGCTTTTTAGGTTTTTATTATTTATGAAAATCTATTTTTATTTATCATTGATGGACAATCTGCTTCATTTTAGAATACTGTCTGCTTCATTTTGAATACTATTTTTCCTTTAAATCTTGAGGTTATTCTGTATTTATCATCTATAATCCATCATTAAGGATAAATACTTGGGTTTTATTCTTGCTTTCTTGAAGCTGACCATGGTTTTTCATTTCAGGATATTTTCTTTGTTTTAAGCATAGCTACTTGAGAAAATATGGAGATATATTTAGCATATTTAAATTTTATTTTCTTCATTATAGCATTAAATAAAAATAAAATATTTCCAGACCTAATTTTCTTTTCAGTATATACATGTAGGAAAATGGATAAAATATGGAAAACAATATATCTGTTTTTCAGACACCGAAAACAGGCATAGCAGGTGAGTGAAACCATAAGCAATAAGTGCAGAGTGGTTAGGCGAACTATAACTTTCTTTTAAAAATGGTTCTTAATAAGTGCATTTTGATAAAATGCTGTTAAAACTTATGGGTAAAGGAGAAGTAAAAATAATCAAAGTATACCACTGTAAGAAATACTTGAGGTCTGGCACCTGAGAGCAGACTGTGGGGGAACTTCATGTTGCGATAGGAAAGAATCCCCCACTTTCTCTTCACCCTCTCACCCACTTAACCTCACCAGAAACCACCAAGACGCCCAGAATAAAAGGTCTCAAGTTTAATAGTCACACTCTTTCCAACTACAAAAGGCAGTTACAATTCAACTGAACAAAGAAGCTAATGTGCAAAGTTAAGGGGATCTGAGACATCATATAAAAAGTTAGGTTAAAAATAATTGTTTGTTTTTTTAAATTTTTTTTTTTTTTGTGTGTGTGTGTTTTGTTTTGTTCCAAGGGTGTGGCTATTCCTTGGTCACCTGAACTCAGCAAAGAAACTGTTATTTTGATGAAGTGTTAGTGGGTGACCCACATTAAAAAAAAATGTTAAAAAATTTTTAAAAAGCCTAATTACCAAAAAAAAAAAAAAAATGTTGCTACTTTCTCCCTCTACATTTTGCTTTTTAAAGTATCTATTAAAAATATTCCTTTTTTCGTTTTAGGTGGACACAATATCTTTGTTTTTTTTTTTAATTTTTACATGGTGCTGAGAATGGAACTCAGTGCTTCACGCATGCTAGGAAAGCACGATACTACTTGAGCCATATCCCCAGCCCTAAAGTATCTTTTCTAAGTTTTGATTTTTATTTTTAATCCTGAAAAGTAGACAGTAAAACAGCTTCTGAAAGAATTTACAACCAACTGCATGAGGGTCTGGGAAGCTGAGAGGCTGAAGCAGGGCTGCAAGGAGCAGACCGGAAGTCTGACTAAGGAGCAGACTTCCCTTAGTCACTGGAGGTCAAATATAACTAAAAAGAGACAAAAATCAATAAGTGTTTGTAAACTAGGAAATGACACAGATTATCAACTTAGTATCAGTTATAAAAAGTTCATATAATCAAGAAAATAGAGAAATCATGAACAGGATTAGAAAAATAATAGGTGTAATTTTTATTTTTAGAAGCTTATTGGTAATACATAAAAAATAAAGATGAATTTTATGTTTTGATTTTAAATGGAAGGCAGAGAGATATGGAAGTCATATAGTACTTCACAAACTTTACTTTGGTTACAAAAGTATAATCAATTGATAAATTCTACATATTTTACTCTCTATCTTCCTTGGCATTTCACCTGAGGTCACAGAGTGACCAATAACTAAGCAAATAACTAACCAAGAAGATAGTCTCTGAAGTTACACTCTTTTTCAGAAAACCCCAATCAACTTCAGAGCAAAGGTGTGATACAATACCTATTCATTTCCTTCTTTGGGAAAAGGTCCCTTTTGTGAATCAGATAGAAGAGGAAATTGGCCAACCTCTATTAAAGTATTACTAGAAATAAATATGAGTTATCTTCATTTAGAAGTAAAATGAAATAAAATAACACCATTGTACAGTATCTTTCAGGATTACCCTTGAAAAATAAAAAATGAAAAAACTCTTTCTAAAGAGCAGAATACTTGGCAGCACACTTCATCCTTAATTTCACGTGGAAAAAGAAGTTACCTCAGGTAAGAAGGTACATAACAAGGTACATAAAATAATAGGAAGAAATCAAGACTTGGTCAAGGGTTTAGAAGAAACTTATGAAGACTATAAAATTTGGGGGGTACAGTAATAAGGATGGATCTCCGAGAGAGAGAATGCAGTGTAAATATCATAAGATTTCATGCTATCACATACCAAAGCACATACATCATGGACATTGTACAAGACAACCAAGTTGACAACTTGACTTGGCCAGTTGTTTTTATCCAGCCTCTGATGCTGCACAGGATGCATGAGGACTGAGTACCATAGTGGTTTCCAGTCACCGTATTTTATCTATCAAATTCTTCTTCCAAATATCTAGCCAGCTAGGAGGAGAGGTCTATCTCTAGGTTCTTGTTACAGCATCATTCTTTTCATCATTCTCTCATAATAAATTAAAAAGTGGACATCTTTTAATGCAGAAATAATTTTAACCAGAAAAACCCAAACTTTTTTTTTTTTTTTTAATATTTACTTATTAGTTTTCGGCAGACACAACATCTTTGTTTGTATGTGGTGCTGAGGATCGAACCCGGGTCGCACGCATGCCAGGCAAGCGCGCTACCACTTGAGCCACATCCCCAGCCCAAACTTTTTTTTTAATTTTGCTTTTACAGACAATAAATGCTAAGCAAGTACCACTAATAAAGTGTCAATACATCATGCCTAAAATTGAATCAGACTACACTTAACAAAAATAATGATATTACTATTGGTCTATGACCATGGGATCCACTGTATTATCATCTAAAAAAGAAACAAAAAGCTGCTGGCCTGGTAGAATTCTGGAACAGGTGATGGTGTTGCTAACACTTCTTAAATTTCACATCATTATATCAGTTTGTGCTACCAAGAGACACACTATATAGATCCAGGAACCAGAGTGTCAAATTTTAAGAGTCTTAACTCACCATCACTCCTACTAATGCTCTTGGCAATTATATTTTCTTACGCCATGCCTCTGCATCCTCCACTCTTAGAAATCCTAATTATTTAAGAGGACACTTTTCCAACAGGATGTCTAACAAAATTCCAACTAAAATTTAAACTGCACTTGAGGACTCTAAATTCTATGTACTAAGAAAACAGAAAGCAAGAGGAGAAATTACAACCCTAGCTAGGTGAATTCACTCTCCTCACCAGAAGGACATTGATTCCATGTTGCAATGCTAAGCAAGTACCACTAATAAAGTGCCAATACATCATGCCTAAAATTGAATCAGACCACACTTAACAAAGACAAAAATATTACCATTGGTCTATGACCGTGGTATCCACTGTATCCAAATATAAAAGTCTATTGTATATTTGAAGATAAAAATCAGATGATTCAATTTGAAAACAGATGATCCAATTTTCTACTTTTTAGTATTCACTTTCCATACAGAAATTGTAAAAGTATCAGTGCAGGAGTTGTATCTTGAGAAAATTATAGTAAGGAGCCTCAAATGATTTGGGGATGAGTATAGAGACCAAAGGAAGTATGTTTAGTGGATCTAAAATGAACAGCAGAAGAGACACAAGATGACTATTAATTTGACATTCAGTCTACACAGCTGTCAAAACTGTAATTAGTTGCACTGTTTTCCATTCTTATAAGTTTTCTTCAGGAATAGAGTCTCACCAGTACCATAAACTAAGTAAAGAACTTAGACTGAAAAATGAGATTTTTGTGGTGTCACTATGGGGAACTATGCTTTATGGCACCATTAGGACTGAAGGATTCATTTCCCAAATAATTGCTGAAAGTGGTCTTTTCAAAATATTGTCATTAGTAGAAGATCTTTTTTCTGGCTATTACCATTTAAGGCTTCCTAAACTCAAGATTGTTTGAGACTCATGTAAATCACACTCCATGTCTCAAGTAGGAAATATATAAGAGGGCAATACAGATCCATAATTTCACTTTGAGTAAGCAGAAGCCTCCTTTGAGATTAGACTGCAAACCCAGATTCTGTGTGCCCAAATATGCTTTCTTCCCTTTATTTCCATTGTGATGATCTGAAGCACACTGATTTATGGACTTCCAAGATGCCTAGTCATGGTCTTAATCCACCTCCTGGGAAGCCCTAATTAGAACTCAAATGCATCCTTCATCTACTTCCAGACTTTCTGTTTTCCAGAAGTTCTTGGAAGTCTTTTGTCACTGGAGATTACCTCCACTTTTCATTGTGGATGTTTATCTCATTTTATGCTTCTCTTTTACTGTTACTTTAATTTATTGTCAGTAAAATAGACTTGTATATATTTTTTTTAAAAGAGAGAGGAGAGAGAGAGAGAGAGAGAGAGAGAGAGAGAGAATTTTTAATATTTATTTTTTAGTTATTGGCGGACATAACATCTTTGTATGTGGTGCTGAGGATCGAACCCGGGCCACACACATGCCAGGCCAGTGCGCTATCGCTTGAGCCACATCCCCAGCCCCAGACTTGTATATTTGAAGATCCAGATCTCTAAATAAAATGGTTAGCTTAGTTTATGGGCTTATAATACACAATCAAAAATGTTCAATACATTTTAATATGAATTTAGATCCATGATTAAAATTGGAGGAAATAAAATAGGCTTCATTAGGATGTAATTCTGCACTACAAAATTTCATTGTTTTTAACAAAGGATAAGAATTTTGGAAGATAACATGACAACAAGAAAAAGAATCACTATTTTTTATATATAGTTGTGCTTGAAAGAGAATAATTATGTCACCATAAATTGATGATATAATATAAAACAAAAAGCTTTATAACCAAGTTCTGTTTATTTTTGACAAAACATATTTGAAGCAAAAATACCAAATCCATGAATCTCCTCAAAATACTATACAGTGAATAGCATTTCTACACAAATCATGTAATTTTTATGATATTATATAAATTTTCTAGACATAGATGTAGAAGTTAAATACACTAATATTATTTCTCAAGGCACATTTATTCTGAAGCACAGTTCCATAAATCTGCAAATACAATTAAATTTTACTTATTATGCACAGATCAGTACCTCAAAAATGACCAAATACCTGGATATATTTTCTTTGACAGCTTTCTATTTCCTAGACAATAAGGTCAGCTTTAATATAATATATCTCCTACTTTTTCAGTGACACAGAATTTTTAAATTTTAAGTAAACTTCTCCTATAGGCTCAAAATTCACCATATAACTATGGTACTAATGCATTAGTGATGGATGTTACAAGAAAATTTCTTAGTTCTTTTAAGAGAATTTTTTGAAATGAAACACTATATCAACACATGATCCTTCAAACAAATAATTATGATAATGCATGCACAGCAATAAATTTGGAGTAAAGAAGATATATATATATATATTGGCTACAGGACTTTGAAAACACATGCTTTGGACCTAAAAGACAGTTATTTTGCTTTGTAATTGTAGCATTATTATATATGTGTGAGGAGTTTTAGGTCTATGTTTTTGTTTTGTGATCTCATGTGCTTCATTTATTCAGATGTATTAATGTAATATATGCTTATATGAGTTATATGCCTCTTTCTAATTATAGAATATATTTTTAGAAACTCTTGGTAATCATACAGTTCTAAATTAGAGAGCAATTACCATGCAAGCTAGAAAATGCAAAGTGGCTTAAAGAACTCCTCATCCCAGAGTCCAGCCTTAGAGTTTTCCCATTGTTGATGATCAATAAATTTATATTTTTCTTAAAGTTAAGATCTGTTTAATCTTAAAGTAAAGAAATAGGAAGCCAGAGAGGTGCTTCTTCACAGATATCAAGCTGTCATTACTGGGAAACCCAAGAAAGAAGTCCTAGAGGGCAGTCTGTCCCTCTGATTGAGGTAGTTATGTAAAATTCAAGTCCTGCTTTTCTTCCTCCTCTAAACTTGGAAATTATATTCCTGTGTATTTTTAATCCAGGAATGGGAAATTACTAGTACATTCATTGATTTTCAAAAATATTCAGTGTGCTTCCAAACCCTTTTATCATGATCCTCTCATTTGTCATTTCCTAACTTAAAGAGTACAGGGTGTGGAAATTTTTAATCTTTTGAGTTAAATTGGATCCAAAGACTTTATGATAAATATAAGTAGTTTATGGCATTGTGATATTGCCCTCTATGAAATGAAGTTTTTAACATAGAATATCATTTCCTTCTAAAATTTAAAAAACTTATAATTACTCAAATTATAGAATTCATGTCAATAGTAGTTCTATTTTATTTTATAATATTACAAAAGCAAGTTTATAAATAAAAAATGCTAAATTACAGATGGGGATATGGCTCAGTGTTGGAGCACTTGCCTAGCATATGCGGGACCCTGAGTTTTATCCTCAGCACCACATAAAAATAAAATAAAGGTTTATAAAATATCAAGGTAAAAACTCATGTCTTCTTTTATAATATGTATACAAATAAGTAATTTTTAAAATCTCTAGATGACATTCCATATTTAAGTTGTATCACTAGAACTCATTAAAGTTAGAACAAATGGAAAACTAAAATTAATCTTTTTTCCATATTAAAAAATGACTCATTTTAGAGGATATAAATTAAAGAAGCAAACGTTGTTAGAACACAATATCCTCAGTGAACCATACAGAACACAGTTTTCTGGATTGAGTAAAACCTATCCTATTACTAGGGATAGATGTGGATTCACCCAACACACATATTTCTCACTTCAGTTATCAAGTCCCTCTAATATCCTCCAGGTGCCATTCCAATGTTATTACCAAATTATGTCTGAATTATATAATGGCAACTGTGTTCCCACTATACATACCTTTGTTATAGATTCAGAATTACCATATATTATCAAAATAGTTCTTGATATAATCTCATGTTGAGGTTTTCTGGGGTAGTATGTTACTTTGATTTCATTTTTCTCTTCTTGATTAAGCAATAGGAACATATTGAAAACTGTACAATTTTCAGTGAATTGAAATGGAAGGATTGCACAAAAGTAAAGAATTGCAACCATCTGAAAAAATGAATCTCAATGTAGTAGGTGTGCACACCAATGTATTTTTTTAGTGCTGTCTTTTGACCATTTACTACCCGACCTAATGCCTTTAATATATCATCTAAGATGACACAGAGAAGCATGCCCTCTAAGGTGATATTTTTATTTGTATTTATAAGTTTTTATTGAGTTAAAGTGTTACCTTGATGCTAAATTTGATCATCTTGTATGACATATACGGAGTCATATTACATATATTCTAGAGGTTTTGTGTGTGAAAGAAGAACACATATGGATGTGTTTCTGAAATAAAAAGTCCTCAGTAGAAATGCTGGCCATTGTTTTAATTATGTAGTTCCTCATATATGTGATTTAATAGATGTAAATCTTTTATTTTAATAATGGCTACATATGTTTTTGCTTCAAATTGTTTTCATAAAGTTAAAATATTCTAGCAATAGGTGTAGAAATCTCGTTGGCAGTATTTTAGGCCTGTCTTTGAATCCCCAATGTAGCTATCCACCTTGCATATATGTTATTATCATGACTAGAAAAAATATCTTAAGTGACCAAATTCCAGCTATTGAATATCAGTAGAAATATTTTATTATTGTCTTCTCCTCAGTCATCTGGAATAAAGGTGGTAATTCAAGTCACAGTTTAGATAGACTCAAAGTCATTCCATTGTAAGGTTTTTAATTAAAGATCAAGAATTTGACCCAAGCGTAAAAGATAAACTTCCATAAAATCCCAATATTCATCTGCTTGAAGGAAGCAGAATGTGTTTCTTCAGTAAAGAAACCATACATAAAATTGATACAGAAAATTTGATGTTAATCTGATGGAATATTTTCTATAAAAGGCATGTTGTGTTTTAAGTCAAGTGTCTGAAATAGTAGGTATGTGTTTTAAATTGTTTCAAGCCACATATTTAAAAACACCAGTCATCAGGGCTAAGATTGTGGCTCAGTGGTATAGTGTTTGCCTAGCACATGTGAGAAACTGTTCAATCCTCAACACCACATAAAAAATAAAATAATAAAATAAAGTGTAAACAAGGTTTGAAAAAAAATAGCAGTTATCAGAAAACCATGTGGATGAGGCTACATTGTTCCATGACTCTTTAGACCTTTTAGATATAAAAAAACATAACAATAAGAGAAACCAAAATAGTGAAACGTTTATGAACATAGGATACCATTTTAAAATCTGAGGTAATGTAGATATTTGGTTAAGACATCAAAGTGTTGATTTCTGTTTATTTTAATTTTTAACTGGAATCTACTATTTATACTTGGATATGAGACCCAGTATTGTAACTCAACATGTGTATATAGTGTGTCATTATCAGATCAGGGTAATTTTCTTCTGATTAAAATTATTCTTTGTTTAAAACCTGCAAATTTCTTGCTATTTTGTTTTGTTTAAGAAGTTATTATAGAACATAATCACCTTATTGTGCTTTAAAACCTAAGACTTACTTTCTGGTCTTAACTTTTTTTGACACTTCTTACACAAAATCAGTCTCTTTCTCATTCTTATCATAAATCTGGTTAGCATTTCTGTTTTCAGTTTCTGTGTAATCAACTTTTCAGCTTCAACACATAAATGTCACATGCAGTATTTGTGGGAAAATAAATGTCTTTACTAGGAAAAATAAAATATTATCCTCAATAAATAATTTGGGAAATTGGCATAATTCTCTGCATTCACTCATTCAGTGTTTTGAACTTGTCTCTAATAATAAATTTGGAAAAAGAATAAAAATATATAAATCAAATATCCATATGTTTTCAAGATTTTATGGGTCACATTTTGTCAATGAGAGTAAGTTTTGTGACATTTATTTTTATAAAAATGGCATATGCTAATTCTTATAAATTTATTTATAATAAGTGTATATATTATATGTAAGTTTTTGTATTGTGAATTTAAATAGATCTATATTTCCATGGAATAAATAACTTTAAAATTTGTATTAGAGCTGGCTCAGTAGCACAGGCATGTCATTCCAGTGAATGTGGAGGCTGAGGCAGGATTATTGAGAGTTCAATGCCAGCCTCATTAACTTGGTGAGGTCCTGAGAAACAATTTAATCCTGTATCAAAATAATTAAAAAAAAAACCAAGAAAGAAAAGAGGACCCAGACTCAGTGGCACACACCTGTAATCCCAGTGACACAGAAGGCAGAGGCAGAAGGATTATGAGTTCATAGTCAGCCTCAAAAATGGTGATGAACTAAGGAAATTAGTGAGACTCTAAATAAAATACAAAATGAGGCTGGTGATGTTGCTCAGTGGTGGAGTATCCAAGAGTTCAATCTCAGAAGGGCCAAATAAAATAAATAAATAAAAAGTGCTGGGAATGAGTGGGTCTGTGGTTCAGTGGTAATACAATTGAATTGCATGGCATGTGTGAGGCACTGGGTTTGATTCTCAGAACCACATATAAATAAACAAAATAAAAATCTATCAACAAAGAAAAAAATATTTTAAAAAACTGGAGGTGTATCTCAGTGGGTAATCACCCAAATGCACTCACCCTGTACCCCTTCTCCACCTGGGATGCCCACCCTGACACATGTGAAAGAACAATATCTCAGCCTGGCCACCTATCCAGCAGTTTTCCTTTAACAGCCAATGAGGACATATTCCTCACTTGATGCCCATCCTTTCATGCCACTGTGTGACTATGCACTGGGCCTACACTAAGCCACCCGAGCACAACTGTTTGTTAAGGTCCAGGTGCAGGTATCCCTAATTCATTCCACTGGGACGTTATATTTTATAAAATGGGTTTCTAATACTTCAAAATGACAGGTTTTGGGGCTGAAAGTACAGTTCAGTAGTAAAACGAGTGTTTCCCATGTGCCTGGCTCTGGGCTCCTCTGCCACACGACCAGCGTGAGCTTCATGAAAGAAGATTCAGTGCATAAGAAATTGCTAGAGAGTTTTAAATTAAAGAGACAGACTCTCATACCTTTAATGCAGCTCTGAGATGGCTTCTCCTAGCTCCCGCCTACAGCCACCTAATCTGTTGGTGAGGTTTACAGAAGAGACTAGGGAGAGAGGGAGAGCATGACAGGGAGTGAGCTTTTATTGGGCAACAAAAAAATTCAAGGGAAAATCCCAGCCAATGAAGGATAAGGGGGTCAGCATCTCAAGGTCAGCGCTGGCAATTGGGTCTTTAGGTCAGTGGCCAGGCACACTTCTGCATGGACAAGCCCTCGGACATGGGAAAGTGTGGGGAAGGCTTTTTAACACAGGCTGTGTTTAAGCGCCTCTCACCCAGCCAGGGAGGTAACTCAAATCACATGTAAGGATGGCCTCCCAGAGGATCCAACTCCAGCATGTAAAAAAAAAGCCAGGCAGGCCTGGTGGCACATGCCTATAATCCCAGTGACTATAGAGGCTGAGGCAGGAGGCCCAAAAGTCTAATGTCAGCTTCAGCAATGTAGTGAGGCCCTAAAAATCTTAGAGAGACACTGTCTATAAACTATAAAAAGGGTTGGGGATGGTTGTTCAGTGCTTAAGAAATCCTAGATTCAGTTCCCACAACCAAAAAACAGAACCAAACTCAAACTAAAAATGAAAAACAAACTGTATTCCCCAATATTATTTGCAGGTAGGGGTCTCTATGATTCTGTGCTGGCCAATGAGATATCAGTGGAAGCCACTGGGCCTCTTAGATCTTTGTTTTTTTTTCCTTCTTCCCTTTCCCCTGATTGCTGTATTGAATGGATTGCAGAATGAAAAACAGAAAGGGTTCTGAGGCATGATGGCATAGCTGGATAGCCATAGCAGCCCAGACTGCCAACCACTGGGCTTTTTGATTTTCAAGTAAAAGGAAATCTTTTTCAGTATTTGATGGGTACATTTTTCTAGCAGAGGAAAGACAGATGCATTCATTTTTCTCCTTGTTCTACTTTCTGTTCATTGTCCTCAGGTTCAGGAACAATGCAGGTCAAAAGAACCAGCCATCTTTGTCACCAATTCTTTTTCAGGTCTCTGGGGATGGAGTGTAAGTACAACACAAAACCTCTACAGTACCTAATCTGAGCCCTTGGGACAGAGTTAGTCCTGAGTCATCTCCAGGATCCCTCATCTGTCCCAGAATGTTCACAGAGAGTGAGTATATTTCCTCTTGTTGCCAACACTCAAGTCCAAAATCCCAGGACTCTCATGGCTCTCCTGAGAACTGTTCCACAACAGACTAACACTGGTCCCAATCTCAATTCCTGCACTGATGGGACATTGGGAAAGTGATTTTAAGCAAGCCATACAGTTCCCAATTTTGAAGTGGGTCGTCTCCAAAAAAGACTTGAATCTAAATGAACACAGAAGGAAGAAGCCTGGGTCCAAGGACTGAAGATGAACCCTGCCTCCAGAGAAACCTAGGATTTTAAAAGATTTCCAATTAAAGTGAGGTGGCAGGTAAAGTATAGACCTTGACATAAAACAATAGGCTGAGAGCAAAATGTCAGATGTGGGCAAAGACGTATGTGTGAGAGACTGATGTTTCACAGCCTCCACAACAGGTAAAAATGAATGCTAAAATTGTAATATGTAACATAAGAAAAAGGAACCACATTTTTTTTTCCTTTTTTATTTCTTTTCTTTCTTTTTTTATTTTTTGTACAAGTGTTTGAAACTAGGGGAACATAACCACTGAGCCTCATCCTCAGATTTTTCAATGGTATTTTTTAGCTTTTGAGACACATTGTTAATCACAATATTGGGGTATTCTTATATCAAACAAGCATTTTTATCACAAAATAAATATGTCATGTTAGCAGCTACTTCTCTTTTACTGATTTTGTTTTTTTCTTTCCATAAATTCAAGTGAAAATGCTGTTTTTTCATATTTAATAACTTTTTATAATTTTAACCATTATTTTTGTTTGTTTGTTTTTATGTGGTTTTGATATAACCCAGCACCTCGTGTGCACTAGGCAAGCACTCTCCCACTGAGCCACAAACCCAGCCCACATTTAACCTCATTTTAATCAAAATATTTTCTTTCTTTCTACCCATCCTTTTTTTTTTTATTCACCCTCCAATCTATGTGACTAAAAAGTCCTGGGAAATGATACTGCCTAATGTTAATTCTGGTGTTTGGGGCACTGGGTTTTGGCAAGATTTCCACCCCTTGACCAGTTTTGCAGGATTCTGCTGTATATTTTGAATTCTTTATAGAAGCCTTTAGCATTTTTGTGGAACAATGAAATAAGTTTCCCAAAGTATGGCACTATTTTTGAAAGGTTTGGAGATATTGAATGACATGATGAGAAAAGCACCTGGCATAGTGTGGTTGTGTGATTCTGAGAGGACACAAATTTCTTTGTGAGATCACAAATGGTGTTCTTACCTAGAATGTCCTTTCCTTTGCTCTTTAGCATACTTCAATTTATCCTTTAATACCTAGTTGAATGTGAAGAATTTGTACTCCCAGCCAATACCTATACCCAGCCTACTGGACTCCTTCTCTTTGTTGTTTTGCAGCAACAAAGAAACAGCAGGAAGGCTTTCAGTGTGCTTATATAGCAATGGGGTTCAGTGAGAACTATAAGTGGGTTTTGGCCACTGAAATCACCTGGCAAAACCCAGATCCTGGTTTTATTAAACTTTGCTATCAGATTCCTTGACCTCCCCAGTGTCATTTTTAAAAAAAAATAAATCACCTAGTTCAGTTTCTGCAGCTTGAAGCCCAAGTCCCCAACTGCTTCCCTGTCTCTACAGCATTGGGTCAGGTTGTCAGAATAAACCATAGTTATACAGAAGTCATTATAAAGAGGCTTTCTCTTCTGAGACTGAACCTTGAGAAAGATGGCCATGACCAGATACCTATGCTTCCTCATTCTGAGATGCCCCAGGCTGGCTGGAGAAGAGATCATAGATGACTCTTGTTTGCCAAATAGCTGTGCCCATCCTGTGCTGAAAGGGGGAGAGAAGGTGCTGAAGGCCACAGAGCTTAAAAAAAAGCAGAAGGCCATGTCCTTTGAAAACATGCTTTTTAAATCTGGCTGGGCTATTTCACAAATAGGACAGGGACATTGCTAGTTGCTGTACAGTGCCTCTTCTGCATCCATAATACAAAGACAGTGCTGAAAACATGCTCACATTTATGCAAAAAAGTATTATCATCAGTTGGAATTCTGTAAATGGAGATACTCTGTGGTTAGCAGAGTGGTTCAAGGTGAACCATTGAAGATGTGGGGTTCAAATGTGACCAGAGCCCAAAGGTAATTGTCCCTTAGACTCAGTGGTGTCACAACCATGGATATCTCAGCAAGATCTCTTTCATTCATTTCAGATGGAGTTTTCAAGGAGCAGTGGAGAGGCCAGGTGACAGTGAGGCTGGTGTAGGAGTGAACTTGCTGGAAAACCATGGCTAATGAAGAAGAGCAGAGCCATTTTGTATGCTAGTGGATGGTGGTGGAATTGGGCCAAGCCAGACTGCAAAGGTTCCAGGGCTAGAGGGAAACCACCTGCAATCCCAGAGTGTTAAATATGTCATCGGAAGATGAGTCATGTGGACAGAATGCAGAGGATCAAATTGGTGGAGTGGGCGTGGCTCTCAGAACAATGCAGGTAAGAGGCCAGATGCTGGGTGGCACCTATTAAAAAAGTGGAGAGGACCTTGTGGGCAGAGCTGGTGAGGCAGAGTCAGGCTGAGTGAATGGAGCCCAACTCCTAAGAACAGTGGGCGGGGAGAAGACAGGGGAAGCACGTGGGAGGCAGCACCCCACCCAGGACCCCTTAGGTGAGCACAGCCTAGGAACCAGGAGGCACAGTAATGCGGGAGCAGAGGGCATGGTGGGTGCATCCACAGGAGGCAAATGGAGTCAGGAGAGGCATCCATCTGGTAATTCTGTCAGGATTCACTGTGGACCCAGAGGGGAAGCAGGGTCTTTGGCCTCTGAGATAGTAATGTGACCTCAATGTCTGCTCCATTGGGGGCCTCAGTTTCCCCTCTTACCCACTGAGGCAATGGAGGGAGGCTGAAGATGCCATGGCACAGCCTTTCTTTCTTCCTCCCACTCATTGGATGCTGTGCACTTTCTATATTTTCAGGTTGGTTGGGTCCCATGGGGTTTCTTGAAGGGGTCCTTGGGATATCGCCTGAGACACTTTGTTTTTGGGGAACAATAATTTTTTTTTTTCCTGTGTGTTCACAGAGACTTCTCTTGGTGCCTGCTGTTTACATATTGAGACCCTGAAGTCCAGAGAGGGTAAGCCTGTGATGCAGCCATCACTTGCTGGAGTCTGATCTGGATCGCACAGTCCCCTTCACTTACTCACTCACAGGCAGGGGTTTCATAGCACCTGGGCAATAAAAAAAGCATTGATGAGGGAAGAGGCGTTGGCTCTTTCCAGGTGCTACTTTGGGACACTCCCTAAGTCTGTAAAGTGGGACACAAATTGACATCTGACTCTCAGGCTGGTGTAAGGCCAACTTCCAGCTTCATGATTCTCTAAAAGGCAATTTGCAACGGATGGGGCAGGGGATCTATTTTGACAGTATTATCATTTAGTATTTTTTTAAAACATTCATTTTTTAGTTGTAGGTAGACACAATACATTTATTTTATTTTTATGTTATGGTGAGGCTTGAACCCAATGCCTCATGCATAATAGACGAACACTCTACCTCTAGGGAAAACCATAGCTTTCATTAATTTTATATATGGAAACATAACTCCTTGCATAAAAAAAAACAAAAAAGCAAAAAACTATAGTACCAGGCTCTGCCCTAGGCAGAGAGGACACAGACATGAACAAAACAGCAAGGAATCTCTGCTCTTATTTTCGTGGGGGCTACCATTCCCCTGCACTGACCCAAGAATTCAGGCACTAAAGAGACATGAAGTACTGACCCCCTTTAGGCATCTGATCTAATGTTACCATCCATGGCAATGTTTTACCTTCTCAATTATTCTAAAACACACCCTTCTCCATATCATTTAGCTGCCCCAATCCTTTCCTAGCTGTGAGATAAAGGTCTCCTTAAAGATCCCTTCCTTGCTTGCTTCTCCAGTTGCATCTCCTCACCCCTCTTTTAGGTTTCAAGAATTCCTGTCTCATCCCTAATTGTACTTACTGCTCTGCTTAATGTGGGTACTTTCCCATTGTTAGAAGTGCTAAGTCCTAATTAGACACTAGATGGTATCAGAACTGTACTTTTGACATTTTTCTATCTTCCACCAGAGTATCTGCCTATTTATTGGCTGGCTTGGTTATGAAATACTTTAGAAAACTCTTCAGTACTTGCTTTACAAGCAGCTTTTTATGTTTTTTTTGTACAAATCTTCATTAATTGTATGTATGAAATTAATCATCCAGCTATGAAAGGGAGTATTACACTAACTACCCAGTGTATATGTGTATGTATGTGTGTGTGTGTAGATATATGTGTGTGTGTGTGTGTGTGTGTGTGTGTGTGTGTGTGTATATATATATATACACACACACACACACACACATATTTTTTTCAAAATTTATTCAGAAGTGGGATAAGGATTTCAATTCAATCATGGCCTCTTTCTACACCTGTTGTGCCTGGAATGTTTCAGGAGTCCTTACTAATATTGCAGGTATTTCTTTCTATTTTCTATGCTGTTATTATTAAAAGCCATTAAATAGAATAAATATATCTCAGAGATGCCAAGTGTTATCTCACTTGTAGTTGTTCATTGGGCATCTGTAGGCCTAAGTGAATATTCAGAGCTTTTTGGCAAAAGCATTCCTGTATGGAGCAGAAAAACCACATGAGGCAGGAAAAAAGTGTGTTAGTCTTGAAGAAGGCTTTTGTGTTGATGTTTGTGATTTCTCCTTGATATCCACATAAGGTGAAAGGAGAGGACTGGGAAGAAAATGAATATTTGGAAGGCAGGGGAATGTGAAAAATACTGCAATGAGACTGAGCATGACTCAGGTTTGGGTGAAGTTATATAAGTACAGGGAGCATTTCTCTGAGCTGGGAACACACTTATATTTAGCCACGGAGAAGGAAATAATATGAAGAAGACAGAGTGTGGGCATTCAGTTAAGGAGATAGAAAACCAGGAAAATGTAATGACATGAATTTCTGGAAGAGGTGATTTTAAAAAGAAAGGCAGAACCTCTTGTTCTAAAAAACACTAAAAAGTGAGCCACAGGGTGACAAAGGAGGGACCTTGAGTTTTGGTGCCATAGGGGTTTCTGATAATCTCAGTGGAACCTCTGTCCTCAGGTGGTGGGAACTGAAGCCAAATTGAAGATTTATGGAAAAAAATAAGGTCAGCATAGTGAAGGCAATAGCTGGAGGTCATTTTTCTGGTTTTTTACAACGAGATAAAGGGAGACTCAACCAGGTGTTTACATTTATGTTCTCAGAGATGTGGGGAGAGTTCATTCCTGCAAATGTTTGTTTGTGACTGCAGAAGTCTTTTTTCTATTACCATGTTTATCACCTACACCTTAGAGTTGATTTTTTAGAAGTAATATGGAAGCCCAATGGTAATTTCTGGAGAGTAGGAAGGGTGCTGGGGCAGGGCAATCAATGAAAGTAGAAGATAGATAATTAGATATGATCACTGTGTACCATGCATTTGGAAATATTATGCTCAACTCCATTAACATGTGCAGTAAATATTTGTTAATTAAAAACAAATTAAAACTAATTATTCTATTTGATCACTGAAAGGTAGGCACTCAACACTGAGGAAGAGAGTATCCTTATGGTTTGTTTCCTGCTTGTGAAAATGGTCATTGTTAGTCACCTATAAAGATAATGGATTAAATAATTTTGGAAGAAATCGTATGATTTCTTTGATTTGAAGTGCCTTGTTGTCACAGCATGATGAGGTTATCTGATGGTCACTGAAATATTTGAAGTGCTACAGTCCATCCACTGTCAAGGTAGTTTGTGCCAAGTTCATCCTTTGGGACTGTAATATTTTCCTTATTCTTTCACTATTTGTTGCAATCAAGTCACTGAATCTGCCCACCCATAAAATGACAAAGATACTAAGCTCCACATGCAGGATGGGATGCTATTCTCCTGTATTGTTTTGAACTCTTGTATATGAAAGATTTTTTTCCCATCATTTTTATCAATGTAGTCAATATTTCTCAGTAAATATACATTTATTTGTTGCTTTCACTTATAATTTAATATTAAAGTTTTTTATTTTATTGCTCATATTTTCCAGCTTTCAATCTTTCAGGATTTTTACTTTAGTTCTTATGTCATTTATCAGGAATTCACATGTGGGAAACCTTGAGAGACTCTCCTCCTACTCTTCATTCTCTTCCTCCTTCATATGTTAAGGCTCATTTTTTTTTTTTTTTAATTTATCTTTCATGATGCTAGAATCACCACTTTCTCCAGGGAAATATACACCTTTTTACTGGTATTTTTAGGGCAACTTGTGTAATTTGTCAGGACCAATGCAAAATGAAAACTTAGACTCCCTGTCTAAAAGCAGGTGACCTCTACCATTGACATCATGCCACAGAAATCTATTTCTTTCTTCTGTGATCTCTTCACATGTCATTGTACAATTTGTCTTTTAATTGTCCTTCTTACTACAGAATTTTAAATTATTAGCAAGACTTCTAACATTCATCTTTTTGTATGCCATATCAATTCTAAATGCAAACTTATGAGAAAGTCACATTGGAGAGCTTACACATCCATGTTGTGTTCATTAATACCAAAGCAGTGAATATGTTACACAGAACCAGTGCAATTGCATTTATTACACCCTGATAACTGTGAACAATTTCTCCAGCTGGTTTGTTAATGAGTTTGAAAGAGCTGGGAGAAAAGTGACTGTGGATTACCCTGCTTTCCCTATCCCTTCACATCCTCAGCTGGAAAGTTGGGTTAACACAGTGAAATACCTTGAGTGACAAAGCTGTCTTCTTTCTATATTTGAATCTAATTCTGGTTCGACATTAATGTGTGTCCTACCTGGGTTTCATCATGCTCCCTTTTTTTTTTATACTTGTGGATAGGACATGGTCACTTTGTACCCAACTCTCTCTTAGCTCCCATATTTCCGTGGCCCACTGGAATTTGTGATAATGGGAATGAAAACTCAATGTTTATGAGGTGTCCAAAAGCACTATACCTGCAGGTTACATTTATGTGCTGTGTTTATACCTGTGGTCCATTGCCTTCTTGGAATTTACTTTTGAAAAATAAGTAGTAAGATAAAATCAATAAAAATTATGATAGCAACAGTGAATATTCAATCAAGAACAGGTCCACTTTGAGCAGGAATCCTGACTGTGTAGGAAGAGCATCATGGGGCTAGTCCTCCTTTCCCTGCCTTCTGGCTTCAACACTCTCTTCATCATCTTTCCCTCCCTCAGTCCCTTGTATCCTCCCTTCCTCCTTTGCACAATAGTAAGAACACTAAGTAGGATATATGTACTCTGAAAACATGTAAGTGAACATTATACTATTGTAAAGTGTAACTACAGAATTATGCTGCAAATATCTAGAAGTTGTTTATCTTATGCAATTAAAATTTTATATCCATCGAAGAGCAGCACCACATTTTACCCTAACCACATTTCTTTGCAAACAGCATGCTACTCTCTGTTTATATTTATATATTGCAACTACAGATTGAACCCACAGCACTTAATTACTGAGTCACTTCCCCAGAGTTTTATTTATTTATTTATTTATTTTAATTTAGAGTCTGGGTCTCACTCAGTTGCTTAGGGCCTGGCTAACGTGATGAGGCTGGTTTTTAACTTGTGGTCCTCCCACGTCAGCTTCTCAAATCACTGATATTCAAGGTATGTCCCACTGTACCCAGCTCACTTAATGGTTTCTCATAGGGATATTTTGTATTTCAGATTTTATACTCTTCTCAGGTGATGTGTCAGTCATTTCTCTCATTCCAACAGTTGAATCTCTTCGCTGTTCATGCTTTACTGTGCTGTGTAGAAGCTTTTGGTTTAATGGAATTATACTTCTCTGTTCATGGTTCTCTTCCCTGTCCTTTTATTGTCATAGCAAAAGGACCATTACCTAGAGCTATCTTGTAAAGTGTTTCTTCTGTGTTTTCTTTGTATGTTTTGCTCACAAACTTATGCTCTTCTTTCTTTTTTTCTATTTTAGATTAAAAATAGCAACTTCATCTGCTTGTGTTATATGGCATGATATTTTAATACATATAACACTGTGTAGTGATCATATTTGTCACCTTAGTAGGATGGGAAGAGATTGGTAAATGGGACCCCAGTACAGTCTTCCAGGAATTATACAGGTTCACCTCTCACTTTACATTTTCTCCTCTTTGAGTTGATGTTTGATATGATGTAAGATAAATTTTTGTTTTCTTTCTTCCCTGTGCAGATATTGAGTGTCCTCAGCACCATCTGTTAAAGAGACTAACTATCCTTTATTCATTCTGTATTATTGGCCCCATTCTCAAAGATGATTGTGCAGTGAATGTCTGGGCTTACCCTTGTTCTCTTTTCTGTGCATTGGTCTATATGTTGCTTTCTATTTCAGTAAAACAGTGTTTTAATTATTGTATTTTGTAATTTATTTGATTCTATCTTTTTGGCATTTGTTAAAATTAGCTATACATAACAGTATAATGCATTGACACAGCATACATAAATGGAGTATAACTTCACATTTTTTCTTTTTGTACATGATGCAGAATTACACCAGTCATGTAATTGCATAAGCATGCAGGGTAATAATATCTGATCCATTTCATGATCCTTCAAAACCGCATACCTCTTTCCCTCCCTTACTAACCTCTCTATAAATCAAAGTGTATTTATTCTTCCCTAGTGCCTTCCATTGTGAATTAGCATCTGCACATCAGATAAGATATTAAGCCTTTGAAATTTTGTTATTGGTTTATTTAGCTTAGCATGGTATTCTCAAGTTATATATGCCAGCAAGTGGCATAATTTTATTATTTCTAGGGTTGAGTAATATTCCATACACACACACACACACACACACACACACAACCACACAAACATACAGCCACACAGGCTAATCTATCTGTGTGTGGCTGTATGTTTGTTTGTGTGTGTGTGTGTGTGTGTGTGTGTGTGTGTGTGTGTATATATATATATATATATATATATATATATATATATATATATATATATATATATATAAATGTTATATTATTTATATTATATATAACATTTTATTTATTCATTTATATGTTGAAGGATACCTAGGTTGGTTCCGTAGCTTAGCTATTGTGAATACATTGATATGGCACAAGCAATGTATGAGTGTACCTTTGCCTCCCACATTCTCATGAACAATATTATTGCTTGTATTCTTGATAATTGCCATTATGACTGCAGTGAAATAAAATATTGAAATAGCTTTTATTTGCATTTTTCTAATTGCTAAAGATGATGGTCTTTTTAATGTGTTTGTTGATCAATTGTATTTCTTCTTTTGTGAAGTGTCTTTTCAGTTCCTTCATCCATTTGTTGATGGGTTATGTCTCTTTTTTTTGGCAATAAGTTTGTTGAGTTCTTTATATATCTTGGAGATTTCTGCTCTATTTGATGTGTTTGTGCTAAGGATTTATTCTCCCATTCTGTAGGCTCTCTCTTCATGTTATAGATTGATTCCTTTGCAGAGAATAAGCTTCTTAGTTTGAATCCATCCCATTTTTTGATTCCTAATTTTACTGTTTGTGTTTTAGGAGTCTTGTTCAAGAAGTCAGGTCCTAAGCTAACAGGATGAGGATGTGGACATTTTTTTTTGTTAGGGTCTCCATTCTCATGTCTAAATCTTTTATCTACTTTGAGTTGATTTTTGAGCACAGTGAGATATAGAAGTTTAATTTCATCTTTCTACATATGGATTTCCAGTTTTCCCAGCACCAACTGTTGAAGAGGCTTTCTTTTCTCCAATTTATGTTTTTTCACCTTTGTCTAGTATGGATTGGTCTATATGTCTTTTGGTACTTTTTTTTTTCTTTTTTTACTATGTCTCTGTAGTATAGTTTAAGGTCTAGTATTGTGATGCCTACTGATTCACTCATTTTGTTGAGAATTGCTTTGGCTATTGTGGCTCTCCTATTTTTTCAAATGAATTTCATGATTGCTTTTTATAGTTTTATGAAGAATGTCATTGGGAGATTAAAAGGAATTGCATTGAATCTCTATAACTATTTTGTTAGTATCAACATTTTGACTATGATCATTCTGCCTATACAAGAGTATGTAACATCTTTACATTTTCTCAGATCTTCAATTTCTATCTTTAGTGTTCTGTGGTATTCATTGTAGAGGTATTTTACCTCTTTTTTAGTTTGATTCCCAAGTATTTTATTTTATTCTTTCTTTTTCTTTTTGAGGCCATTGTTAATGGGGTGGTTTTCCTAATTTGTTTTTACATTGGATTCATTGCTTCATTGCCGCAGTCCGGCTGCAGCAAACTAGCGGGGGGGGGGGGGGGGGTGGGTGGGTGATGAACAACTTGTGTACATTGATACAGCAGGAATGGGAGCTGTTTACTGTAGGACAGGAGCGGTATTTATACATTCCACACAGCTTATCTTATTAGCATAAACTAGATACAGCAGTCAACCAATAAGGAATCTCCACACTTAATGGCTTGCTTTTGTTACTTCACAAACCACTTCCTCTGGCATTTTGCCAGGCGCCATCCAGCCTTGTTTACAGACTCTAGCATTTCTCTGGCAAAATGCCAGGTGCCATCCTGACTTGTTTACAGACTCGAACACTTCATTATAAAAATTCATTTGGTTTCTGAGTGTTTATTTCATGTTATACTATTTTACTAAATTTATTAGTCAAGAAAGTTTTCAGGTGAAATTTTTTGGATTTTCTAAATATAGAAGCATGTCATTAGCAAATAGTGATAGTTTGATTTCCTATATTTTCTATTCATTATCTTTAATTCTTTCTTCTAATTGTTTTGGATAGAGCTTCAAGGATGATGTTGAATAAAATGACAAAAAAGGCATCTTTTTGCTTTTTTTCAATTTTAGAGGGAATTCTTTAATTTTTTCTCCCTTAATAATAATGTTTCTGAGGAGCCCCCCACAGAAGGGCCAGGCACAGAGCCCACTGGCAGGGTGGGCCCAGGACTGACTGGGCAGGGGAGGGGGTGGGAGACCCCAGGACAAAGGCCCTGGCCACCCTCCCCCAGCGGAGACAGCCTTCGGTGCAGCAGAGGGTGGAAACACTTTTCTATGGTGATGAGGCACTGAGAAGCCTGGGCAATAGCGTCAGTGGCAGTGGCAGCAACTTTGTGTCCCTGGCCCACTTGTCCCTGAGGCGCCAAGATGGGCAGCAGGCAGCGTGGTGAAGAATGATGCCCTGAAGCTGAGCCTGAAGGAACAGGTGCCAGCAGAGCCAACTCTGCCCCCCCCATCTGCAAACTGCACACACAACAGGTGCCCCCTGACAGCCTGCTCTCCAGCCCTACCTGAGGCTGCTCAAGCTCCCCTCTCCTGAGCTCGAGTGCCTCATCATCCAGACCAATGGGCTGGTTACCACTACACTGAGGAGCACACAGTTCTTCTACCCCAAGATGTTGGCCAACGAGAAGCAGGAGTTCACCGAGGAGTTTGTCAAGGCCCTGGAGGATTTGGAAAAGCAGCACCAGCTTGGCGAGTGTGCAGCCCCACTGCTGCTGCTGCTGCTGCTGCTGCAGCCTCTGCAAGAGGACCCTCTGTCAGGCATCAGGCGCCATACCCTCACCCCCCAGCTGACATCGGTCTTCAGGAACCTGAGCAGCTACAGGGGTGGGGCCGGGGGTGCTGCAAATGTCCCCTTCACCTCCAATTCCGTTCCCTTCTCCCCGTCACTGCGGCCCCCCCCCGCCCCGCCCCGCGCACTGGGGCTGCCATGCCTAGCTGTGCTCAAGGATGAGCCACAGAAGGTGCCCGACTTGCCAAGCTTCAGCGAGAGCCTGTGGATATCGCTCATCGACATGGACACATAGTAACACATCCAGGCTGAGCGCAATTGGCTGCTCAACTGCATTGCAGCCTCCAAGTGCCCCAAGGGCAAACTGGAGCATCTCTCCCTGGAGGAGAAAGTGAAGAGGTCAAGAGCCAGAACAGGACCTGGAGTCCACCAGGAGCCTGCTGACTGAGCAGGTGGTGCAGCTCAAGCAGAACGTCCTCAGCCATGTCAACAGTGGCTGCCAGCTGCTGCCCCAGCATCAGGTGCCCTTGTACAGAGCCCAAGCACTGGGTGCATGCGCGGCCCCCCTCCTTGAGGGGCGGGCTCACAAGGGGAGGGAGATGGCCTGAGCACCCTGGACTTGGGAGGGTGCAACCCTGGCGACCACCTCCCCGAGGGTGCCCAGGACTCGGAGAGGGCCCGGTCCCCAGGGATCCCCATGGGTGCCCTGGGCTTGACAAGCTGGACCCCCTGCTCCTTTAGGGGGGTGGAGTCCATGACCTCCACCCACCCCCCCGCCTCTTTTCCCTGCGCTGCTGCCAGGTGTTGCACAAACCCGCAGGTTGCCCCTTCCTACACACCACTGCGGAAGGGGTCTCTATGGGGCACAGCCTCCAGGCTGCCTTTTCTTTTTCTGTTTTGCTTTTGGGAAAGAGAAGAACAGAGTGTTAGATTCTGCACCATTTATGTTTCTATTCGTGAACAAATGGTTGTGTGTCCCTGTGTGTTTCCTTGTGTTTTTTTTTTAAAGAAATGGGAAAAAGAAAAAAAAAAAATATTAAGCCTTTTCCTTGCTCTCACTACCCACTTTTGTCCTTCCAACACCCCTCCTCCCTGCCCTTTTTGTTCTTTGTTTTTGTTTTGCTAGGAGTCCACATTCCTGTTTGTAAACCTTTGTTCCCTGTTTTCTGTTTTCAGTAAAGTCTCCTTACTCCAAAAAGAAGAAGAAGGAAGAGGAGGAGGAGGAGGAAGAGGAGGAGGAGGAGGAGGAGGAGGAGGAGGAGGAGGAGGAGGAGGAGGAGAATATTGTCCATGTGTTTACCATAGATAGCTTTTATAGTATTAAGACATATTTCTATTATACATAGTTTTCTAGTATTTTGACTATGTATTTAGTCAAATGTTTTTTTTCTGCATTTATTGAGATAATTTTTTTTATTCTTGTCTTTACATCTATTTAATTAAAAATATGTTTATTGATTTCTATGTATTGAACCAACCCTGCATCTCTGGGACAAAGCCCACTGATCATGTTGTACTATCTTTTTAATATGATTTTGTATGCTGTTTGCCATAATTTTATTGAGAATTATGACATCTCTGTTCATCAGGAATACTGGTCTGAAATGTTCTTTCCTTGATGTGTCTTTGTCTGGTTTTTGCATCAGGTTGATATCAGTTTCATAGAATGAGGTTAGAAGGTCTTTAATATTTTCTATTTCATAAAATAATTTTAGACAAATTGGTGTTCATTCTTTTTTCAACTTCTTGTAGAACTGGGCTGAGAATTCCTCTGATCCTGGGTTTTTCTTAGTTGTTAGGCTTGTGATAATCCCTGGCTTGTGAGAATTAATGCAATATACTCAAGACTTTATACTTTAGAGGAGAAATGCCTACTCTAACATTAGCCTGCTTTAGCAAATGTTAGTCCTCAAATAACAATATTGTTGAACATTTTTTGTTTTCCCCAGAAGAAGACTGACATCTCCAAGACTCCTTTCTTTAAACATGTATGTGAAAATGTGTATGTGTGTGTGTGTGTGTGTGTGTGTATCCAATGTTTTGTGATCACTTGGTAAAACTGCATTAAATAACACAGCCATCACATCAATTTGGGTACTTTACTCAAGCATTTTAGCCCACATCTTAAATTTTTGATCCATACAACAGTTTTAGCTATAATTTCTATCAGAGTCTCTACATGGAAATATGAAATAATGAGATAAAATATTTTAACACTCTAACTCTCCAATATTATAAAATTTATTTCTAATTGAATTTAATGTTATTCATACTTCACATAATTCTCCTGAAATAAATATAAACACTTTGAAATAAACAAAACACAAGTATATCATTCAAGGGAAGTGACAAAGACTGCATGAGAGCAGGATGAAGATTATAAAATATTTCTGAATTAAAATCTAAGTTCCATGAAAAGTTGAATCAATATTTTTATGTTTGTGTATTGAGATAATTACTACACTAAGACATTTAGGTGTTTGTAGAGTAGGAGGATATAAGATACTATTGCAGTGTTAAGAAATAGGGAAATAAGAGGAGCTCTATCATGAACATCATGTTGAATTTTGCTGAAAACCCAAATGTGAAGCCTAGGGATGTTTTGTAGAAAGCAACAAAGTTAAGCAAATAGATCATCAGTTTTCTTGCTTCTGAGTACAGTCTAGAAGGTAATAGTTTACACACATATTTGTAACAAATTCAATAAAATGCTTCATTTCAAGGGAAACTAATAAACCAGGCTGTGGATGAAGGAACTATCAAGTTCAACTTGTTCAACTGTCTTTAACACATCTATAACCGAGAAGAAAAAATGACTATTTTCCATGAATAAACTCAGTAATAACAAAAAGTTTTCTCAGATAAATGGCTACACTTTGAAAAATATTGCAATATTCATTAACTCTGGTTCTGCTTACAGAATAGTCTCAGAGTTCCTGAAAGACTCATGGGGACAAAGAAATATATATCAAGGTCTTATAGTCTTCTTCAAAAAAAATTCATTTTTTTCCAAGATTTAGCCATCCTGACATCAATGTGTGGATTCAGATATTTGGGGCAACGCTGTACTCTGTTGATCCGGTTACCTTTTTCTTTTAAAATTACAAAAATTTCTGTAGAAAATGTTTACTTTACCCAAACACCCAAAGTGTCATTCTTTGAAGAATTTAAATTGTCTTTGAAGAGCATTTTTTCTTGAAAGTTTTCAGTGAACAAAATCATCCTTTGATATTTGGGTGGAAAATCAGTGAAAATTCCTTTGAAAGTTTGAATACTTCTCAGAAAAAGATAAAATACCTTTCTCTAAATTATTATAAACTGCTCTTATTACAGAAAATTCAGTAATGTAATAGAAAATAATTTGGTATTTATTGATGTTGTCTTTTTTTTTTTTTGGTTGTTTGTTTTTGGTTGTGTTCCTCACAAAACAATGTAAGACCTCTCATTAGACCCTGGACGTGTATGGCTTGTTGTATAAGAAAATAAATTAAACAAACAATCAAACAACAAAAAAAAACTAATGTTTTATGTGAGTGTGTATACTTTTAAAATATATTTTTCAGGTTTTTCAACTAAAACCAATTCAGAGTAATGACACCTAATATAAATGGATATGCCTCCCATAGAGCTTTATTTTCCAAATGACTAGTTTGTGAGAAGTAAATATGAAGAGTGAACTGAGACATCTTCTCTTAGAAAGAAATCAAGGAATGAATGGAGAGTGAGAGATAAGATGGAAATAACCAATAAAATGAGGAAGGAAGAAAATAGAGAAGAGAGAAAGAAAAAAAGACATTTGACTTTTAATTTTTTTTTTTCATTTGGGAATGAAGACAGGTTAAACAACTTCTTCCTGAGGGAGCCAGTTTTCCTTCCAATTACTCCCTTTCCATTATAGTCCATCTTCTCATTCTCTCACACTCATCATGTTGAATATATAGCAGATATACATTGTGATTATGAACTAATCTGTGCTTGAAGATAATTTCTTCAGCCACTGTACAGTCCAGCTTAGCCATGGGCAGGTAGTTTAAGAACTGTGAAAAAAAAGAACTGTGGTTGCCAATCATGCAGGATTTTCTTTTTCCCATTCTAGGAACCAAAATGAGAACCTCTTTTCTGTTAACCTTAGCTGAGAATGTAAGCGAAGGTCCTGACTGGCCCTGATTATGTCCAACTCTACTAAATATTGTTGTGAGCATAATGGAACTTGATCTGGACAGAAATGACTCAAAGTCCCTGTTATCTGTTTGGTGTAGGTTAGTGTTAGTAACTACCAAAGCTCAGAAATGCAAGATCTACCCGAAAAGGGTTAATTTATTAAAAAATGAAGAAAGAATATGGAGCTCTCAGTATTACCAAATGCCTACTATTTATCAGATCAATTGGACTGTGTTTCTCAGTAATATCACCCACAATTTATCTGGCCTTAAATGTGTATCAGCACACCTCTTTACTTGGACTATCTTTATTTATTTCAACCAGAGATTTATTGAGTAAGAAAAAGAAAGTACTCTAATTTTATAGGTAGCATATTGGAAGTGAGGTAGACTTAAAAAATCTCAGATAATTTTCACATGAATATGAGTGTAGTAAAAAAAGTTTAGAACATCTTTTCCTTAGTATTCGAAGAATTACTACCTATGTAGCAGAGTGATGAATAACCATTTTTTATTGATGTAAAAGCATCTTTTGAATGTAAGGTACTAGTTTATTCACTAAGGACTTATGTTCACTGTTCTCTAAAAAGATAATGAAAATTGTAAAAATAGAAAAAAAAAGAAAGAAAAATAAGGTTGTTGGAAATTATTTATTCTTAGTACAAGTTTTATTATTGAGGACCAGTCCTAGGGCTGTGCATGTTTGAGGCAAGGAAAATCAGCAAACCTTCTCTGATTGTTTTAATGAACAGACTTTATTTTAAGAAGAGTTTTAGATTTACAGGAAAATGAAGCACATAGTAAGTACCTTGATATGATACACCTTCCCTTATTTAGAGTTTTCACTACTTTTTTATTTCTATATGACTGAGAAATATTTGATGTAAGCAAAAAATCAAAATATTTTTCCAATAGTTTTGGTATTAAGTAATTATTAATGGCAATGAATAGTTTAATTATTTATTAAAACACTAATTTTACAGTTTTTAAAGCATTGACAAAGAATAATGTCAATTTTCTTCATGATGGTGTCTTACAGAGTATATTCACCACACCAGAAGTCCCTGTTCTTCACCTCTTTAGCATCTTCTACTCTCCCTGATTTCTTGGCAATGTTTAACATTTTTAATGTTTTGACTTTTACATAATGTCACAAATATGGCATTTCAGACAATATATTCTTTCTGGCAAATATAAATTTATGATGCCTACATTATTTTTATGTTTGATAGTAAATTTCATTTTTTTTAAGTTTTGAATGACCCTCCAGTGTATGGATGTATCACAGTGTTTACATTAATAACAGGTAAATAGCTACTAAAGTCTCTCTTAGCTGCTTCCTGTTTTTGGCAATCATGAATGAAGAAGCTGTGGACATTTGTATGTGGGTTTTGTGTGGACTTAGTTTTTAATTCCATTGAAATAACACTGAGAAATACAATTAGTGAACCATATTAAGTGCATATTGTAATTTTAAGAAGCTACCAAACTGTCTTCCACAGTGGCTGTCCAATTTTGTGATCCCAACAGCAGTGTACGAGAGTTCTTCTTGTTCCACATCTTTGCCAGCTCTTGATATTGTGAGGTTTGAAATTTTGTAAATTTTTATAGGTTGTTTAATTTGTAATTTATTAATGACATATAATATTCAGTAATTTTTTCTATGCTTTCCAAATATATAGTTTATTTTCTGAGGAATATATTTATTTCTTTCATTCAAATGTAAAACCATTGTATTAGGGTAATACCAAAATACAATAAAATATACATATATAATTCATATTTTGTCATGTTTGGACATACCTATTTACCAATATAACAGTGACCACAATCAAGTTTTTTACATTGAGAGTTTATGCATATGTTTCTTGGTGCCCTGTTGTAATTTCTACCTCTTGTTTTAATTTCTCCTCCTCCTACAGTGGGGGGGGGGGGTGGCAAACCAAACCAAACCAAAACAAACAAACAAACAACAAAAAAAAACATGGACTTGTATTGTGATACATGATACAGTAAATTGTAAATCACACAAATTAATTGTGAGAGCCTTAGTCTGCATAGATGGTGACCCTGGGACAATCAGTCATCCCTCAAACTTAGTGTACTCATCTGTAAGATTAGAAGTCTTCCAATCAGGACTCAAGATAATGGAAAGATAAGGACAAAGTAAAAAATGAATGTCTGACACAGAGAAAGCTATTGAATTCTGTTATCCAGTGTTACCATCCAAGCTTTAGTCTCATGATGCAGAGTACATGTGGGTGACTACAACTCCATAGTTTCTTTCTTTTTATTATATTTTATTTGTTATTTTTAAATATTAATAATGATAGGAAATATTTTGGAATATTATGCATACAGTGAGTATAACTCATTGTAGTCAGAATTCTATATTTGTGATTCTACATCATGCAGTTACTCTGGTCATCTGTTCAAATACAAAGATAAGAAAGTTATGTCCAAACACATAGTTCATTTCTGTAACCTCTGGCTATAATTGTATAGACTTCAGTGTTTTCACAATTTTTTTTTTCTTATTGGTGTTATTGAGGTTTAATTCTCATAAGAGTGCCCATCAAAAAATTAATTAAGTATTGACATTTACAATTTTGTGGTAAAATTACCACAATTACCTTGTTTTAAACATTTTAATAACTGATTTAATTAATTTAATCTGTTAATCAACCACTTAAATGCCTTCCAAGTCCCTGGCAACAAACTCTCTCCTTCCTAACTCTATGATTTTCTAATTTTGGATATTTAATATAAATGTAATTATCTCTCACCCATACAATCAATAACTGATTCCTACATGGATGGATTAAGAAAGAATCTGCTAATGTGCCCCTTTGGATGACATCCTAGGAAGAGACCTTTGTGGTAACCACATGGAGCTATGCACTTGAAGGAACTAACAGTCCATTTTGGGTTCAATGTGCCTTGGTCTCTGGCCAATCTAGATGGACATGTGCTTGGTCAAGTAGCAAATAGGGTGTCATATTGCAGAGGTTACTGTACAGTCTGGTAACTCCTTCCATGTTAGTCACAGACTTACTAAATGACCCAGCAATCCTACTCTAAGTGTACACCCAAGAGAAACAAAGGTATATGAGTATTCACAGCAGCATTATTCAAATAGCCAAAAAGTACAAGTGATTCAGTCAACTAACAATACAGATTAATAAATATGGCATTTCCATCTAATGGAATGTTGTTCTGTAATAGAAAGAAATGGAATACTGATGACATGCTATTATATGAATAAACCTTGAAAATATTAGGCCAACTCAAAGAAGCCAGTCATAAAAAAGACAGGGTCTCACTTAAGGCTCTGATTTTATCCTTGATGAAGGAAGAGCCACTAGGTACTTTGTCCCAAGTGCAGACAGCCACACACCTCTCCAGGCACAGTTAGAGAAAGGTTCACTGAAAAGTTCTAAGGTGAAGCCAGGTTTCTCAGCATGCTTTGCATGGTTCCTCCCCCAAGTTCCCTGATGTCACAATTCCTTTCAACACCTATTCTTCTAGTAGATCCTCCAGACAGAAGGCAGCATCTTCCAGGATAGTTCTTGTCATGCCATGTCATTGCCCTGCCCGAACTTCTCCATTCCTGCCTTTCTCTGGACCTCACCAGAGAGCCACTTTCAAGGTTGCTCAGGGCAGAGCTCAATGCTCTAAGGCAGGAGGCCCTACAGCCTCTAGGAGGTGCTCTTCTTAGAGTCATGGGCTAATGGAAGAGAGGGGACTCAGGAAAAAGTGCATCATGTAATTTATATCACAGAATTTTCCTATGAGTACGTAAAGTATATACATATTTTGAATAGAGGTTTACATGTCCCAAATGAAGGTGTCATTTCTTATTTTCAGAAATCTGTCACTTTAAAAAACTCTAATAGAAGGCCACATTTGTCATATTTATGACCTTCATTCAGTTGTATGTTGAAAACAAAAGTTGTATGTTTTCCTCTGACCCAATATTAATATCGCTAATGGCATAATGACTTATTCAACCAAAATTTCAGGCAAGGATTTATGAACAGCCTGCCATCACCAACTAAACCCTCCCAAATGAATCCTCAAATGAACACCTCACCAGGATGGATATCCCAGCATGTGGCACCATCTAATATATGTATTGAAGTTGAGTCACCTGCCATCCTCACTGACAACTCACCTCTCTGTTCTTTTAGACTCACTGCTCCTTCACTGGAACCCCTCAGTTGTTTGTTTTCCATTTTAAACACTGTATTGTGGTTAAAATAGACATCACATAAAGTTTTACATGTTAAGAATTTTTAAAAAAATATTTTTTTAGTTGTAGATGCACATAATAACTTTATTTTTCTATATGTAGTGCTGAGGATTGAACCCAGGACCTTGCATGTTCTAGGTGAGTGCTCTATCACTGAGTCACAACCTCAGCCCTCAATTTTTTTTTAAACGTAATTCTTTTCCTCAATATAAATACTCTCAGGTCCATAGCATATTTGAGAAATATTGCTATCCCTGAATATATGAATTTAATTCATTTCAGCAAAATTCTACCATATACATTTCCTCTATTTTAGAAGAGTAGATGGTGGCCAAGTGCTAGGAAATACTTCTTCAGGCCTTTGGTAAAACCACTATAGAATCAAGGAATCCCTGTAATGAATAGAGTATGTGAAAATAATTCAGGCCTAATTGTTATTGGTTATCTATTTTGGGCTTGTATTTATTTTATAATGTAGATATCCTCATTATATTTTTAGATTATTATTAGTGGTTATTAGAACATAATCATGGGCTGGGGTTGTGGCTCAGTGGCAGAGCTCCTGCCTTGCATGTGTGAGGCACTGGGTTTGATTCTGTATCCTACATATAAATAAACGAGTAAAGCAAAGGTCAATCAACAACTTTAAAAAGTCATAAATAAAACGCTTAATCATATACCTATTAGTTTCATTCACTTGTACTATATTTATCCACATTAGTCATGTAAAAAAAAGACTATTTCTTTAATTATGACAGCGTGAATATCAGGAGGAGGATTCCTCTTTAGTTGTGGAAATTTTGATTTTTACAATAACAGCCCAATTATTTAGGTAAAGTACATGTAAACATGTACTGTATATATTACTTTTTTTTATTTAATACTTCCTTATTTTTCTATAAATTGCCGAATTTTAATATTGTTTTATTTTATTTTACTGTCATTTTTTAGAGCTGTAAACAATGTTGGAACCTGATTCACTAAATGCTGTCATATTTAAAAGGGCCCTTCAGGTTTTTATTCTGAAGCTATAATTTTTTATAGGACTGTATCATGGTATTTAGGCATTTCAGTATTGTTTTCAACATGAAATTATATTATTTTTGGTTTCTTGATGTAAAACATGAACTATACTAGCAACTATTCTCCTACAGTAGTTAGGGCAGAAGTAGTTCTTGATTAATATCAGTGGGGAATAGTCAGCCCATTTTATAGAAACTTTGGATGTAGACTGCCATCCACTTATTTAGAGCAAGTAATGTTTTATGCTGGAAAGTAAAAATTATTTATAGGATTGATTTAACAACCAATGTTACTTTTGAGAGAAAAGTGATTAGATTTATTGAACTTATAGAGTTTCTTTTTCAAGGCCCAACTTTTTCCTCATTTAAATTAATTGTGGGCTCAAGTATCATTGAAAGTCTTCACTGGCCATCAATTGTGATAAAGCTACTGTTTATATTTAAGAAGAAAGTTATATTACTGTATTTATTTTAGACTTAAATATATAATCTTCACAAAAAACTGAAGAACATATTTATACTTGAAAAAAAGCTTTAACCACTAATTCTTAATTAGGGTATTTTTTATAAATGTTCTTTCTTGTTCTCTATCAGGGAAGCATTGTTCAAAGTGTCACCTCTGGACTGGTGCAGTTTTGGAAATTATTACTTATTTGAAATTATATAGAAATTGAACATAAGAACTTCAAACATGTTATAGTAGTTTAGCTGAGTCATTTTATGCTTATTGAATCTAACAATAACAAAATTTTGAGTTATGTCTTTGTTTCTTTATTTCAGTGTCCTAATAATTTATTTGCATTTTACAAAACTCTCCCTGGGAACAAAACAAAGACTAGAACACTCCCCATATCAGCATCATGTGTATGAAATAAAGAAGATGTAAGAAAAAACAGGGACAGAGTGAACTTAAATTATGGTTTTCATAAGTTTTCTGAGAATTGTAATTTTTTTCTGTATTCAAAGTCTCCTATTTCCATGACATGTTTAATTGTGTTTCCTGGCTTACTCTTAATATGCTCTAGTTATAACTTTTTTTAATGGAAAAAGTAGCAGATTTTTATTATCATTATCAATGCCAAACAAGACATTAAATCAATTAAAATCTTTCATTAAGCATAAAATTACTTTCACATTTGCTACAATCACAGTAAATAGGTTTCTTTGTATAAAGGGACAGTCTTTGGAATTTAAAATATCCCCAACTGAAAGATTACATATTTAAAACTCTGTCTGTTGCTCATATAATAGTGGATTACTCAAATTAAATGTTATACTCTCTTAAATAAGATAAAATGGAAATAATTCACTCATAAGATTTATAAACCATCTTTATTTATAAAATACTATCCTCAGAATTATAATCTCATCAAGCTTCAATTGGAGCAAAATTATAATCACTTAAATAAAAGCACATAAACTAAAAATGAGAACTATATTACTTTTGAAGGCAGATAAAAAATTATTGTCAAGTTTCCTGTTGTACTTCTGAATGTTCAGTAGCAGAATCTTTTGAAGGTGGAATCCACCCTGAAGGGAACTCACTTCTACTTTCAGAATGCAGGGGAGAGAGGAAATCCAGCTCTGGGGGGAGATAATGAAGAAAACATCATGGTCCCATTGAGAATGGAGGGGGTGGTGGCCTTGGTTGGAAAATATTCTTGAGATGCTCCATACATGTTTTCTGGAGGAGGTGGAAGAAAAAAAGGTCCTCTTCTCATGAACTTACTCCTTGGATCCATTGGAAACAACGGATGTTTGATATGAGGGAAAGGTAAGAAAGCAAAGCCAGAGTCAGTTGCTTGGATTTCAGCAGGGAGAGATGAATCAGTTTCATTGGAATCACCAAGATCAACTTGGTATCCTTTCTACTGGCTTTCATTTCTGAAGATGAGGCCCATCCAATTAATCCAAGGGCAGCATATTGGAACTTCTGACTTCTGCTTATCAAGATGGTCTACTACCATAATTAGAATAACATCCATCTTGCCTTTGTAGAGGAAGATGTGGCTGGTGGCAGGATCATTATCCTATGGGCCTGTTCCCATGGAGGTGCCAGGGGCCCAGCACCAGAAGGTGCTCTCTGAATATCACTTCACAAATCACAGCTTGATTCTCTTTTTGAACTGCTGATAAGATGGTCCAGAGGATTCTATGGGCCCCTTGGCCTCTTTCTCCTCCCAATGGCACCAAAGGTGAGAGTATGAGTGGACCCTTCTTTTCTGAATGAGAAGGTCTTATTTCACATGAATTTTGACTCAATGGTGAGGAACTATTTGGGGAATTCTGCTGGCAAAGACTGAATATGAAACATCAAGCACAGAAGGATATTTTTCCACAAGTTTAAATTTGAAATCCATTTCAGTTTATTTTTGTCTATTGAGAGCATTTTGTTTCCTTAAATCATTGAGGTATCTTTCAGCATTCTGAGCTGCCAACACATTATCATGTGCTTTTTTTTTTTTCATAGTAAATAAAGTGTGCCTGATAAGAACAAATGGTTCTCTCAAATTCTTCAAGATCTTTGGCTTGCTTTCTATAGGTCTCCAGTGGTTTAATTATATGGCTTATCTTTTCCTCCACTTTGGAATGTTTGTCCTCTTGCTCTACCTGGTAATTTTCTTCTCTTATTAATTTCCTTTGGAGTTTCATTACATTTTCTTGTTATAGTTCCATCATGACTTTAAGTTTATGCTAAAGATTCTGATTTTTGACTTTCAAATTCTGTATTTTCTGCTTGCAAAGTGTGCTGTATGTATACACATGGACGTATAACCAATGTGATCCTGCAATCTGTACACGTGGAAAAATGACAATTTATACCCTATCTGAATCAAATGTATGATATGTCAAGATCATTGTAATGTCTTGAACAACTAATAAAAAATAAATAAAAATTTTAAAAAAGAGAATATAAAAAAGATGCTTGTTCTGTCTTAAGATTGTTAATGTTCTATAAGGTCTTCCTTTGTTTTACCTACTTCAGATAATAAAGTAAAAATTTTATTTCTTTCTCTAAGCTTTTAAAAGAGGCATTTAACTTAGCAACATAAACCAGTTTTTAAAGCTCCTTTTGGCTGATCTTCTAAGTGAGCACCAATTTCTGATTCACTTTCCATTTCCAATTCCAAGTTACCACCATCTGTTAGCACTTCTCCAAGCAGAGGAACCCAATCTTTCATCTGCAGCAAGTGTTCATTCAGAGACTTAATGTGATTTTCTTTATTTTTTAAAACTTGTTCTGCATGTACTTTAGAGTGTTCATGTGCCATTTATTAAGGCAATTCAGTTTTTCTTTTCATACTTCAACTTCTTATGAAAGCTATTTTTGTCTTTCCTGAAGTTGGGGATTTTTATTCAAAGAATTTTTTATTGCTACCGTAACTCCTTTATTTATTTGACATATTCTCAAGGTTGTTTTACTTTCAGGTATTTGTGATTTGAGGAATTTTGATTTATCTACTAGAAACTTAATTTTTTTATATATCCCACTATCAATTCATCCTGTTGAGAATGTTTAGTTTTCTCTTCTTGTAGCTCTTTTTCTAGAAAGAATATTTCATCCTCAGGTTTAGATACAGATCTATCCAGGTTTTTATATATTGCCACCAATTTTTCTGCTTTTATTGACTCTTTCTCCAAAATGGCATCCTTTAAAGATGACTTTAAGCCATATCCACAATATATAAAGAGCTCTTACAATTCAATAATAAAAGATAACATAATAAAAAAAGGCCAAGGATACAAACAGATATTTCTACAAAGATACAAATAGCCAATAAAACACAAAAAATGCAGTCTCACTGGCCCTTGGCAAATACAAATCAAGTGAGAGGCCACCACACACCCACCGGGACATCTACAGTGGACAGTAACAGATGTCAAGTGGCATATGGAAAAACCAAGACCCTCAGACATTCCTGGTAGGAGTATGGCAATAAAGCCATCTTACTGGCAGTTCCTTGGAAGGTCAGTGGTGCTGTGTGACACAGCAGCTCTACCTCTCCACACAGATCCAAAAGAAAGAAACTGCAGTCCCTGCACATCTGCGGCAGCATCACTCCTACAGCCAAACCTCCCAAAGGGCTGGGACTGATGAGTGCACAGATCCATGAGCTGGTGAAGGCCCCATGCAGTGGGTGCTCCTCAGCCACGGGGGATTCAAGGGCCTGGAGGACAAGGGTGAATCCTGTCAGTCACACCCCACACAGCCACAGATGGCTAAGGGACAGAAAGCAGCCTCCCACTGCCTGAGGTCAGGGTGATGGATGGGACGCAGCAGCAGAGGGGCTGTGGATGGCTGACAGGGATGGGGGTTGCAGTGTTCTAAAACAGACTGTGGTGGCAGCCTTGTGATTTTGTGGACACACTAAGCACTGCTTGAGTTTTCCAGGGTGTAGGAGCTGTATCTCACAGAGGGCTGTTCAAAGCCCCACCTGGGACTAGGCCACAGGCTCCCACTGAGACCAGGCCACACCACTGCCTATGGCCTGGTGCCTATGGCCTGGAGCTAGCCTGGCACGGGAGGCACTGGGCTCCCTCCTTAGCCCCACACAGAAGAAAACGAGGAGGCCAAGTCTGCCATCCAGACTCACCACATAAGACTTTTAAAAAAGACTGGATGCTGCAGAGGCCCACGCCTGTCATCTCAGCAGCTTGGGAGGCTGAGGCAGGAGGATCGTACCTGGAGGCCAGCCTCAGCAAAAGAAAGGTGCTAAATAAGCAGCTCGGTGAGTCTCTGTCTCTAAATGCATTGGGTGGGGGTGGGCCTTGAAGCCAGGTGCTGCTGGGGTGGACACTTGCTGGCTCTGGCCTGGGCAGGTCCCTGAGTCAGGACAGCCCCACGGGCTCTCAGCAAGTCAGGACTTCCCACTGCCCCCGAGGTCCCACGTGCGAAGCCAGGAGAAAAAGCCCTCTGCCAACACTATACCTTCTTCCCCTGTCCCTCATGAGTTCCGGGGTCAGACATGGGTCTGTGAGGCAGGGAGAGGGAAGGTCCCCTTGGGAGCAGCCTGTGGGCAGCAGGTCAGAAGTCAACGACAGTGTGCTCATGTCCCAGATACTCTTCAGCCCCCGCCCCAACCCCATCTTGCCCAGAGCCCTGGGTCCTGGCCCAGTCCAGCATTGGTCACAGTACAGCCTGCCTCTGGGCTGCACGCTCCCTGGACACCAGGTCACAGCCCCTGCTCCTGGGCTTGAGGGGCAGGGTCATGTCCCTCAGTGCTACTCAACCACGTCCCCGGGACTAGGCACCAGAGTCCTGTTCTGGAGACCATGGGGCTCCATCCCCACAGGCAGGTTCTCGGGCCAGAGCCACCTTCCCATGGAGCTTTCTCTGGGGCTCAGGGTGGACAGAGCAGCACTCTCTGTGGACACCTGCTGGCCAGGCCAGGGACCCTGGGAGGGGGGGACTGTGAGCAGGGCTCCCCAGCAGGGGGTGCCATGTATCCACGTGGAGCCCTTGGCCAGCCAGGCAGGACCCAGATAGGGGACCCAGTGAGGGGACCCATTGATGGGGACCCATTGAGGAGATCCAGTATGGGGAACCAGGGAGGGGACTCCTACAGTATCAGGTGGTGGCTGAAGGGCCCCTGGCCCCCAATGCTACTCAGGGTGCCCTGAGCTCCCCCAGCAGCTGGCCAGACTGACACCAGCTGCCCCCAAGCTGCAGGAGGTACTTTCGCCTTGATCTTGTTCAGTCACGTCAGGGGACTTGGGGGACCACACAATGCTGCCCATGAACCTGGGTCATTCGCTCAGATCCCAAGGGCAAGGGAGCACCCAGTGGCAGGGACCTGTGGGTGGCCTAGTGCTGTGGTCCCCTAGCTCCTGAGATGGGGCTTCTCCATTGAGAGCAACTGAATTTCCCACTGTCTGTCACTCAGCAGCCAGTCTGGGCAAATGGGGGGGTCACTTCTGGCTCTAGCTGTCCTGAGACACTTGGACCACAGGGTTCTTTTCTAATTCCTGCCCCAGCATGCATTCTCGGGGACTCGTCCCCATAGCCCTTGGCTGCCCTCCTGCCACCGGTGCTGAGAAGGCCCAGGCCCAGCTCCTGTTGAACCAGGAAGTCAGAAAACCCCGAGGGTATGACCTACCCACTGCAGCCACTGGGCCTGAGGGGAGGCGGGAGGCCTCCAGCGCAGGGGCCCAGGGAGGAATGTCCCCCAGCTGTGGTGCAGATAGCAGGGCCACTGTGCTAAAGATGTGTCCGAGCCATTCTGCACCAGACCCCCTGTCCCCACAGCCTGGAGCAGCTATACTCAAAGGCAGGCTGAGGCCAGGCAGGGGCCAGAGGCCCCACTGTGTCTTCAGGAATGTCTTCCTGTTCTTACTGGTTTTGTTCCTGGAGAGACCTGCGTTCTCCTCAGTGTTTAGAGCAGCTCAACTCACAGTAGCCAAGCTACAGAACCAGACTAGGTGCCCCTCAGCAGATGGACGGATAAAGAAACTGTGGTCCCTATGCACAGTGGAATATTACTCAGCCATGAAGAAGAATGAAATGATGGCATTTGAAGGTCAATGGATGGAGCTGGAGAGGACTGTGCTGTTTAAGTAAGCCAATTCCCAAAACCAAAGGCTGAGTGTCCTCTCTGACATGCAGATGCTGACTCACAATAGGGGAGAAGAGAATAGAATTTAATTGGATGAGACAAAGGGAAGGGAGGGGAAGGACTGGGGGATGCAGGAAAATAAATGGACGTCACTTTCCCATGTTCACATAGGAACACAACCAGGGACACCCCACAGTAGGGCCAGTCACAGGAATGAAAATCACACCCTGTGTAGGTGACATGGCAGGATGCATGCTGCTGTCATGGGGAGCTAAGAAGAACCAATTCAGAGACAAATGTGTGTTCCCACCTATGCCAAGGGACAAGGTGCAATGTCATTCAGTGTCCTCATTGAAGATGAAATGGGCTCTGCTGGCCTCTGGGAGCCAGTGTGAGGGAATTGACACTCAGGTCACCAGAGCGGCCCCACCTCCTCAGGCCTTTGCTCCTCACAGGAATGTCAAGCCTCAGAGGCCCGTGGAGACCCTGCCCATCAGGGACACGGCAGCTGCGGCCTTCAGTCCCCCTGCTGTCTCCTCCCAGGGGCAACATGCACTCCCTTCGTCCCATCCCGACTTGTGACATCATGGGAGGGGACAGACCCGGGCAGCAGGGACAGCTGGCAGCACCTACCTGATAACACAGTGGCCTCGATTGGAGGCAAAAATCATGATGGGGGCGATGGAAGATTCCAGAGCTCAGTGCAGGGAGGTGAAGCCCTCGATGTCCAGCATGTGCACCTCGTCCACAAACAGCATGCTGGGGACCCTCTCAGCCACGCCCTGGTCGATGTACTTGTTCACCACCTTGTTGATCTCACCTTGGACAGGGTCCCAGCCAGTGGGGGAAATGTCACCTGCTCTCTTCTCCACACCTAAATTCAATCAAGAACCAACCCTGCAGCCTGGTTCTCCTACTGGCTCTCTGACCCAAGGCTGGGTACTGGACCCATTCCAGGTTTGGTGTCATCATTTGAAAACAAGAATCGTGCCAGGTGTGGTGGCACACACCTATAACCCCAGCAGCCTGGGAGTTTGAGGCAGGAGGATCACAAATTGGAGACCAGCCTCAGCAACTTAGTAAGGCCCTGAGCAACCCAGTTGAGACCCTGTCTCTGAATAAAATACAGAATAGGGCTGGGGATGGGGCTCAGGGTCAAGAGCCCGTGAGTTGAATCCCTGTACCCTCATCTAAAAAAAAATAAAACAGGCATGATCGCCCCCAAATGCCACAAAACGCCTTTTGTGGAGCTGTGTGGGGCACAATGACCAGGAGCTGCCCCATCAAGCCCTGACCCTGATGCCAAGACACCTCATTTGGGAGCTCCAGGGAGATGTGTTTTCAAATGTGAATTCCCCTCTGCTGCACTCAGTCAAGGAGCTCTTTTGGGGGCCGTGCATGACAATGCTTAGGTTAATGAGCTTTCCATCAAGTGCAGTTAGAATCCTCTCCCCAGGAAACCTGATCAAGGAGGGTGAGAGCAGGCCCAGCCTCGGCCCCAGAAACATCAGCCCTTACAGAACAGCAGGCCCACCTCAGGTCTCAGCCCTCACCTTCCAAACCAGCGCCCCCTGTCATCAGGATGGAGCTGTTCCCAAAGAACCGGGATCTGAGGCCTGTCCTCTCCCAGAGCCATGATGTGCGGCTGTCAAAACCGAGTTCAGTGACAGACCTGCTCTTGGCCACTCATGGAGGAGCTTAGGCTGCTGCGAGGCCTCAAGGCAACAGTGGATTCATGTTGAACTTACGTTTTCAGGGAGTAAAGTGGTAATGGGCCTGAGACGGACATAAAACTGGGGAAGAGCCGGGCGCAGTGGCACACACCTGTCATCCCAGGAGCCGGGGAGGCTGAGGCAGGAGGATCATAAGTTGGAGGCGAGCCTCAGCAACCTAGCAAGGGCCTAAGAAACTCAGCCAGGCCCTGTCTCTAAATAAAAAATAAAAATGCTGGGACGGGGTTCAGTGGTCGAAAACCCTGAGTTCAATCACTGGCATCAAAAAATAAAAAATAATTAAAAAAAATAAGTCCACAAAGGAGCAAGGGAGACCCACTGCCTGGTGTCAAAGTCGGCACCTTTCTGGGACCTCAAAGGAAGCAGATGCTGACCTCAGCGGGTCCAGAGCACACAGTTTGGCCACAGCTTCCTACGGGAGTGAAGACTCAGAGCCGTGCAGTGGGGGGGGGGTGGCTCTCAGAGCCAGGAGCATGTCAGAGGCAGGGCCTCAACTCGGCTCTGGGCTCAAGCTTCGCCATGCATCTTCCCTGTGATCTCTGTCTTCTTTGGCTTCATCAACTGGCCCATCATGGACAGGATGTCTAGTCTCCCCTGTTGGAGAGAGGACTTTCTAAGGCAGCTACCAAAGCCTATCCTCCTGCCTACTGAGGGTCCCTGATGTCACTCAACTTGGAAGCCTTAGGTGGACAGGCCCAGCACAGCTCCCCTGGGAAGGATGAGGGGCTCCTGAACTCAGAGGGATCCCCTCGAGGTTTCCCCTGACCTGCAAGAATCAAGCTGAGTCATGTTTGGTGGCACGTGTCTTTAAAAATCCTGGCGATTTGGGAGGCTGAGACAGAAGGACCGCAAGTTGGAGGCCAGCCTCAGAAACTTAGTGAGGTCCTGAGCAACTCAGCAAGACCCTGTCTCTAAATAAAATATAAAAAGGGCTGTAGATGGGGCTCCATGTGTAAGCACCCTGGGGTTTAAGCTTCAGTACAAAAAAAAAAAAAAAAACCCTCCGGCCAGGTAGGAAGAAACTCCAATCCCAAGAGTCTCTGGCCTCTCCTGGGCAAAGTTCTGTGGGACAAAAAGAAAAACCAGATTCCCGGCAGAAAGCCCATTCCTGGTGGGGAGGAGGAGACCCCCTTTAGGATGAAGAGCAAACCTGACTCTCTGTCCAGCGGGGCCCAGAGTAGCGCCAGCTGGGAGCTGGAGGACTTGGGGTTCGAGCTCTGCAGAGGCTGGGGCCTCTGTGAGGCTGTCTGAAGCCCTGTGAAGGCTCCCGCCAGGAACCCCCAGCCCAAGGTAGAGAGCAGCTCCCAGCAGGCTGGCAGGCGGCCAGGGGCAGACCATGCCCAGAGATCAGCTGTGACAGCATCTGGACATTGGGACAGGGGACGAAGCTCATGTCGTGCTCATTGCTGAGCATCCCAGAAGGCCTCCAGGAGGACAGCATGGCCCTGAACACTGGTTCCCAGGGCCTTGGGAATGTGCTGGACCACAAGGCCTGTCCCTGGTGCCTGGTGTTGGCCATGTCCAGGTCATGCAAAGTCCCATCCTAGATGACCTCCTTCTTGTGCACGTCGCCCTTGGGCATGTCCTCCTAGGCCTCCAGGTTGAACTCCGTGGCCAAGGAGTCGCCTCTGCCAGCAGACCATGGGGCACCAGGACCACATAGAGCTCAGTGACAGAAAGGTCTCCGCTGCCCACTGAGGGCCCCCAATGTCACCCTCCACCTGTGCCCCATGGCCTGGTGCAACACTGGGCTCCCAGACCCGCCCAGCCAACACCTGAGACTTTATGGAAGATTTTCTCCCCTTTCTTTTCACTCCTGATAAAAGAGCATTCAGGGGACTCACTGGAGCCTAGAGCCCGGGCTATTCTAGGTGGTGATTTATGGGTGACACAAGGCCTTAGGCTCATCCATGAACCAGGGAGGTGCAGCCACCCTGGGACGCAGCAGCAGATAGAGGAGGAGCCACCTGGTGCAGTCCCCAGGCTCAGGACTCAGGGAGGGACACCAGGGAGATAAAGGAAGATGGAAGACAACGCCTGGTGCAGCAGGAAGGGATGAAGGCTGTCTGGTCCCTGCCCCCCACAGGATTTGGGTCTTGAACACTCTGCCTGCTGAAGTCACCAGGAGAAGAAGACAGAGAAAAGCCAAGGTGACTTAGGTAAAGGGACAGCTGCTGAACTTTCCCCACCCACCTCCGCTGAGCAATGTGACTCCCTGGTCACCCAGGTCTCCCTCTGCAGACCCTCAGGCATGGCACTGTCCCCCGGGAGCATATCTTCACAGCCCTGCTGTTGGCCTCCATGTAGATGACGTCCCTGGCCTCAACTTGCTTCTTCTGCAGACTTTCAAAAATGCTGGGGTTCAGGTAATACCAAACCAAACCAGACATAAGGGGACTCAGACAACCATGATGCAAATTCCAGTTCCTTCTGACCCCGAGGGAAGAAACTTTTCTGTAAGAGACCTGAGGGGCCAGGCACAGGGGTGCACACCTGTCATCCCAGGGACTTGGGAGGCTGAGGCAGGAGGATCGCCAAGTTGGAGGCCCGCCTCAGCAACTTAGCAAGGGGAAACTCTCTCTGAAAACAATACAAAGCAAAATAAAAAGGGCAGACTTCTGGCTCCCTGCTTAAGCACTACTGATTCAGTTCACAGGACTAAACATAAGAGACAGACAGACAGACAGACACCTGAGGTAGCCAGCCACCCCAGGAGTGGATGGGTATGAAGGTTTGTGGCAGGGCACAAGAGCCTGGACTGGGGGCTTAGCACACCAGCAGGTGAACCTGAGGGTGACCATGTCTGCCTGTAGGAGACAAGAGAACGTCACCATTACTCTTCCTTGCCTTGCCTTCAGGGGTTGCAAAGTGGTAGGAGCATTCTCACTGGGACCCGGCTGCTCTTAGAGGGTACATGTGTCCATGGCCACGCCCCACAGCACCCCCCAGGATCACCACTGCAGCTCCAGTCCTTGGGTTAGGGACACCAGAGCTTCCTGCTTAGCCACCTGAGGCTGCTTTTGATGTGGCCTGTGATTCCGGCTCTCTGGGCCTTGGTCTCCTCCTCTATGTGACAGCACCCAGAAGCACCCACAGAGGAGTCCAGCTCAGAAGGGAAATATAAGTTGGAATCCCCCCCAAACTGTCTGGGTCAGGAGGCTGAGGAAGGAGGATCGCCAAGGTGGAGGCCAGTCTAGACCACATAGCTAGTCCCTGGGGCTGGGGCACAGCTCAGTGGCAGAGCACTGGTTCACTATGGCCACAACTCTGGGTTTGAATCCCAGGACCAGAAGAAAGCAAATTCTAGCATCTTCCATACTTGGGCTGTGCACACACATCTTGGGGTGATGGTGCTAAACGGGGCCTTGCTCTTCCCTAGGGGTGTGCACTGGGCAAGGACAGCAACCTCTACAGGACCCAGATGGCAGACAGGTCCTGAGGCTGAGCTTCCAGAGCAGCTGCTACAGATGGCCACCCTGTGGAAACACACCTGAACTCTGTCCCAGACAGAGTCTATAGTCAAAGGGGGGCAGCAGGGGACACAACACAGACTAACACCCAGTGCAGGGCTCCCTCAGCAGGAGGGGGCCCCCAAAAGGCCAATCCAGAAACAAAGTCAGTATGTGGTGGCCAAAGGCCAGGGGGAAGGACATCAGGTGGCCATTCATGGGAATTAGGTCCCTTGGAAGGTCATGACAATGTTCTAGAATTAAGATGGGGAGAGTAAACTATGTCATGCCTCAAAATCCTGTGGGCAACACACACTTAAAGTGGGTGGATCATGTTCACAACTGTACCCCAACAGAGCTGCCAGGAGCTTGCCAGGGACCAGCCTCTCTGGCCTCCTTTGGGCATTTTGCAAACAGGACCAGGGGTGGGGAGTCCCCAGGCCAAGATTCATAAGCCTCCTTCAAACTCAGACACTTCACAACTCCACACAACGCACCTGAGGTCCTTCTGTCCCAATATCTCATCCATGTGGGAAAACTGCCCAGAAGGACTTGGGTTTGGGGGAGGCTGGGGGTACCAGGGATTGGACTCAGGGGCCCTCCACCACCAAGCCCCATCCCCAGCCCTGTTTGGCATTTTATTTAGAGTCAGGGTCTCACTGAGTTGCTCAGGGCTTCACTTTGGCTGAGGCTGGCTATGAACTCGCGATCCTCCTGCCTCAGCCTCCCAAGCTGCTGGGATCAGAGACAATTTTCCTCTTCTTCCATTAGGCTCTTTTCTTCAAGAAGCTGGACAAAGCAGACCGATGGATGGCTCAAATTTTCACTGTGTTCCTGTGTCCTCTCTCCTACAGGGAAGAGGACAATTTTTCTCTTTTCCTCTCAGGCACTTTTATATGGTTGATTTTCCAGATGAACTGGCTCAAGGTGTCATTCCTGAGAAGGGGCCACCTTCTCAGAACCTCATTAATCCAGGGTGGACAGGATGTGGGGAGGGATTAAAGAGAGAGAGAGAGAGAGAGAGAGAGAGAGAGAGAGAGAGAGAGAGAGAGGGGTTTGCAGAGCCAAGCTCCTGAGATGAAGGCCCCATTAGGAAACAGAAAAATAGCCCTTGGAAGAAGTGACATTTTCATGATCTCCATAAAGCAGTGACCGAGAAACCACCTCAGAGAATCAAAGAACCATCAAATTATAAAAGGGGGAAAGATGGAAAGATTCTATGGTGGATGGAGAGTGGTCTAGAGAAGAGAATCTGAGTCTCAGAGAGCTCAGAGGACTCTCAGGGGTCACCCAGCACCAGAGGACTCACAGTCACCTGCCCCTCAGCCAGCACTGGATGCAGGATGACTGCAGAGCCCCTTTCTGAGCCTGAGGCCTTGATCTGGAAAACAGGGGAAATGAGATTTATGGCACCTGCACACATGGACACACAGCTGTGAGGAACCACAGGTAAAATACCTCCTCAAGCCCGCAGCAGGGGACCTGGGTATGCAGCAGGGGACAGGTACAGAGCTAGTGTGGGTCAATCATAACAACAGTGGATGAGTAAAAACATTATGAAAAAGAAAGAAAAAAGAAAACAAAATTATGTCCACTTTGACTTTATGGGGAGGTGAGGGGGCAGTATTAGGAATTGAAACCAGGGGTGACTTACACCTGAGCCCCATCGCCATCCCCATCCCCATTTTTTATTTAGACACAGGCTCTCCCTGAGCTGCTCAGGACCCTGACTAAGTTGATGAGGCTGGCCTCAACCTTGTGATCCTCCTGCCTCAGCATCCTGAGCGGCTGGGATGACAGGAGTGCTCCACTGTGCCTGGCTGGCCAATGGTCATCATGCGGGGGATGAGATGGCAGAAGCAATTTCTTGACTTAACCACACAACTCCCAGGAGCAATGAGAAAAGAAAGAACTACTTGGACCTATGTCCAAGCCCTCTACAAGGTGTCCCTTTATACTTCACGGTGTTATCCTGAGTGTCCCATATGGCATCAACAGTGCAGAGACCAAGGAAAGAGGGACACAGAGGTCACACCACCTGCCTGGTGCCGCAGTGCCGAGGGCAGGGCTCAGGATGAACTCCCCTTGAGCTGCTTGGTGCCCTTGGCTGTCTTGAGCCCTATGATCACATGGCTGATGGTCTTGCTGTAGCCACCCATGGGGTTCTCGGTCTCACATGGCATGAGCTCAGTCACCCCCCCCCCCCATGGACCTCCTTGGCCTCTTTTATCCACAGCCCTGGGACGGATGGCCAATGGAGACACGGTGAGAAGCAGGACCATCCTTCTCTCCACATCCATCTTCTCCCCACCAACAACCTTCTTACCTCAAACTGCCACAGCACAAGAACTGACAAGTCACCTTACAGTACAACACGGAGACACCATCATGGGTGGAGAGCAACACTACAGGGAGCGGTGGCTCAGGCCTGTCATCCCAGCTCCAGAGGCTGAGGCAGGAGGATGGTGAGTTGGAGGCCAGCCTCAGCAACCCAGTGAGTCCCTGATCAACTCAGTGAAACCCTGTCTCCAAATAAATTCAAAACAGGGCTGGGAGGTGGCTCTGTGGTTAGGTGCCCCGGGTTCAATCCCTGGTTCCCCTCCTCAAAAAAAAAAAATAAAAGAAGAAGAAGAAGAAGAAGAAGAGATGAGGCTCGCTGCTCTCCTGACAAATGGGAAGGCCACAGAGGACTTCTTCTGGCAGGTGGCCATCGGGCTCTCTGTGAGCTGATATAGAAGTGTCCCAAAGGCAGAGACACATGGCCACAGGATCCGACATTCAGGCCACTTCCCACTGTTCAAGGGGGGGGGGGGGCATTATCTTATCACACCATCCCTTGCCTTCTCTTCTCCAGAAACCCAACCAGGACAAGGACACTCAAGACAGGAAGCTAAAGGCCAGCTATCCTCTGCCTGTGATCCACCTGAGAGCCTATAAATGGGCCTTTTGGAAAACACCCAAAAGAGAAGCCACATTCTGTGTTTGATGAACCAAATTCCCAGCTCCTGAACCCCAAGACAAACTTCCCAAACAAAGCCCAGAGCAGCTACACACACCTCGAGTCCCAGCAGCTCTGAAGGCTGAGGCTGGAGGATCATGGGTTAGAGGCCAGCCTCCGCAACACTGAGGCCCTGAGCAACTCAGAGAGACTCTGTCTCTAAATAAAATGCAAAATAGGGCTGGGGATGGGGCTCAGGGGTCGAGGGCCCCTAGGTTCAATCCCTGGTACAAAAAAAAAAAAAAAAAAAAAAAATCCCAGACAACATGAAGGTATCAGAAGTCTCTGTCAAGCTTGGAAAATTCTGGGCTTTTAAGCCTACTTTGATATTTTTTATAGAACCTTTTCTATTCGACAAAGAGGAAATTCCTCCAAATGGAATGCCTGCCCATACTCACTGTCATGGGACAGTGATATGAAATTTTTCCAGGAGGGGAAGAAAGGCATCCCCGTCTCTCAGCCACTCATATTTGTCTAGAAGTTTCTCGGTGGTGACAAGTAGACAGAGGAAGGCCCAATGGACCATGGGCCCAGTTGGTGGCCAGGAGAGGGGCTGAAGGCACTGTCTCTGGCCATGACAGCACAAAGGACACGGGTTTCATCTGCTGGCTCCAGTTTCTAAGTCCCTGACAGGGACCTTTATCACGTCAAGGGAGTGGCACAGAGGGTACAGATGACCCTCTCTCCCTCCCTCTGCAGCTTCACAGGAAGTCAAAGGTGCAGGGACAGAAGGCTCCTGTCTGAGGGGAGGCCACAGCTTGCCCTTTCATTGTGTGGCAAAATCTAGAAGTTTCTCCTCACCTCCTGCCATCAAAAGCCCCTGCTGTGTCTCCCACCCCCCACCCCAGGAGTGACTCCCATCAAATGTGCCTGGTGACCTCTACTTTTTCAAATTTTAAAGCATTTCAGTTCCTGCTGAGCCATTGAAACACAAGCAACCGTGTGAAGACCAGTTTTATCAGGTTTTTGTCTCACAAAAATGGGTTTTTTAACAAAAATTTTAAGTTGTAGATAGACACAATTCCTTTATTTTTTATTTTTTATTTTTTGTGGTGCTGAGGATGGAATCCAGGGCCCCACACATGCTAGGTGGGTCTCTACCACTGAGCCCCTGCCCCAGTCCAGAAAAATGGTGTTTTTAAAATTTAAGTTCTTAAAAATATTAATATTCAGGTATTTGAAAGGTTGTGATATCTTACTGGTCACATTTTTGGGGGGTTCTTTTTGGTACCAGGAATGGAATTAAGGGGCCCTCAACCCCTGACCCCCAGCCCCAGCCCCTTTTATATTTTATTTAAAGTCAAGGTCTCACTGAGTTGCTCAGGGTCTGGCTAAGTTGCTGAGGCTAGCCTCCAACTTACTATCCTCCTGCCTCAGCCTCCTGAGCTGTTGCAATATGGTTCATATGTTTAATTAATGAGTTAAATAAAATCACTGGCACATGTTTAATTAAGGAAAAGTAAGCCTGGCACCGCAGCACACATCTGTAGCCATAGTTACTCAGCATACTGAGGCAAGAGGATGGTTTGAACCCAGGAGTTTCAGGACTGCCTGGGAAACATAGTGAGACCCTAAAAAATAGGAAATAAAAAGGGAAAAGAAAAGGAGAAATGAGGAAAAAACAATAGAGAGAAAAATTTTAAACGTAAAACCCAGGTGTGGTTGTGCACATGCATAATCCCAGCACCTCAGGATGCTGAGGAAGGAGGATTGAGATTTGGAGGCCAGCCTTGGCAACTCAGAAAGACCTTGTCTCTACATAAAATATAAAAAGGGCTGGGGATGAAACTCAGGGGTGAAGTGCCCCTGGGTTCAATCCATGGTAGCAAAAAATAAAAATAAAAAGCCTAAGTTCAATGTGACACAAAGCTTAGCTTCTGAACACAGTTCAGAATTAGAACTCTTCAGTTCAGCATTAGTGTCACAGAGGGGCTGGGGGTGGCTCAGCGGCCATGGTCGAGAGAAAGAGAGAGAGAGAGAGAGAGAGAGAGAGAGAGAGAGAGAGAGAGAGAGAGACCCATAGTTTAGTGCTTACATTGACCTGCTTGGGAAGATCAAGAGGCAGAGCCAGTCCCTCAGAGAGGCACCGCAGGAAGACACATTGCCAGCCACCAGAAAATCAGATGGCTGTGGGGGGTGAAACAGGGTCCCATGATATCTCCCCACTTCCAAATGCTGCACCCTCCCACTGCATTTTCTTTCCTTCAGCATTAAATCAAAAGCTCCCCAAGTAGATTTCTTAGTCTTTTTATTTATTTATTATTTATTTCAGTGCCAGGGATGGAACCCAGGGGCCCTCAACCACTGAGCCCTGTCCCCAGCCCTTTTTATATTTTAGTTAGAGACAGAGTCTCACTGAGTTGCTCAGGGCATCACTAAGTTGCTGAGGCTGGACTCCAACTTGTGATCCTCCTACCTCAGCCTCCCAAGCTTCTGGGATGGCTGGCTGCTCTTGCCTGTCTTGTCAACAGCACCAAAAGAACACAAGCATTCCAATCAACACATCACAGAAGCATTTTTAAGATGAAACATTTCAAAGCACTGGAAAAGCAACAGCCATCTGTCACTCCAACGTGACACTCACTGAGAGCCCTGCAAAAGTTCTCCATCAGTACCTCTGTCTTCTTGATCTCCATAGAGTAAACTTTGCTCCCCACCATGGTGCAGAAAGGCACCTTTCTCCCAAGCTCCTGAGCAATCGCCAGGGCCAGGGCTGTCTACAGAGGCAAGAAAGGAAAGATTTTTATTTTATAGTCTTGAAAACATAATTCAAAGCCATCTATAAAAAATTTATTCAAGAGGCTGAACATGGTGTCACATACTTTTTATCCCTAAGACTCAGGAGGCTGAGGCAGGAGGATGGGAAGATGGAGGCCATTCTCAGCCACTTAGCAAGGCCCTGAGCTACTCAGTGAGACGTGTCTCTAAATAAAATATAAAAGGGTTGGGGATTGGGCTCAGTGGTTAAGCACCCCTGGGTTCAATCCCTGGGTTCAAAAAAAAGAAAAAAAAACAACACAAACAAATCAGGAAGGATTTATCACATGACCTTCATTTTATGTTAAAAGGCCAGGAAATAGTGGATAATATGTGAGGCCAAATCTGGAAGCAGTGAGTTGGTCTGCAAGCTCCCCTGGACCGTGCCCTGTGGTCAACTATAAATTGACACTCAGTAACCTAACTTAGGTTGGCAGATGCTAAAGAGAACCAGGTGGAACAGACATCTTGTCAAATACCAAGTTATGGAAAGCAAATGCTCTCAAGTGGGCCCAGGACTGGGAAATGCCATGGCCTCTGAGTGCCACTTCATCCTCCCTCATTTCTGAAACAAGAATGAGGTCAGACCCCAGGTGTGCAGTCCACGCAGAGCCTCCTGAGTTGCTGAGGGCCTCACTAAGTTTCTGAGGCTGGCCTCCAACATTTGATCCTCCTGCCTCAGACTCCAAACATGCTGGGACAAGGCCAACTGGAGCTGCTGCTTCAAAGATGGCCCAGGGAAGGCTCCTCTTAGATTTTCTTTTCAATGCCAACCTGGGGGATGATCACCGATCACTGTGGGGCAAAATCCACTAGCCCATGGGGCAGAGGCTGGTTCTAGTTCTGATATCCCCCCTGTTTTCCAATGTGGTCTTGAGCACACAATAGTGCTAATGCTGGATGGCCTCATCTGATGAACTAAAATACAGTTTAGATTACAAGGAGCCAATGAGCTGCCCACAGGATGGTTTGGTTGGGACCATGTAGTCTTAAATGTGCCTTTAAACTTGCCTTTTTTGTGGGGGGATTGAACCCAGGGGCCTTCAGCCTATGAGCCCCATCCTCAGCCCTATTGGGTATTTTATTTAGAGACATGATCTCCCTGAGTTACTGGGGGCCTCGCTTTTGCTGAGGCTGGCCTCAAACTTGCTATCCTCCTGCCTCAGCCTCCCGATCCAGCTACTGGGATTGAAGGCATGTGCCACTGTGCCCAGCTCTTGCCATTTTTTGAACCTTAGGAACTTTCATGTAGAAATCCAGCTATTTGGCTTCTTTTGAGAAACCAGGTCTGGACCCAGTGGCCCTCTTTTAGTGACAGGACACCACATTTTTGGGCTTAGCCAGTCCCTTTGCTTGCCTTGCTTCCCAAATGCTTAGGCACCTGAGTGGGCAAGCCCAAAGCATGTGTTCTAATAGCAAATGGAAAATGTCTAGAATAGAACACAGAGGGATGCGATTCTAACACCACAAGGCCCAGGGGAGGCCACAGGCAGCTCTGCCCACCTGTTTTATTTTGCTGGTTCTGGGAATGGAACCCAGAGCCTTGTATGTGCCAGGCAGCTGCTCCACCACTGAGCCCCAGGCCCAGCATTTTTAATTTAAATACAGGGTCTCACTGAGCCTCTGAGGCTGGACTCCACCTTGAGATCCTCCTGCTTCAGCCTCCCAAGTTGCTGGGTTTACAGGTGTGAGCCATAGTGCCTGGTTTTCATGTACACCTTCTACCCAAAATGTCTCTTCCCTGTTCTTTCACAGCCCCCAACTCCCCATTCTCAGTTTCCAGTGTCAAAACAGTGACCACGTCCCACTGAACAGCGTCCCTGCCTCCCTCCACCTAATACCGAAGGGTGATCATTACCCTTCCATTCAAATAGGATCAATACTTGGTTAATAATGGCTCCATGTCTGTCCATCTTTATCCAATTAAAAGCTCATGGAAGGGGCTGGGCTGGGGCTGGGGCTCAGTGGTGGAGCACTCACCTAGCATGTGCACAGCCCTGGGTTTCATCCTCAGTGCCACATAATGGTAAATAAACAAAACAAAGGTATTGTGTCCAACTACAACTAAAAAATATGATATTATTAAAAAAAAAACTCATGGAAGAAAAGCCACATATACCTACCCTTTCCTATGGAGCTCTATAAATCTCACTGATCTTTGCATAGGCTGTCATCTTGAAAGTCTAACTTGTATTTTTTTAAATATTTTAATATTATCAGGCCTCCCAGCTAATCAATCAATACCCACCAAGACGCAACCCAGACCTTTATGGTGTTTACTTTTGAACAGGGTTGCATTATTTATATTTATTTTTTTTTTCTTCGAAACAAGTTTAATTTTGTTCCAGCCCTAAATTAGGGGAAGAACTTATTTCTTAAAAATAATGCTCAAAAATCAGGCCATTATAAAGTTAAGCACCCCTCCCCTTAGCAAAAAATATTGAACTGATATAGGTGACTGAACTGATATAACTGATTTAGGTGTAGATGGACACAACACAATGCCTTTATCTTTATATGGTTCTGAGGATCAAACCAGGTACCACCCGTGCTAGGTGAGTGCTCTACCACTGAGCCACAATCCCAGCCCATTAACTTGTATTTTATGGATTAAGAAACTGAGAGCTGGGTGTGGGGGTACACATCTGTCATCCCAGCAGCTTGGGAGGCTGAGCTGGGAGGATGGCTAGTTGGAGGCCAGCCTCAGCAACTTAGCAAGGCTCTGAGCAACTCAGCAAGACACTGTCTCTAAATAAAATACAAAAATGGCTGAGGACGGGGCTCAGGGGTTAAGCACCCCTGGGTTTGATCCCTGGTAGCCAAAAAAAAAAAAAAAAAGGATTTCTCAGTCTTTCCTCTGTTTTTTGGGGACAGCCTTGTAGTGCAGTTTGCTTAGCAGCATCGTTGGCCTCTAACACTAGATGCCACGAGTCCCCCCACCACGTTTTGAAAACAACAAGAGATGCTTCTCCAGATACTGGCAAATATCTCCTGGGGGGGCAAAACCGGTCCAGGTTGAAAATCACTGCAGAGCTAATCTCACCTAGCTGGACTTCCAGAAAGAGCACACAGAGAACAGGAACAGCCCACAGCTCAGGGGTTCAGAGCTGGCAACTGTCCACACCAACGACACCAAACATTGAGACTCAGAAAGCCCTGTGGACATCAAGAAAGGGAAATCAGGGGAGGGCGCCCTATCCAAAAGTACGTCCAAAACATCTAGAAAGAAAGGTTTCAACCCTGGAAATCAAACTTCTTAAGAGCAACACTGGAAGATAAAAAGTACCAAATAACACTGAGAGAAACAGCACTGAAGGAAACAGCTATCATGCTGGTGCTGTGGCGCAGGCCTGTCATCCTGGTGGCTTGGGAGGCTGAGGCAGGAGGATCATGAGTTGGAGGCCAGACTCAGCAAAAGCGAAGCCCTAAGCAACTAAGTGAGACACTGTCTCTAAATAAAATGCAAAAAGGGCTGAGGATGGGGCTCAGGAGTCGAGAGCTCCTGGGTTCAATTCTTGGGGTTCAATTCTTGGTAAGCCTCCCCCCAAAAAAATGGAAGATGACTTGGACAAGCTAATGTTCCTCTAAGTGCACACTGTATAGCATTCCAGCCTCAAAAACTTCCCCCAGACTCAAGACTTCTTCATCCACCATCAGACACCACACAACACACCCTGGCAACTCCATATGTACAACTTCAAAATTAGAATTCAAGCTTTTATTTCACAGCTGATTGTGTTTCTGCTTCTGAAAGGTCAGGAGCCTGCCCCAGGTCTCCCAACTGATCAATCAATACACACCAAGACGCAGCCTGGAACTTTAGGGTGTTTATATTTGAACAGGGTCACATTAAGTCACTTAGAGACTGGTGAAACTGCTGAGGCTGGCCTCCAACATGTGATCCTCCTGTCTTAGCCTCCAGAGTCACTGAGATGACAGGCAGGGGCCACCACCCCTTGTAAGAGCCCACTTCTTTACATACAAGAGTGCAGGCTCCTACTCTCCTGTGCCAAGAGGCCCTTCCAGAGAACAAGCCATGCCCAGACCAGGAGCTCTGGGAAGCCTGAGGATCTGGCCAATCCCCTTGCAGATCCCAAAAAGCTCCACCATGTGTCCTCTTTTGTCCCCTGGAAAGCCCAAATTGGGGGGAATTATCAAACCCTCTGCCCAATTCCAGCATTTATAATCAGTCAGCAGTTTGAAGCTCAGACTCAACTGAGCCATTTTGTGCCATCAGGAGACTTCCTATTTCTCTGCCCAGAAAACACTAGAAGCCCCTTGAAGATCAAACTTGTGTTTCTGTTATTTGTCAATCATGCACGTAGCCAAAATAGTGGTGGGCAAATTTCGCATTCAAAAAAATACTGGCTGACTCATTTTCCCCCTCCAAAAATGTGCCACAGAAGATTTTTTAATATTTTTTAAATTGTGCATGGACATAATATCTTTGTTTCAATTTTTTAATATTTATTTTTTAGTTGTAGTTGGACACAATACTTTTATTTCACTTATTTATTTTTATGTGGTGCTGAGGATCGAACCCAGGGTCCTGCACATGCGAGGCGAGCACTCTACCACTGAGCCACAGCCACATCCCGTCACAAATTTTTACGAGTCCCTGGACCAACAGAAATGGATTTTCAGTTGGGCGCGGTGGTGCATGTCTATAATCCTACCACTCAGGAGGCTGAGGCAGGAGGATCACGAGGTGGAGGACAGCCTCGGCAACATAGCAATACCCTCAGCAACTTTAGCAAGACCCTGGCTCTAAATAAAATACAAACATGGGAAGTGACTCAGTGTTGATTGCCCCCAAGTTCAATCACTGGTTAAAAAAAAAAAAAGAAAGAAAGAAGAGAAAAGAAAAGGAAAAGAGATGCATTTCTCAAGCAAAGGAGACTTGAAAGAGTTCAAGGACCATCCCAGAGACCAGACCCCTCTCAGGACTTTCCCATCCCTCTGACCAGGATGATTTTCATTCTAGAAGTATGAGTTGAGATCAGATTCCTTTCTTAAACACACATGTGACCCACGTCGCTAAACAAAGACTAGTTAAGATGCATATTCCAACTGGCTTCAACATGAGAATTGTCCTCTTGGGCAGCAGAAATCAACGAGAACACAAGCACCTTTCCAGTTCCCAGGGGTCTGGCCCACAGCAAGGCTCTTCCTGCCATTTTCCTGCTTTCGATTAATTCTTCTATGATGTCACATGCCTGCAGCACAGAGGGGAGAAATGGTCACTATTACTGTGTTTCAGTGGGGGAAAAAATGCAGTCCCTGGTCCAAACAATTCACAGACTCGTCCAACAAACCCTGAGAGCCAGCACCCTCCAGGCACAGCTCTGGGTGCCCAGACAGTGGAGGTGAGAGAGAAAAGTCTGCTGGGCACAGTGGCCCACACCTGTGATCCCAGGGACTTGGGAGGCTGAGGCAGGAGGATCTCAGTTCAAAACCAGCCTCAGACAAAGTGAGGCCCTGAGCAACTCAGAGAGACCCTGTCTCTAAATAAAATGCAAAATAGGGCTGGGGAGGGGCTCAGGGGTTTAGGGCTCCCCCCGCCCTCCAAAAAAGACATAGACAAGAAACCAGAGGCTTTTCTTTGGCCCTTTCTGTTACTAGGAGGCTCCAAGGCCACAGTCACAAGCTCATATAAATTGCAGGTTTCTGTAGCTGCTCAGCCTCCAGGGAGACCATGGGCCATGACTCTAGGGTCCAGCAGCTTAGAGGTGGTGGAGTGCAAACCTCCAGTTGTCATTACTAAACTCGGTGGCCTATAGATAGGCCATTTTTTTCTGATAATAATAATAATAATAATAATAATAATAATAATAATATACCATAACTGCAGGGACTTGGTACAGTTGCCACTTAACAAAAGTAGAACTTACTGGTAAAAGGATGGTTAGGGTTAGGGCACGATGGTGCAGGCCTGTCATCCCAGGGCACCTGGAGGCTGAGGCAGGAGGACTGTAATGTGGAGGCCAGCGTCAGCAGCTCAGCCAGATCCTGTCTCGGAATAAACACAAAAGGGGCCACAGTGTGGTTCTGTGGGCAGCGCCCCCGGGGTCAACGCCGGGCACCAAAGTGACACTGAGTCGGGGCGAATGCCGGGAAGGTCCCCACGCCCCCCAGCCCCGCCCGCCATCCCTCTCATGCATTCTCCTGGCCCAGGAGCCCCGAGGCCGCCTGCTTGACCAGGGCACTCTCGCTGAGGCCCAGCCCCTTCCCGTGGCTGTGCGAGGTGATGCGCGGCATCTTCGTGGTGCTCTCCACCTCCTCGATCTTCAAAGTGCCAGCCAGAGCCCAACCAGTGCAGGAGCCACTACCCTGCACCCGCCCAGGGGTTACCAAGGGCCATTACAAGGGCGGCTGGCAAGAGCCCGCCTCTGTCGGTGCCCCATTGGAGGATATTGGAACACCGCCACTCTCCATTGGCTAAGGCATGTGCTCATCGCAGCTGCCGGTAGAGCTCCGCCCACACACTTCCCGCTGTGTCTCTGGGTTGACTTCCCTGGCAACAGGTTCTTCCAGCTAGCTCTGAGGGTGTGATTGCAGAAGGAGGGAGCCAAGAGTTTTGCTGCCTGGCTGAAGAGCTGAGCCCAGGGGGTGGGTGGCCCCGAGGAGCGTTATTCTGGGTGTTTATTTGGTACCAAGGATTAAAACCAGGGGCTCTAAGTCACTGAGCCCCAGCTCCAGCCCATTTTGTATTTTATTTAGAGACAGGGTCTCATTAAGAATCTTAGAGACTTGCTAAGTTGCTGAGGCTGGCCTCCAACTAGCGATCCTCCTGCCTGAGCCTCCAAAGCCGCTGGTATTAGAGGTGTGCACCACCATGCCTGGCACCTACTCAGAATCTTAATAAATGAGTGAGAATTTATCAGAAGCAAATGGCATTGCACCATTTTTCAGATGAATAAAATGCATCCAGAGAAATACAGAACTTCCAGGGATAAGTGAGTTCACAGGAGGGTGAAGACATGCCCGAGATCCAGCCCAGCTGTGGGGGCTCCTGACTCCCATGTGATTTCTTTGTCCTCTCTAGTCTGACTTTAAAATCTAATTATTTTATTCTAATCATTGACATCATTATTGAGTCAATGTTTGCCTCTATCCCTATACTGCTTTACATTATGAAGGTGGAGAACACATATTTACCATTTTAATTTTAATTTTGGAACGTGGTACACAGTCTACAAACAAGCTTCTAGATAAGACTTCTGATGAATTCAAAGAAGGTTCTAGAAGATATCCCCCTGCACACGCACACACACTGTTGAATCCATGCTCTTTATTTTTATACTATGGATTGAACCCAGAGGCACTTCACCACTGAGCCCCATCCCCACTCTTTTTTATGTTTTATTTACAGTCAAGGTCTCACTGAGTTTCTTAGGGACTCACTAAGTTGCTGAGGCTGGCCTCCAGCTTGCAATCCTCCTGCCTCAGCCTCCCAAGTCACCGGGATGACAGGAATATGCCTTTGTGCCTGGCTTCAATTATATTTTTATCCACTAATAGGTACTAAAATGCCAGATCAATGCAATGAAACATACACCAATAATCCTATGGAGAACTACCTTCCAGAACCGTGCACTGGACAAACCATCTATCCCGTCTCTCAGCTTCTCACTCCCATCAAGTTTCACCTTAAGTCCTTCCACCTCTCTTCTCTCCAGCCCAAGACTGAGGCCCTCAGCCACTTGGTTCCCAACTCTTTTGCTCCCTGCCTGCCTTGACCTCTGTCCTATCTGATCTTTGAACCCCCAAGCCTGGGATCAAGCCTGCCTTTCCTTCTGTACTGCTGCTGAGGAGGAGAAAGTCACCCAGGGTTCCCCAGGAGCCCTTGTGTCATCATAGCCTCCAACCTCAGCTGAACACTCACAGCTGTGCAAGTGATGATCTAATATTGTATTAGTTAGAATGTTAGTATAACTGCGTTAATGGAGAGATTCAAAACAATGGTGGGTAAAGCAAAATAGAAGTTATTTTTCTCAGTTGGGCATATTGCCGCATGCTTGTAATCACAGGGCTCAGGAGGCTGAGGCAGGAGGATGTCCAGTTGGAGGCCAGCCTCAGTAACATAGTGAGACCTAGTCTCAAAATAAAACATTAAAAGGGCTGGAGATGGAGATCAGTAGTTAAGCACCCCTGGGTTCAAGCTCCAGTACCAAATATATATATATATATATATATAGCTAGCTGCAAGGGATTTCCAAGAAAGAAAAGCAAAGCCCGGGACCCAATGGCTTGACTCGATTTTTAATTCTATGATCTATTTAACGAATGAACACCAGCCAGGCAAGGTGGTGCACTCCTGTCATCCCAGCAGCTGGGGAGGCTGAGGCAAGAGGATTACAAATTAGAGGCCAGCCTCAGCAAAAGCGAGGGCCTAAGCAACTCAGTGAGGCCCTGTCTGTCAGTAAAATATAAAAAAGGGCTGGGGATGGGGCTTCGTGGATAAGTGCCCCTGGGTTCAAATCCCGGTGCCAAAACAAAGAATGAAACCAAATGCATCTCAAACTCTTATCAAATAAATAAATAAATAAAGAGGAAGAAATGTTTTCTAATATGTTCCCATGAAGCCAGCGTCATCCTTGTAACAGCATCTGGTAAAGATTCTACAAGCAGAAAAAAAAAAAAAAAAAAAAAAAAAAAACAAGGTCAATATCCCCATGAACATAGACACAAAATTTTTCACAAAAATCTGGTATTAGTAAACCAAATTCAGTGGCAGTTTTTATCATTGATTGCGGTCCTAGGGAGGGAACCCAGGGATGCTCTACCATTGTGCTGTATCCCTCGCTCTCTTTGGTGTTTTTATTTTGAGTCACTGTCTTACTAAGGTGTGGAGGCTGGCCTCCAACTTGCTTGCCATCCTCCTGCCTCCGCCTCCTGAGCCACCTGGATGACAGATGATCACCACTGTGCCCTGCTTGAATGAGATTCTGCCACTGCATCAGATTTCCTGCACCTCTGATTCAGTGTGACATTAGCAGATCTGTTCAGTTCTGGGGGTGACAGGGAGCTCAGCTGGAGGCCTGAAAGTCTACTCTGAGGTTGGTGTACAACCCACTGAGGAGCACACAGGGTTAATGGCAATTGCTGGCAAGGTAGGTCCCCTCTGAGAAAAGAGAAATTTCCATTTCACTCCTGAAAGCATCTTTAAAGCCCAAATTTCAATCGAAGGGGAAAGTATAATAACTTCCTCTGGGAAAATTTATAATGAATCCAGGATGAATTGCCCTTAATAAAGTTGAATTCAGGACTGGCTGTTTGTAAAGAAGTCTGAACCACCTCAGTTTCAAAATGGCATTGAAAACACAGAAATAAGCCAGCATCCTATGACCACGAAGAACAAATTCCAAAATCATCCAGTTCTGCAGGCAGTTTTCCAGCAGTCATGTCCCCAGGGACGGTGCCCAGCTTGTGGGACTGAAGGGGACATGGGGAGTGTGCTGTGGAGGAAGATGCCTATATAGGCTAGTGCTCTGGGGGTGAGTCCCACTCAAGTTGGGGTCATGGTACATTTACAGGTGTCCATGCATCCTCAGAGATGGTTATGGTGGCGCATTCTCTCATCCCAAGAGCTTGGGAGGCTGAGGCAGGAGGTTCAAAAGCTGGAGGCCAGCCTCAACAACTTAATGAGGCCCTGAGCAACTCAGCAAGACCCTGTCTCTAAATAAAATATAAAATATGGCTGGGAATGGGGCTTAGGGGTGAAGCATCCCTGGGTTAAGTCCCCAGTACACACAAAAAAAGAAAAAAAAAAACAGGAAAGAAGACCAGCAGCCCTCAGAACGTGGGTGGCCTCAGGAGGGCTGACCTGTGGGCTAGCCTTTATGCTCAGTCCCGAGGCTGGCTTTGAACTCAGGCATGTGGCTGGTGTGGAGGGACATGGAGCTGATGAGGGTCTTGGGCACATCTGGACCACAGATGGCTGTAGAGATATTCTTACTCGCCTGCTCTCTCCAAATGACAAGAAGATAGAGAAATGTTGACAGAGGGCTCCAACTCCAAGTCAACCCTTCAACAAGCTGGGAACCATAAATGGTGAGCCTTAGTTTCTAAATCTGTGAACTACAGCCAAGGACAGGAGCCACACTACCTACTGAGAGGTCTGTGGAGAGAATTATAGACTAGAAAATATGGAAATACTCATGAAGCTTTAAAAAACTGTTCAAAGTTGGTGACAGGTAGAGATTCAAAAATGTCTGTCAGGTATTTCTACAGATGATACTTGAGATGTGTGGGTGCTGTGAGTGAAAGAGGATAATATGTTTTTACATCTGAGTCAGAGAAGCCTGTTCAGTTTTGTTGCCCACCATAATCTGTTGAGATAGGTGCAGAGTCTCACACTCATTACTCATGAAAATAAAACAAGGTTTCTGAGCATGGAAGGAACTTATCCAAATTCCCACAGCTCCTCTGTGATGGAAATGAGGGCACATTGCACTCTGCCATTTGGGCTCTTGTAGGATTTGGTACAAAATCCTCTCTAAAGAGCCAGATTGACAAAACTGGGTGGAGAGCAGACTGGGTGTGATGTCACATGCCAGGAGCCTTGGATTCAAGTGGATTATTGCCAGTTTCTGAGACTTGAGTGTCTCCTTTTTCCTTTCCTGTTTTCCTGAGGAGTATTTGTGTCTTCAGATCAACATTCTGTGCTCTCCTTTCTCTGATATTTGGCCACCCCTGTCCTTGAGCCAGGAATTTTCTCCAGGAAGAAGCCAGGTGGTTATATGATGCAAAAGATAAAATCTAGCTTTCGGGCCAAACAGATGTAGTTGGATTCCCAGCTTCACCTTTTCTTAATCTGGGAGATTGCACAAGCCATGGTTTCTGAGCCTCAGTTTCCTCATCTGAACTGACTCCTCTGTGTCTCTGAGATGCTTTCAAAATTTAATGAAACCCAAATGAAAGAGCCCAGCCTGGGGCCCAGGACTGAGCCAATGCTCAAAGAGAGGGGGCACCTTTTTCATTCCCCCTCCATGGAAAAAGTTCCATGGGAATATAAGATCAGTGTGTCCCAGGGAGCAGGCAGGCAACACCTTACTAGCTCTGGCCACCAGGGACCTGAGAAAAAAAGCAAAGATTCAGTGAGACGAGTCCAGAGAAGATGGTGTGGAAAAGTTCAGAAACATGTGGCTAATAATTCCCTGGGAGAAGAAGGAAAAGTTGTTTCTAGAAAAAAATCTATGTCAAGAAAAAAAATCGAGGGAATCTTAGGGACAAACACTATTCTGTACAGAGTTGATAGGGCCTTGAAGATTATCTTATCCAGCTCCTTTGACCCATGTGGAAATTGAGGCACAAAAAAGGAGGTTACTATTGGGGTCACAGAAGGCATTCACGGAAGACTTCCAACTTCCTCTAGTATTCTGAAAAACCAGCCTCTACCTCAGAGCAAAGCCTGTCCAAGGAAGAGACATGACCTTTGTCCTTGGAAAGACCCACAGAGCACTCCTAAGCACATCCCCACCCTGCTGAGTTGTTTATCTACAAATAACAGGCGAGATCTGCTGTGCCAGGTGTCCCTGACTCAGTCAGGCTAGGTGGGGATCCATAGCAGCCCCCTAGCAGCCACCAATCATCATGAGACAGGGAAATACCTGGGATTCCAGTGGTTTATGGTGGTTGATAACAAGTTGGGAAACCATGTAGTTCAGCATGTAAGGGTAAAAGAAATTGAAGTTAAAGCATAAAAGTTAAAGGGTAAAAGACCGGGTGTTGTAAAGTTTCTAAGCTGCAAGGTCTGAGTTAAAATGTAAAGGATTAGGTATTGTTAGGTTTCTATGCTACCTGCAAAACCTGAAATTTCTGTAGATGTTTAGACAATGCTTGGAACTGCCCAGTAAATATTTCCCCTATTTGGTTGTTTAATAAAGGCCCTGTGTGGTCGCACATAGGCATTGCAGGGCCTGGACCAATCAGTTTAAATGTAACCCCCTCCTTAGGAATGACCTATCACTCCAGCCTGACCTGTTCCCGCCAATGAATAAACTAATCATGTTTAGGAGTTGTTGCTCAATTTTCCCGCGCCTCATGATGATTTGTTCTGATGTATACAAAGCCCTCCGCCCTCCCCAAAAAGTGTACTTAAGCAGTGCTCAGCCCCTGCTTGGGGCTCTGGCTGCTTTCCCTTCTTGAGTGGGCATGGAGCCCCAGCATGCTGGTTCAATAAATCCCCTTCTGCCAATTGCATGAGTGGTCACTTGGTGGTCTCTTTCTCCGACGTTTCACGGGACCCTTACACAGCACATACACCCCTCTTGGCTTAAACCAATCAGTTCAAATGAATACCCCTTTTGTACTGACCAATCACCCCTACCCAACTTGTTCCCTCCAGTGAATGTGCTAATCATGTTTTAGAGTTGTTATTTGATTTTCCTGTGGTGTGTAATGATTTGCTAAAAGAGGCTATGATGTATGTGAAGTCCCTGCCCTCTCCAAAAAATGTATAAAAATTCTGCAAACCCTGGGCTCAGGGCCTCTCAGCATCACCAGTTGCTGTGTGTACACGAGGAGGACCGAGCTAGCTCACAATAAACACCTCTTTGCTGCTTACATCGATCTTGGGTCTCTGGTCGTCTTTGGGGGTCCTGAATTCGAGCAAAACAGTTCATGAAACCTCCCATGCAGCCTGTTTGGGACTGAAAGAGGGCCTACCTGTGTCATGGAAAGGGAGATAGAACCTGCTCCTATCTTTTGGTGGTCAGAAGAGAAACAGGAAAGAAGGTGGGTCCATTGGCAGCATCCAAAGCCTGTACCCCAACATTTCTGTCCAAGGCCTGGTGGCCTTGCAATGACTCTGATCTGCCAGTTGAAGCTGGCTGGACAGCCCTACCTGTCTAGAATTCTTCCTGGCCCATCCTGCCATGAAATAAGAAATTCTGCACTCAAAGAGGGGGCTGGGGCAGGCAGGATGTCCTTGGAGGTCCTTAACAGCTCTGGAAGTCTTCACACAGGGTCTCTGGAAAAATGAGAGGTGATGTTCCTGCAGAAGAACCATTAGAAACTTCTGTGTGATGGTGACACATACCATTTCTTCTTCCATAATCATCCGTGCTATAGCCCTGGCTCAGGTCAGACAGCCTGCCATGCATGCACTTTATTTTAAAATACCTCTTGCTTTATCTATATCTATATCTGTATCTATGTATCAATCTCTCTATATATCTATCTACCTACCTATCTACCTATCTATCTATATATCTATATATCCATAGATCTATATATCTATACATCATATATCTATCTATATCTATATATCTGTATATCTATATATCATCTATCTATCCCTGTGAATTCCTGAACTCCCAGTCAGAAGAAAGCACTCAATTCTGTCTTTGAGTATGCTGATGGTGATGTGATTTCTCAGACAGAACCCTCTGAGCTCTGCAGCAGAAACAAGCCCCCTCCTGATGTAATTTAAAAGAATAGCCTCCCAATTTTCTCATCTCTTTGCTGGATACACCTTATCCAAGGACAGGATAAGCCAATGTTTGGTTAAATAGTTCAGAGGTTAATTCTCAACAGATGTGAGAACTTTTTTCTTACATTCCTCCACTCTTAGAGGGAATCTGGTCAGCTCTTATTGCTGGATTCACAAGGCTACCTTTGGCCAATGTGTGGCCCACTCTTCAGGCTTTCCCACCTACATTCCATCACTGAAAGATAACAGAACAAAGGACAGGAACACTATCAGAAATGCAGGAAATCTAAAAGAAAAGCTTAGCTATAAAAAGGGGAAGACATTGCCCTTCCACGGATACCACCTCTTGGGTCCCCTTCTTCCTCTGGGAGAAGTCTTTTCTGCTGTCCTTTAATACACTTCTACTTTCCACTCTGACCTTGCCTCAGCGTGCTTCTCTGGTGTTATACTTCAACATTGGAGAAGCAAGGACTCGTCACTGGTAAACAACAACAACACTGGTGTCTGAAGAAGTGAGGATTTCTGTCTTTTTTTGTGTTCTAGGCTTCCTTTGTTCTCCTGCTTTTTCTTCTTATTTTTCTCCTTCCTGAATTCTTGACTAGGCCCAGAACTGGGCCAAGAAATTCTTGGTGGGGTGGCCCAAAGGTGGAACACAGGTGGGCTGAAGAGGGAAGGGCAGTGCAGAGAGCCAAAGACAAATGAACCACCTTAAAGCTTCCTGTAAAGAGGGGCAATTCTTGGGACAGATTACCTTGGTTACAGGTGGAGGGGTGAGGTTCTTGAAAAGGGTCAAAGAAGCACTCTGAGAGAGTTAAAATTCTTCCCTTATGGGACAGTCTCCAAACTGTTAGAATCACTCAAAATTGGTCTTCTTGATCTTGCCTGACTCAAGTTATCTATCTGTACTGACTGCCTGTCTAATTCTGGCTTCATGAACACATTTTCTTTTCAATTTTCAGTATTTTTTCTATAATTTAACTCTGCAAAAAACAAAGAAAAAGAACCATTAAATCATCAAGGAAGACAATTAATGCAATGCACTTGGGCCCCTTCCCCTCAGTCTCAGGACACTCCCTCAGCATTCCTGCTTTTTTTCTGCCAGGGTCACAGAAAGCACCTGGGGTCACTGTGTTAAGATGATGAGAGTCACAGCCTGAAGAAAGAGTGCTTTTGTAAAGTGATTCCCAAATAAATAGTGAAGGAGAGAGCAGGGCTCAAAACTAGGATCTCCTAAGCCCTCAGGCACAGGATAGGCCCAGTATTCATTTCTAGGTTTTCTTTTTTAATCTTCATAAAGATTTCCAGATTTGTATTAATTTGCAGATCCACTGAAAGGCCTAAGCAACCTCATTCTACTTGGGACCTCATTTTGCTCTGAAACTTAACCTTTGACCTACTATAGTCCTAAAGTCAGGAAAATACCACAGAAAAGCTCTGTGGAAACAGTTCTAAAAAAGCCGCAGAAGGTGATTGATGAAGATAGGCCAAGATATTGAAATATCTGAAATTCCAGATGCTCCCACTAGGTGTGGTGGCCAATATCTAAACTAGAATCCCTGCCACTGGGCACGTGACCCCCTTGCCACACCCTCGTGGTTTAAACGAATCATTTGTTTATTTGCATCAACCCCTTGAACTAACCAAGAATCCTTTCCATATTCTCTCCTGCCACTTAATCCGCTAATTGTGTTTTAGAGTTGTTGTTGGATTTTCCGCGGTGTGTGATGATTTGCTAAGAGATGCTGTGATGGATGTGGGGTGCCTGCCTTCCCAAAAGAGTGTATATACTTCTGAAGGCCCCGGGATGGGGCCTCTCAGTGCCCCCAGTTGCTGTGCATGGAGGACCGAGCTTGCTCGCAATAAACGCCTCTTTGCTGCTCACATTGATCTGGGTCTCGGGGGTCTTTGGGGGCCCCAAATTAAAGCATGACAGCACCTGGTTTTAATCCTTCTAGGTCACGAGGGTTGGTGGAGAGGATTCCAGGAAGGGAATATGGATAAAAGGTCCTGATAATGGCTAGTCCTGACACAGGGCTCGGGCTCGGTCTCGGTGACCCAGACCAGTCAGCTGTCCCTGGGGTGAGGGCGGGGGAGTGCAGAGAGGAGCCAAGTCCCAAAGTCTCCTGAGTACTTGGGGTGGCGGGCCAATATGTGAGCAGCGGGCGGCAGCGGAGTCTGATGGGGGCTGAGGAGGTTGAGAGTGGCAGAGACCAAGGCCGCAAAGGGAGTGGGTCAGGTGGGTGGCCTGCATCTTCGGAGGCAGCCCAACATGCCCGAGGCTGCAGCAGTGCTGCCCAGTCCCTGACATTTGGGGACCCGGCGCAGGGCGAGGCGCCAAGTGCCATGGGCCAGTCCCCCTGGCCAGTCAGTTCTCGCACTTGGGTGGGACCCTGGGGCCCACCTCAGTTTCCCAGGGTGGCGGGGTTGGCACTGCTGCCCATGGCAGCACCACTTTGCTGTGTACCAGGCACTTAACTTGTGCATTTCCATGCTCAGGCTGCACAGAGAGGTGCAGCGCCCTGCCCAAAGTCACACTGCTGGGATGTGGTGGGATGAGCTTCCAATACCCATACAGGCCTGTGCCCTTCCTGGCCTCTGGTCCTTCTCCCAACGGTGCTCACAGCTGGTTCCCTTGGGTCCTGGTGCGGCTGCTGAAGGTGTGTCTGGGACTTGCTCTGAAATTGGATGCAGCAGGGTGTGTGAGTTCCTTGGGACAGGCTTTTTCCATGCCTTTGTCCAATTCCTGGAAGGTCTTCCTGTTAGGTGCCCTCTGAATCTGGCTGCAACCAAATAAAACTGTTTCCCCATCTTCAGTGCTATCTTAGGTGTCTTGCCTTGTCCATCACTACAAAAGTATACTTCTATACACTTAAACATTGTTTGTGTTTTCATGAAACGGTAAACAGATGAGATTAATTGTGTACTTCAAATAACAAAATATCACTTATTAAAATGGAATAACTTGCCTAAATTCAGAAATTTACAAGGATTGTTTTAAAGTGTGAATAAAGAAGGAGTTAACAGATGGGAAAGAGAAATTAGAAGGTTCTAAGTATGGATTTAGTAGAAGGAAAATTTGTTTTGGGATAAGAGAGTGTATGTGATTAAGTAAATCAGAGGGTTTAAACAAGTGATAAAGAAGGTCTGTTTATGTTGGCTATATAGGATTCAGTAAGTCATAAAGAAGGTCTGTGTAAGTTGATTATATATGTAAGTTTTTTGAGCAAGTAATCTTGAAGGAATTAAGCATTATACAACTGTGGTTAAACCACAACTGTTATTTTGCAATACTGTAGTATGTTATTTCTTTAAGAGCTAAACTTGATTAATATAAAATCAACTATAGTAATTGTGGTAGTATTACTCTTTTTTGTATATCAAATGTGTTCATGTTTTCCAGGTATATAAGTCTTTAAATTAGAAGCTCAACAACAACAACAAAAACATTATATCAAACTGGTGTTCTCCAAACTAAAGTTGCATGGTAATTTTAGACTTATAAGAATAACATATTGGAGATTTATTTATATCATTTAATTTTCTATAACTGGACCTGTTATCAATAATATAAATATGAAGTCCTATACACTGGGTAGAATTCAAATGTAACATCATATTTTGTTAGCTAGTATTCATGTAACATCAAGCAACAATATATGTAAACTTTATAAAATGATATTTAAGAAACAAAGATCAACTTCAATACTAGAACACTTTACCTAAGATTTATAAAGAGCCTTGCCTTCCCTGAGATAATGTTCTGCCTACCATCTTACTATATATCAGAATGACTCCAAAGTAGCCCTGACTTCAGCTAAAAGCCAGTACTCTTAATTTAAGGTGAAACTGACTTTTCTGGATCTTTAAGATCAAGAATTAAAGTTAAATTAAAAAGGCCAAGAAAACCAATATTTGACTCTTGCCCTCTGAGTCAGTCTGAATCTAGGGAACAGGGAAATTCTCTAAAGAGCTTTGCAACTCTGGACCACATAACCTCCTGATCAGGGAGATTAATGAGACCACTGGAGAATGAAAACCCAATCAGTGAACTTGCCTTGAATAGGAGGGTCATTTGAGACAGGAGATGCCCCTGATTCTTCCAAGGAAAGCCACATGGTCAAGCAAGATCTGGACCCATCATTGTGCAGATAGTACTAGCAGAACTAAGAGGCTGCTTTCAAGTTCTCCCACAAGTGATCCCTATGGGAACTCAGCTGACTCTTAATGATAGAAACAAAGTCAATTTTGACCAGCTTCATCTTAAACACCTACCAAAAACAGTTAAGCTAAAACACAGTAATTCCTGGGAGTAATGAAGGACAGGAACAGCTAGAAAAGAGAAGACAGCAACTAGGCCAACAGAACTCCAGGGGTGGTGTTCAGTCAAGTGTGGCCTTGGATCCTCCCCCTCACAGGACCCCTATTAGTCCTCTTTATGTTTCTCCTAATAGAACTCTGTATGTTAAATTGCCTACAGAAGTTCCTGCAAGATCAGATACACAAATTCACCAACCAGCCGGGCAATCAACTACTTCTTTAAGAATACCAGCCCCTGATGCTCAAGATAGAGACCTACGACTCATGACCAACTCTTCTAGTGAAAAACCAGCCTATACCTCAGAGCAAAGCCTGTCCAAGTAAAGGACATGACCATTGTCCTTGGAAAGACCCACAGAGCACTCCTAAGCACATTCCCAACCTGCTAAGTGGTTTATCTACAAATAACAGGAGATACCTGCTGCACCAGGTGTCCCTGACTCAGTCAGGCTAGGTGGAAACCCATAGTAACCCCCTAGCAGCCACCAATCAGCATGAGACAGGGAAATACTTGGGATGCCAGATGACCCTCCCAGTAATTACATGTTGGGAAACCATGTAATTCAGCATGAAAACCCCTCTTGGCTTAAACCAATCAGTTCAAATGAATATTTGTAACCAATCACTTCTACCCAACTTGTTCCCACCAGTGAATGTGCTAATCATGTTTTAAAGTTGTTATTTGATTTTCCTGTGGAGTCTGATGATTTGCTAAGAGATGCTATGATGTATGTGGGGGTCTCTGCCTTCTCCAAAGAATGTATAAAACTGCTGCAAATCCTGGGCTCGGGGCCTCTCAGCATCACCAGTTGCTGTGTGTGCACAGAGGACCGAGCTAGCTCATAATAAATGCCTCTTTGCTGCTTACATTGATCTTGGGTCTCTGGTGGTCTTTTGGGGGTCCCGAATTCGAGCATAACACTAGCTCTAGAGACTCTTTCCCACCTAACACCCTTCATAACCTCTTTTCCAGATATTACAACCTCTCTTTCACTTCCTAGAAATGAGATCTGTTCTCTGGCAGGTCCACTCTACTTGGTCTGTCTGCTCTACAGCATCCCCACCATGAAGCATCACACCTAAACTCCCCACACATCAGATGAGGAGCCACCAGTCAGATGAACACTGGCAGATCAACTTCACTCACATGCCTAGGCACAAAAAGCTTCACTACCTACTTACTTTGGTTGATACATTCTCAGGTTGGATAGAAGATTTCCCTACATCCAGGGAAACTGCTGACACTGTCACCTCAATCCTCATCAAGCAGACCATTCCCATGTTAAGACTTCCCACCTCCTCCCAGTCAGACAAAGGTCCAGCCCCCACTTCTCAGGAAACAAGCAGACCAGTGCCTTCCTGCAACATTCATTACCTCAGTCCCAGCACAACCACAAACTGAATTAGACCCTCTTCAACTCAGTCTTACTTCAGGAACTACATTCTCAGTTGTTGCAACCTTGCTGGATGGGACCACATACAGTCATATTTACTACCCCAGTGGTGACCAAGCTTTAAGACATTCTCCTTGGTACCATGTCTCCCACCTGAAAAAGGCACCTGTTCCAAATATCCAGTCCTGGACTTCCACCACGCCCACTAAACTCAAATTTTCTCACCAATCCTGTTCTTCTTTTACTAATCATTAAATTTCTTTCAAGTTTCTATCCCAACCACAGATGGTGCTTTAACATCCAAGTGACATGGCACGAGGATTACACCACCCACTCTCAGTTTATGGGTCAATTGCCCTTCCACTGGCTGAAGTTGGGCTGTCACCCTTAACATTACTGGATTCAACAAAGCTACCTCTGATACTTCCTAGAGTCCCTACGACAGGACCAATGGCTGATACCAAGGATCTCCTCTGCCCAGGACTGATCTGATGCCATCGATCACTTGTGGTTTCAAGGAACTTTTATGGACTTTACCCCTGCCAAAATAACTGTTTATAGCCACTGGGTGTTATTTCTGGCTGCTTGGTGTTCCCAGACCTGTCCCTGAACATTCCTCCACTTTCCCCCCTAGGTCCTATGCTGCCCACCATTAAGCAGGATGTAGCCAGAGGATTTTATGATTTCCCCATGTCACTTAGAAAAACAAATGGGAGGAATGTTAGGTTCAGGACAGGCTGAACCCAGTTGTATGTAGGGAAGGCTGAACGGATGTTAGCTGCAGGATAACACATGCCCCCCCCTCATTCTTTATTACCTGTTTACATCAAGTCTGAACACTCAACCCCAACCCATCTGGTGCAACAGAAACCCACATCTGACCCCTTCCCCATCTGCCTGAAGGCAGAAGAGGATACCCTTAGCAACTACTGTGTAATCCAATCATTGTCCACCAACAAGGCAGCTTGCAGACCCAGAGACCCCATTAGAATTTGGCTTTAAAAACTCCCTCCTGCTGGTGCCCCCATCTCTTGTTCTCTCTTTCTCAATCTCTTGCTTCACTCTCCATTGCTCTCTCTTTCTTCACTCTCTCTTTCTCTCTCCTCCTCTTTTGCACTGCTGCAATAAAGATTTCTTGGTCACTCCGAGTGTTGTGGTCACTTTTGTTTCACTTCCACCCCTAAACTATCATTTGGCCCTGTGTGAGAGAGCAGAGGTGGGCTTAGAGTGATCTTTGTACTCCAGAGGTGGTGTCACTCGCCCAAGGAAAGTGAAATACTGGAGCCCAAGCCTTGCCTCAGGCAAAGGAACGTTTAGATAAACCTTGAAGCATGGGATTCCAGTCTGGAACAGTTGGTTGTCAACCACAGAACCAAGGTTCCTCTCCTTGGTGTTGAATGTTTATCAAGCCCACTTTGCTACTGAGCAGTGAGGTTTGTACACAACAGAACCTGCCTACACACATAAGTGAAAGTGGGTGTGATACTTTCACTTACATGTAGAAGAGAAATAAAGGGAGGACAATATATGACATGCATTGCAGTCTCACTTATAACCAGAAACTTCAGCTGTAGTGAAAGACAGCATGCGTTCAAGTGCTTGCACCTGCTGCTAGTGAAGACGTTTGAGTTGGTTAAAAAAAGAAAGAAAGAAAAAGTACTAGGATCTAGTTCAAACAAGAAAATCCAAGAGGGAGATGAAGATGGAAACTAGTGTTGGGACACTTAGTGTTGGGACAACCTTATTTAAACTAATAAAAAGTAGAGGCTAGATTGAACTAGGGATGACATGCCAAGGTCAATTACAGGCTGCCTCAGTCTACCCACAGGTTGTACTATGACCCTTCCATGGATCCCTTCAGTTGCCAGTAATAGCAAGTAAAATATTAGCAAGATTGTAATTTTTAGATTCATTGGGGTGATATTTATGTGCCATCTCATACTGTTAGCATATATACTAGTCTATGTTTACTCACTATAATTTTAAATTTATGTTGAGTTAATGTGTAGTGTGAAAAAATGAGCACTAATTTTCATAAAGTTTCCTTATTCTCCTGAAGCACCCCTTACTTTGTCTTACATAATTAGAGGCAAGGGGTAGAGTTTCCTATAAAAACTTTTAAATATTGTGTCTTAAAATAATTGTCATTTAAAGTGGGCTTGATTAAACCATTTTAAGATCAAAATTCTTGTGACCAGATGAATCTTGATGATACAGATCCATCCCACCCAAGCATTGTGTGAAGCCTAGATCCTGGCACCCAAACACTAAATTGGTGTCCCTCAATATATTTGATAACTAAAAATTTTCCTTAAGGACTGTTCTGCCTCTTTGAGAATACTATTGAGAACATATCCATTACCTACTTTATTTTAACAAGAAAGTGATGACAAACAACTTCTTTCTGGGAAAATTATTTTTTCTGATGTGTCTGACATATAAAAAAGGCTATGATCTTGTTTAGTGACACCTTTGTCAATTATTCTAGAATCTTGGAAGGCAAGGTTATGTTTGTCTGTGTTTAATGGGAATTCACATTAGAAATGTTGACATCTAAACACTAATATCATTTTAGCAGTTTGATGTGAGAACAGAGTTGGGAAGTGACAGCCGTGTGTATGATAGTAGTTCTGAGTTGAGTAGAATATACATTCATGTCATCACTTTGGCGGGGTGGGTTACTTACTAGGGGTTGAACCCAGAGCCACTCTACCACTGAGTTCCAGCCCTTTCTCCCCTTCTTGAAATGGCAGTCTGAAACTTGGGATCTTCCTGCTTCAGCCTCCCAAATTCTTGGGATTAACAAAAAAGCAGCTCCATGCCCAGCTGTAATCACTTTTAAAATAACCCTTTCTACTTACTGGTGTTCATATTAGCAAATTTGGAAAATGCAGATAGATGTACATACACCAGATCTCATGGTATGACTCATTACAAATTATCTTTTCATTTGAAACACTGCTAGTTATGATAGAGAAAAATTAAAATAGCGTTTAGCTCAAGCTAGCTACAATGTAACAAAAATTTCTTCAACTTGTTTAACTTTAAAAAGGATGTTTATTTTGACTTTTTAAAAATCTTGTAAAGTGTTTGTTGCTTATTAGTATTGAAAGGTGCTGTGGAAACATGTAAGTAAAGACTTCTCAGAAGAGAATATATTTTCAATTGTGTAGAGATGTATTGAATCTCTTTGACCTGAGAAGCCAGCCAAATTGAAAATAATTACTTTTTTTTATTTTGAGCAAGTAAAATTTCCCAGAGTAAAAGAGGTCAGTACTGTTAAAAACACTGTTAAAAATCATTACTTTTTTTCATATTCACATATTCCTATGTAAACTAAATAAATAACGAGTTACAAAGATATTGAAAATGTTCCAGTTTCTAAGCATGGAGGAAATGTCATCAAATGTACAAAACATGCATGCCTTTTTGGAGTTTTACATTTGAGAGACATAAGAGTTAATTGGAAGAAAAACAAATAATTTACCATACAATTCTGTGGTTTATAATTAAGGCATTTCATTGATTTTTTAAGATGCACATCTGAGATGGATGGAATCTTAAAATTGGCATGTTGTAACCACATGGAAATTTTTCTTTTGAGTTGAACATAGAATAAGTATGTTCTAAATGTCTTAAAGGTGATGGCATCTCAGAGAGAATGAAATAGGAAATATATAAATATGTCAGCACATTGGTTAATTTTTAGCATCCAAAACTACTCAAAGGTGACTTGTAAAAAAAGTTACAGATTTCTATATCCTTCTTTTTTTTTGGAGGGGGGTGAGTACCAGGGATTGAAATCAGGAGCACTCAGCCACAGAGCCACATCCCCAGCCCTATTTTATATTTTATTTAGAGACAGGGTCTCACTGAGTTGCTTAGTGCCTCACCATCCCTGAGGCTGGCTTTGAATTTGAGAGAGTCTTGTCTCAGCCTCCAGAGCTGCTGATATTACAGGCATGTGCCACCACATTTCACTTCTAAATCTTTCTGTCTAAACTAGAATCTTTTTTTTTTTTTTTTTTTTTTTTTTGCAAAGGTCAAGAATGTTTTATTGTGGCTTGGGTGGGGAGGGGAGCGCTGCCCTACCCTGCACCCTGAGCAATTGTTGCGAGCCCAGAGGTGGCAAGAGGGAGGGGGCCAGGCCTGGAGGCTGAATCCAGCTAGCCAACCAGGGCCCTGCCCATTGGCTGCCGGGTGGGGGGGTAACCATGGCGACGGCCATTGCTAAGGGCCAGAGCCAATCAGGGCATCACCCGGGCTGTTTCAAAAATCTCCCTGCAGCGCTTGGGGGAGGGGAGGGGAGGTCGTGGCCCAGCAGGGAAGGTCCCCCTCCACGTTGTCGCGTGTGGGGCCTGGGCGCTCACTTGCAGCCCTTGGGCACCTTGGGGACACTGGGCTTGTCTGCCTTCTTCAACTTCTTGCTCCCAGCCGCTGCCTTCTTGTCCTTGCTGCTGCTGCTGCTGCTGCCCTTGTCCTCTGTGGCAGCGGCCTTCCGGGGTGCGTGCTTGTTGGCTGTGGCACCCTTGGTGGGTCAGGAGTGCTGCCTGCTTCTTGGGTTTGTGCACTGTTAGCTGGCCGTCAGCTTTTGGCAATTGAGCTTGAAGGAGCCGGTGGCGCCTGTGCCCTTGACCTGCAGTAGCAAGTCACTCTGCACCAGCGTGCACCAAGTACTTGAGGTAGGTGCAGCTGTTCTGCTGGTTGAACCCCTCCACCTTCCTGGCCTCTGCATAGATGCCCACCAGCGACAAGCTTCTGCTTGCTCAGCCTGCGCACGTCTCCACCACTAGCTGGCTGTACTTGACCGGCTGGTTCTTCTTGCCGCTGCTTCTATGTTTGGGGCCACCACGGCCCTTGTCGCTGCCCCCCCCCACCTCGCCGCCCTCCCCATGGCCCCCTTGGCGCCCAGGAGCTGCAGGGCCTCCTCCAGCTCCACCAACGTGGTGGCCAGCGGGTTGGTGGCAGGCAGTGCCAGGAAGAGGAAAGTGGGGGGGGGGGGCGCTCAAGGCGCGGGTCCTGGGGCTGGGCGGCAGGGCTGGGGACAGATGGACGAGCGCCATCGGGGAGCCGGGGTGGTTGTCTGGGGCAGCTCTGGGGCTCAGGGAGGGCTCAAGCTCGGTCCGAATCTCGCGGCTGCTGTGGCGCCGCTGCTCCAAAGCTGCCCGCCTTCTGGATGTGTGTGATGCGCTCTGCTAAGCTACAATGTTTTATTCAGAAGATTCCTGTACAGATCTTTCTCCTTGTGTAAAACAAATGGAAGACCAGTGTTCATCAACATGAGGACAATTTTTTGAAAAGGGTTTGAGGGAAACAAACTTCTTGGTGCTTTTCCATGAAAGCACATGGTGGGCAGTTAATGCATTTGAGGTTAAGTTGTTCACACAACACAGGCAGAATTTATGGAATATGGATTATTTTTGTTTCTTAGCCCAATTTCTGAAAGTTTGTAGGTCCACTTATAATTTTTTTCAAGTGAGACATCCTTAAGTTGAATTTCAATGATTCATAGTTGTTATTGTTTTTATAAGAATGTATTTGAAAACATTTATTCTCTGTGTACACAGTTTATGTAGGAAACTAGCTCCATGATTTCTCTTGGCTAGGAAGCCTGTATAAGGACTTTTTCCATCTGATACTGAGGACAGGTTTCATGGGAAACTCAACTATATGAAGATTACATACCTTTTTCCCCCAGGAGGACTTCAGCTTTGCTTATCCAAGTATGGTCCTATGTCCTGGAGCTTGTTTGAAATGTAGACTGGTGGTGTACCTGAACCTGTGGGAAGAACCAGACAAGATATGTGAATCTCAGACTTGAGGGTATTACCAGGATTGCTGGACTAGTATAAAGTTTCTGATTCAGTAGTCTGGGTGGGAGCCTGAGAATTTTAATTTTAACAAGTTATCACATGCTGCTGATGCTGCCGGTACAGGGACCATACTTGGAGAACCATTATACTAGAGTGTCCTCATTGTACATTTTTCTCCCCTTTCCAAATTTCTTACTCATTCAAATAGCTTTTTAAAAACAGATTTTCATATTCTTTAACTTGATTGAAGGGGGAAAAAGCATTTTTTTTTTGTAATGACCACACCAAGATTGCTTTTCAGCATCTAATTTCAGAGCAAAAAATCTCTTTAAACCTTAGTTTTAAATCTTATCTATGGGTGTCTGTTTCTCTTCTTTCTGTAAGTATTCTTTTTAATGTTTAAAAATTATTTTAATGTAAATAACATGTTCTTATGGTTCAAAAGTTAAAATGACACAGGCATGCTTCGGAAAATGTGATTTCCAACTGCTTTGCCCCCCCCCCTTCACCCCTCTTTTTTAGATAACTACCTTTAATTTATTTCCCATAGATGTCAATTGTTTCCTTTTATAGTAGAAGAAATGCCAGTGTACTATATTCTTTTTATATAAAATGTGGTATACTATGTAAGTAATTCTATCCTATTGTTTTTTCTTTATATGCTCTTTAGATTTTTTCCTATTAGTATTTATTTAGAATGAACATAATATTTGTTTATAGAAAACACTTAAAAAAAACAGCTGTGTTTAAACAGTGTCTATTAAGTGCCTTGTTTACTTATCCAGCCCCCCCCCCCCATAGTGTTTGGGTTGTTTCTAGGTTTATCACAGACCATACTATGGTGAACCAGCTTGTATACATATCATTTTATACATGTGCAAGTACATCTGTGGGATACATTCCTAGAAGTGGGATCACCGTGCCAGTGGGCATTGCATTTATAATTTAGTTAAATGCTTCCTTTCTTAGGTGTTGCACCATTTTAAACTCCCACAAGTACAGTTGCTCCTCATTATTCATAGAGGATTGATTTGAGGACCCCTTTGTGGATGCTGAAATACAAGGATGCTTAAGTCTTTTATATAAAAAGCATAGTATTTGCATATAACCTATGCACTTTCTCCACATACTTTTAAATCATCTTTAGATTTCTTAGAAGACTAATACAATATAAATGCCATATAAATAGTTGTTACACTGTATTGTTTAGGGACTAGTGACAACAAAAAAGTTAGTATGTGTTCAGTATGACAATATTTTTAAAAAATATTTTCACCTATGATTGTTGAATTCAGTCTGAATACCACAGATACAAGAGGGCAGATCTCAGTGTATGAGAGAGTTCCTATTTTTTCTGGGGCCTTTCCAATGTACTGTGTACAACCCTTGAATTTGTTAACAGTTTGATAGATGAGAATTATCAATATAGAGTAATTTGATGTGTATTTCTATCATTTTTAATAAGGCTCTGCATATTATGCTTAAAAACGAATTGTATTTTTTTTCTTGTGAACTCTCTGTTAATGTTTTTTTTTTCCACATTTCTGTTTTGGGTTGCTTTTTTCCCATTATCAATTTCTAGAAATTTGTAAATTGGAGAGATTAGCCCTGTGTGATATCAATTCTAGTTTTCCCCAGATTTTCACTTATTTTTATTTACCTTCACATATTTTGATATACAAAAGTCTTACATTTTTTTAAAATTTTACAGTTTATATTAATCATTATGGTATCTTGATATTTTTTTAAATATTTCTTTATTTCTATGTGGTGCTGAGGATCAAACCCAATGCCTCACAAGTGCTAGGCAAGCACTCTACCACTGAGCTAAAGCCCCAGCCCAGGTATCTGGAGTTTAAGTCACTGAAAGGCCTCCAAGATTTTTAGAATTTGCCCATGGTTTCTTTTAGTACTTTTATGGTATCACATTTACATTTAAATGTTCAAATTAGGATTTATTCTGGTGTTCAGAATGATGCATAGGTTCAACTTTATCTTTTTCTGTGTGCCTGTTATTTTCACCTGTTGCTTTTAGAGCCCTTCTTTGAATCTCTTATGGTGTTGTTAAATTTTGGAGGTATTGGGGTGTCTCTGGGGTTTGTATTCTATTAGTCTTTTTCTTCATATACCAGTATCACATTATTGATTTTATAAAAGTTTTAATATCTTTTAAAACTAGTTTCCCCTTTTTGCTTTTCATATTCCTGGGAATTCTTGCTTGCTTATTTTCCCATGAGTACTTTTGAACTGTTTTCTCTAGTTCCAGGAAAACAAAAATCTAAAGGAAATAAACATCAGATTAAATGTATACATTTAAAATCTGTTTAACTTCTCCAAACTTTTTTTTCAGGTTCTTAATAAAGGTGCTATAAAAGAATGTAAGACAGGAAAATAATTAAATATTTTTACTGTGGTAAGTGTTTTATGATTTTACATTTTAAAAATTATTTTATTATTATTATTATTATTATTATTATTATTATTATTATTATTATTATTATTATTATTAGTCTGCTTCCTTAATGTGTAAAAGGGATATTGTTTTAGGAGTGTTTGAGTTCATACAACCTCTGGGTAGTAAGGTGAATGCCAATAATGTGGGCTGTTTGAATAATGATGTTTGTCTTTCCCTATCTCTATGACTCTAATATTTTAATTTCTATTATTTTGTCATTTTAAAATGTGGTTCTGAGAAGGAGATTCTGTATTACATTTACTTGCAACATTCAATGAATTCTTTCCTCTTAAATAGGAAGATGAAAAGATTTGAAATAATTTTGGTGATATAGAGGCACTTCTTTCTCTTAAAAGTTTGTTGTGATTTTTTATTATAATAATTAGAAAAATTTTACCCATATAAAACAACATAATGACAAAAGTAAACCCTCAACTCCTGCACAAAGAAATGGCCACAATTAACTCACTTTTGGAAACTTATTGATGGATATGAAAGTATATATAAGATTTTAAATACACAGCAGTCTCTCTCTATATATGAAGCTATGTGGTCATTTTTATAGTGTTCTATATATATATATATATATATATTTGTGAGTTGAACCTGATGTGCATAATCATGGGTGATCATTTTACTGGCTGCCTAGTTTTTTTTTTTAATTATTTTTAAGTTGTCAATAGATCTTTATATATGCAGTGTTGAGAATCAAACCCTGTTCTTCACACATGCCAGGCAAGTGCTCTACCATTGAGCTACAACCCAGCCCTGCCTGCCTAGTTTTCTATTATTTAGAGGCATCATACTTTATCTAGCTACTCCTTTCATAACCATTTAGATTGTTACTTGTTTTTCTTTCTTGTTAATAGTGGTATATTGATTATAGTGTACTTATTCACTTATCTTCTTAGAGGTATAACTGCCAGGTCAAAGATTATATACATTTTAAATATTGATAAATATAGCTAAGCTGTTATCTGTAAAAACTGTCCCCTTCAATGTCCATGAGAATCCTATTTTCAAAACCCTTGCTCACACCAAGTTTTGTTAATCTTTTTAACCTTTGCTAATTCAATAGGGAAAAAAAGTACATTTTTGAGATAACATGTGTTTTATTGGTACTGGGGATCGAACCCAGGGGTACTTCACTAGTAAATTAGATCCCCAGCACATTTTATTTTATTTATTTATTTATTTTTATTTATTTATTTATTTATTTTTGAGACAGGGCCTCGCTAAGTTGCTGAGGCTATCCTTGAACTTGTGATCCTCCTGCCTCAGTCTCCTGATTTTCTGGGATTATAGGTGTGTTCCACTGTAAACTATTAAGGAAACCTTGTGTTATTCAAAGATTTCTTTCATTCAACATTTTTATTAACAAAAGAATTCTCTTCCTTAAGAACATACTAGTGATTCTTACATGTCAGATATTCTTAGGCATTTAATGTGATGAAAATATTTAAATATATTGAGTATTTTTTAGGTCTTTTGCCTTGATTTTAATTCATTGTTAATATTTGAAAACTTGAAGGTTGGGGATGTGGCTCAAGTGGTAGTACACTAGCCTGGACTGTATGAGGCACTGGGTTCAATCCTCAGCACCACATAAAAATAAAATAAAAGGATTGTGTCCACCGTGAAAAAAAAAAAAAAAAAAAAAAAAAAAAAAAAAAAAAAAAAACTAAAAAGCAAATATTAAAAGCAATATTTGAAAACTTGATCAACCAGCTATAATTGTTTTGAACACAGAATGTTTTCTTCTGCAAAGAGTAGTACTTTTGTGTTTTATTCACCTGAAGGAAAGCCTAAAGTAACTTTCAAAATAAATTTCTTAACAATTTCCAAACATGGATACCAATGGCTGAATAGCATAAAGAATATTATTTCCATAATTGGGTGATAATATAGTTTTTATGAGTTATGTAAACTATATGATTGTCCAATCATGTCTAAAACTATGTGTATCTCTTCTGTCCAAAGATTTTATCACTTCCTGATGAAATATGATTTTTAATTTTATGTTTGCTTTAGATTTTATTTCAATCAAATAAGAGTTACATATAAAGATGGCCTCACATGAAGCAGATTCACAACTTTATCATTGACCGACTGTTTATTCTTTGAACTGTCTTCTATATATAAAGTACATCTAGATTGCCTTTCCTGAGAGTGCTTTTCTTTTCACTTCAGTTAACATTGTTTACTGAATAACCCAAGGCTGGGACAATATGGACCAACTGGCGATTTATTCACCAGTTTTCATTCAGCACTGAATACCTACCTAAATGCTAGGCATCCACAGACATCAAAATCATTATTTACTTCTTTGTTTAATTTTTTGGTACTGGGAATTGAATCTAGAGGCACTTTACCACTGAAACACATCCCCAGCCCTTTTGTTTATTTTTTAAAAATTTTTAGACAGGATCTTGCTAAGTTGCTTAGGGCCTCACTAAGTTCCTAAGACTGGCCTTGAATGTAGGATCCTTCTGCCTCAGCCTCAACCTCCCAAAGGTTGATGCATATTATCATTATTATTTAAAGATGCAAAAGAGAATAGTATACATTTTAATTTAGAGAAAACTAACATGGTTTCTTTTAAATTTCGATGTGCATAACTGTATGGCACTTGCTGCCATAACATTCAATGGTTAATTTATTTCAAATTTTGATGTGGACTATATTTTATTTAATTTTTATAATCACATGTGTCCTGTATTTTAAATCTTTTTTTAAAGGGCAGAGTAAGTATTTAAACTGAGTATGCTGCTGGTTCCTGTTTAAGATCTGTTTATGTTTCTCAGTATAGACATGGCAATATTTTATAAAATATGTTGTTTAAAAATAATGATAAAGTAAATGCCCCCCCCAAAATAAAGTAAATATAATTGTATGGTTCACATTTTTTAAAATAAAAGCAGAAAATTAGATTGCCAGACTTTGAGTAGAATTAATAAATTTTTGTCTGAGTCTTGCCTGTGAAGCTTTTCTGACTCCTAAACCAGTTTTTCACAGCCAAAGTAAATAGAAATGGAACAATTAAAGATTTAATAGATTTAAGAAGTATTTTAGTCTCTATTTTATATACTTTATTCTAATATTTCTATTAGAGTACAGGATTCTAAAGAATACATGTAACTTGTTTTAATTATTATTTTTGCAGAAGTCATTTGCATGTGAAATTTTTAAAATCAATTAAATAATACTCTATCCAGTTTTATTTGCACTTTATTTTGCCTAACAATTGTTTCTTTTTTAATATTTATTTTTTAGTTGTATGATTTATATGTGGTGCTGAGTATTTAACCCAGGGCCCTGATGTGCGAGGCAAGCACTCTACTGCTTAGCCATAACCTCAGCCCCTAGCAAATATTTCTTAATACATAGTCTGAAATTAAATCAAGGCAGACTTGAAATTACTGATCTTCATTATTGGGCCAAATTAATGAGGTTTTCCTGGACTTTTCCTTCTGGTATCTTATTGTGGCTAATGATTTAATCTTATTTGTTTTCTAAAATATTGAAGTTTTAGGTTTTTGAAACTTTTCTGTGAAAGTACAGGGATTTGTTTATACAGTGCCTTTCATTTTACTTATGAGTTAATTTCTTTAATTTTGTGCCCTAAAACCTACTAAAAATATTCCTGGAAAGTGAGGGATTAAACAGAATTTGTAATAAAAATGAAGACCTTTTTCTTTATTTCTCCTATTAGCTGCATTTGTTAAAATTTTTATACTACATTTAAATAAATATTAAGACTTTATTACAGGGCTGGGATTATGGGTCAGTGTAGAGCACCTGCCTGGCATGTGTGAGGCACTGGGTTTGATCATCACCACCACAATAAATAAACAAACAAACAAACAAACAGACAGACAAATAAATAAATAAAGCAATTATGTCCATCAACAACTACCCCCCCCCCCAAAGACTTTATTACATATTAAATGGGTGGGATTTTCTGTATTTGAAACAGTTTCTTTCTATATTAGGCATAAAGTTTAATTTAGACTGGCAGAGTAAGTGATCATTTGTTTGGAAAGAGGGGTAGACAATCTTTGGTTAGTTTCATTCTGTAACCTTCCAGCTAATTGTTGAATTGCATGCTTTTTTTGTTCTTTGCTCTGTCTACTTTGGATCTGGTTTTATGGTTGGTTGAAATAGAGATTTATTGGTAGGAACATAGATTATTTTCCCATTTTAACAGATTGTGTGTTTTTCTGACAGCTTATTCTGTCACAGGCAGAGTGATTCAACCAGACCCTTGTGCAGAGGTGTTAGTATATGATTTGGGCAGCCACTTTCAAAAATAACAGCTTTATTGATATATAATTCACATTACCATCAAGGTCACTCATTAAAAGTGCAATTCACTGAGTTTTAGTATATTCACACAGTTGTGTGCCTATCCAGCTATCTAATATGGAAAGACATTTGTCATACCCAAAGAAGACCCATGCCCTTTAGCAGTCAGTCTCCACTCAATCTTGCTCCATGTAGGCATGAATCTTCTTTCTCTCTTTGTGGATTTACTTGTTCTGGACATGATATATAAATGTAATCATTCAATATATGGCCCTTTGTATTTTTTTTATCCTGTTTTTTAGGTAGCACATATTAGAACTTCATTCCTTTTATTGCTACATAGTGTTCTGTTATATAGATACACTGTAGTTTGTTTATCCATTTATCAGTTGATGGATATTTGGGTGACATTCACTTTGTGGTTCTTATGATCATGCTGCTGTGAATATTTGTGTTTTTGAGTTGACTTCTGTTTTCTTTTGGGTAGATACTTAGGATTGAAATTTATGGGCCATAAGTAACTCTGCCAGACTGTTTTATAAGGTGACTCAACCACTTTATATTCCCATCAGCAATGTTTGAAGATTTCATTTCTCCATATCTTTGCCAACATTGTGACATGGTGTTTTTCCATATTAGTCATCCTAATGGGTATGAAGTGGCATTGCATTGTGGTTTTTATTTGCATTTCCCTGATAAATAATGATATCCAATAACTTTGTGTACTTGTTAGCCATTGTTTATCTTTGTTAGGCAAATTCCTGTTCAGATTCTTTACCCATTTTAAAAACTGAGCTGTCCTTTTCTTGTTTAGTTTTAATAGTTCTTCTGTATTCTGGATATACACAAATGTTCACTTATCAGATATATGAAGTATATATTTTTTTTCTTATTCTATAGTCTTTTCATTCTTATAAGGCCAATAGGTTTTTTGTTCAAGTCCAATTTACCAGCTTTTTGACTGCTTATGCAGTTTTCTCTGAAATTTTTCCATAAGTTAAAAAAAAAAAAGACCTTATTTCTCAACATCTTCCATTATTTTTTCTTCCTACACAAACAATGATTATTTAGTTAACTACACAATGGGTTACAGATATTAAAAATATTTTTTGTTTTCAAATATTTTCATCACATTTAATGAAAGAAGCCCAAGTTTTCTAACTTGATATCCAGTGCACTTTTTAAAAATCTGCTTAGCTCAGAATGCACACATTATTCTGTAAATATTTACAGGTGTCTAATGTATTCTGAGGACTTGACTGGGCTTGGAGATCCAAGGATGCTTGGAACATGGTCCTGTCCTTAAAGAACCAGAGGTCATGTGCCATGCTACAGATTTCTACAGAGGGTAGTGGCACCAGTGGAGAAAGAGGGGCACTGTCTGGGTGAGAAAGCCTCTCAGGGAGTCGGTGCTGGTGCTCTGTCTGCAGAGATTCATTGGTGATCAGAATCTTTTCTTATAGCCTATGATTCTTCCTTTTAGACATTTGCTGCTGCTGTGTGTTATGTACATTGGCACCAGTTATTTGTAACAGCAATATTTAGGGATATTGATGTAATGAATTGTAGACATCAATGTGATGACTTTGATACCTAGAAGCAAGCCAGAAGAAAGCCACATTTCTTTGATTTCTTCAGGTTTTCAAGAATGGGAACTTCCTACTTACTAATTAATTCAGTGTGGTGTGTGTGTGTATCTGAGCTCCAGACCAAACCCAAGCAATTTTGGGTAGTCAGAGCTAAAATGTGAGTCAAGGAGGAACAGCTGTTTGACTGGAGGGAAGATTGTATATAGATATTTGGGTGAGACCTGTTAAGGAATTTAGATCTTTCTTTAATAATGGAAAGCCATTGATGAGTTTAGTTGTGTGTGGGGAACATGGTCCCTCCTGTTATCTGTTCCACAGAAGCTGTTTGTGTGGACTAGAGACAGGAGATTTGTGGGGCTGTGGGACTAGTCCAGATGAGAGCCAATGAGGACCTGAGCTAGGGCACTGCTGATAGATGTGGACACACAGATTGGAAATGTTTAGAAGATGCAAGTCAGAATGCTTGGCTGCAATCAACCATCATAAGTTAAAAGGAGGATTATTGAAGAAAGAAGACTTCTGAAGAAAGTTTCAAAGGAATGAAATTCCACAGAAGCCATCATTATTTTAGGCCCTTAGGGGCTAAGGGACAGAGCAGGGGCCATACTCAGGCCCTCACACAAGAGGGAGAAAAGAGGGTCTCCTTCCAGCTGTGCTTTTTAAAATCCCAAGAGCACTCTGTTTTTAATTTATATATATTTTTTAGTTGTTGATGAACTTTATTTTGTTTATATTTATGTGGTGCTGAGAATCAAACCTGGTGCCTCACACAGGCTAGGCCATTGCTTACCACTGAGCCACAACCCCAGCCCCCAAGAGCACTCTTAGCCTTGGGTTTTGTGACCCTGCTCAGGCAGAAGTTTTGCTGGGAGCTCTGCACCCTCATCACTAGCATTCCCAAAAGTGGGGAAGGATTGTGGAGCAGAGCCATCTATTCCTCTTTGGTTATTCAAGTTGGCTTGGGCAGATGTTAAGATCTGAAGGGGAAGGTTAGGAATGCCTCAGAAGTTTGTGGCCTGGGTAGACCATGATGACAGCATTTCTGTGCAAGAACAAGGTTCACAAGTGAGTACACTAGAATGCAGGAAGTAAACAGAGTTCACTTTTAGACCAGCTTAGTTTGGGATGTGCCTGTCAAGATGTTATGTTTCAGTGACAGTTCACTTGACTTCATTCACTAATAGAAGCCTCTCTAGGGTTTGGTTATTTTTTTTGCTATGACTTTCCAGAGACTAGCATGGATTTTCAGAGGTACCTTTATTAGCTCTTAGGTAAAGTAATTAAAATTTATTTTATACAGTGCAGCTTATTCTGTTTTTATGTTTTCTTTTTTTTTTTTTTTGTACCACGAATTGAGCTCAGGGTGCTCAATCACTGAGCCACATCCCCAACTATTTTTTTTCTTTTTTCTTGAGACAGAGTTCCGTTAAGTTGCTTAAAGCCTCACTAAATTGCTAAGGCTGGGTTTGAACTTGCAATCCTCCTACTTAATGTTTACAAGCCACTGGGATTATAGGTGTGTGTCACCAACCTGGCTGAGCAATCTTTCTTAATGGACAAAGAACAGTAGATGCTGTTTACCTGTTCTTGCTCCTATGTTAGTGAAGTCTGAATTGAAATTTCTTTCTGCATCTCAAAGAGTACAATATACTGTACAGCAACTCTAAAAGGGTGGAAGTTATATGGTTTCTGAGAACTTCTTTTCTGGATGTAAATCCATGAAACATCAGTGTGTGTAGCAGTTAAATAGGAATTTTGGTCAGAGAACAGTGGAAGGCTGGCCTGGCACTACACGGTTACTCCAACAGCATCATTCAAACACTAGCATTTTGGGCTGGGGATGTAGCTTGCTTCACATGTGTGAGGCCTTGGGTTTGATACTCAGTTCCACAGACAACTCATTGTTCTGTTTTCATTAATGAAATACAAAGTCATTTTTGGAGGAATGAAGGATAAATTACTCATTTATATATCTTATGTGTTATAACATGACACAAATCATTTGCTTATGTGATAAACACTGCTACATATAAGATCAGAATTGTTTTGAATATTTAAAGTCACTTTATACATGGTCAGTATTGAAAATAGCATTGCAGGTAAGGCCATTTCATAGATGTCATTTTACTTAAGAGATCTTGATCTTTCCTAGCTTTGCAAGATATGACAATGAAGGCTAGCTGAATGCTAATACTTGGAAGATAAATTGTTGCCCACACCAGCTCTGCCACTATGTTGTTTCTCCTCCATGCCAAGGCATATGGTCAGATTAAGGTGAATAGAGAAAAATAAATTTGCTGAGATTAAATGGGAGGTACTCATGGTGGGATGAATCCATATTCTCTGGCAGGTGTGGTCCTATTTGGGGCCCTCTTGATAAAATATTCAAGATATACTCTGTGCTGTTAGTAATGGGAAGTAGCTCAGTGACCTTGGACAAGTATATTAAGGTCAGTGACACTCTACCTGTCTATAATATTCTCCATTATAGCATTGTTGTGATGATGAGCAGAGCTGCTGCATATCAACTGGTAAGCACAGTGCCAAGAACATTTCAAATTACAAGTAGATCTTACTCCACACAACAGTGTTTTCTTCAAAGTAAAATGCAAAAGGAGGGCAGTAACTGACATCAGAGGTATCAGAAGTAACCACAAGTTGGCTCTTAGCTTCAATGGAACTCAAGCTGTAGCAGGTGTAATTTCACAATTTTAATTAAAATCAGTATCAGAGGTGAGATGTAAATTTTCATAATTTTAACTATAAGCAGTTAAATTTCTGTGCTTTTTTCACAAATTTACCTAAAGCAAGCCATTTTCATTTGTAAAACTCCAAAAATCAATAAATAGAAGATGAAATAACTGAATACTATGGTTGGTTTCATCTTTTGTTTAGTGGACACTGCTTATCAGTGAAGATGAGAATACTTGGATATTGTGCTTGCAGAGCTCATGGTCTCGGTTCCATGGTTACTGAATACTCAGGATTAGTAGTGTTTAATGTAGATATGAATTTGGGTATGATGTGTTTGGAACACGGGCAGAGTAATCATGTCAGTCAAAATTCACTAAAAGCTTATGGTTTAGCAAAATTGTACCTTTTAGAACACAAAACATGACATTTCTGAAGAACCTGAAAAAATTAGAAGAAGAGTAACTTTCTAAGGGAATTCGAAGCACATGCCATCCAGTTATCACTGACAAGTGATTTTTATATATTTTGGTGTACATGGCATGAGTTTGTTGGGTTCTTTAAAAAAATATATTCACTAGTTCTAATCAGTTATACATGAGAGTAGTTATACATTGTACACAAATGTAGCAGGTGTTGGGTTCTTTTAGAGAAACAACCTTAAAGGGTAGTATCATTGCAAGGGAAAAAGATAGTGGATGGTTTTCAAAGGGACATCCTTACTAAGCTGTAAAATGTCTTGAATATTGTGGCAGAGCTATGGATGGTTATATTTATGATGAATAATTAAGGTTGTATCTTCTATAAGATATAGTAATTTCTATTCTTGGTCCAGTTAGCTGAGTTCAGTAATGAAGAATATGCTGTTAGAGTGTTATATTTAATACCCGCTATTAGAATATTTACTTAAAATTTCCAGTTTGTTATTGGTATCTTAAAAAAATCATTTGGGGTCAGTCTTCACATTCTTTTATATTTCTAAGCCAGAATGACCTCTTAGAGCTGGTAGACTCAATACTTGCTGTGTGTGGAATAATTTTTAATCTTTTTTCTGAGTTCACTTAAGATATGAGATATACTTGTCATTTTGGAATTCTAAACTGTTAGGATACAGTTCTCCAGTCTTGTTATCGTTGAAATTTAATATTTTAACCTTTAATTAGAAGAGTCACTGTTCTATGCTGTGGTATGTTTCCATTGCTATTTTTTCATCATGTGATTTAAGTGTTGCTAAACTTTACAAATTATTCCAAAAGAAGACATGGAATAACTTTGTAATTTGGTACTGTCTATTCTGCATGAAATCCAGCACTTTCAACAGTGCTATGTGCAGTAAATATTTATTTGAATTAGAGATTTGCTTTAGGGCAGCTTGCAAAAGTAATATTTTCAGTATTCAGTGACTGAGCCTTCAGTACTGATAGTTTAGCTAAACATTCAGACTTCATTTGAAGCCAGTAAACAGACAACTGTGCAATCCAGGGAGACCAATTTCTTCACTTTTATATCCACTAGTAATTTTCTTTTACAGTCATGTTTACATAGAGTAAAGGTCAAAGGAAAAGGTGTATTTGGAGCAGTTACATGAGTAAGTTTGCTACAGTGAAAGATTTTCTGTATGCTGATGAGTAACAAGAGGCAGGAATCCATTAGGCAGCTCTTTGGTCAGTCATATTTCTTAGAATGCTGCTGCTCTTTTTTTTTTTTTTTGCATTCAAAGCAAGCTGTGGTTAGGTGCTGAGCAACTTGTTGAGGCAGCTTGTCTTCCCGGCCTCCTCATGATGCACCTGTGGTACTCACTATGCATCCTGCTGACTGACAAGGCATTCTGCCAGCCCCAGCCTCATGTGCTCCTGGTGGTTGCAGGCTCTGCAGGTGACTGGGAATGTGAGAAAGGATGGCCATGCCTGATGCAGGCACTCTATGCTTGTGGACTGCCTTTGTTTCACTAGGCTGCACTTTCAGAGCACAGGTTCAAGGATGAAATTGTTGAGGATTTTAAGATGGTGAGCACAGCACAGCAGAACAACTGGAGGCCCTTCTGGGCATGGGACCTTTGGTACTCGTGAGGCTGGCACTGTCTGCCCAGAGTCAGAAGAAGGAATGCTGTTGGTATTTCATGAAAATATGGCCTTGGACAAAGTTCACTTGGACTGGAGGAAGGCTCTGTTTGGGAACTCAGTGGTCAAAACCTGCTGAGAGGATCACAAGCCCAGTGCTCTTGCCTGAATTTACCTGGAAAAGATGAAGGAGGCATCTTTGAAGTTCCATGTATTGTGGATAAGAAGTGTGACTATCAATCTGGATTTGGTCCTTAAACAGTGCTACGTGTGGGAGGAGGGGCCTGACCTCTTGGACTCATGTTCCATTTCTTTCTGGAGAGAACAAATCTGACTTCACAGCTGCTGCTGAGATCAGGCAGTGGTGGTTGGGAACTGGTGCTTTGTGGTCCTGTGCTTAGATCGTTAAGCAGTCCAGTTAAGTCCACTCACCACAGGTGGTATCCTGGCTGACCACATGCTTGAGACCCAGGGCCTCAATGCTGAGGAGCCTTGGACCAACTCCATGTGGCAAAACTGCACTCAACTTCACATGAGGATCTGTGTCTCACTGGCACACCTAGGCAGTCATATCCAGCTTTCAACATCTGAACACACAAGGTAATTTTCATGGAAAACCTGCCCTGCCAGTGTCAAGTGCATCATCCTGGCTGATGGATCCTCTTCTCATTTTAAGTTTGAGGAGATTGAGGCATGGACACTAAAACAAAATGCAGAGGCCGTGTGAAAAGACAGCTGTGATTTGAGCCATGAATGCTATGGAGCCCACTCTCTTTCTCCTGTGTTACCCTGTTGCCATGTCCCTCCTTGGTTTTGGGAAAGCCTACTTATTGCAGAGTGTATAAGAGGGTGGAGTGCCATATGGCAGTCTCACAAAGCATTTCATATGATGTCTCTTTCTGCAGAATTGGGTGGTGGGGGGCAAAGCCACCTTCCTAATAGCCAGGGAAAGGATGCACTTCATGCTCACTTGGCAGGGGCCTCTGCCCACTGGAGGCCAAAGAGAAATGGAGGACAGAAACTTAAAAGACAAAGTGATCTTTTCCAAACCACGACCCATTCAGGGGATTCTCCAGGCAGCACCTTTGAGGAGCGCCTCTGATTTGTACAGTGAGGCTAATTCTGTGTTTGGTCCACAGACATCTGATGTCCCATTATTCTTTATCCTGACCATCACTTTGACTCACTACTGGGCATCTCCTCCAAGACAGCTACCTGTGGGGCAATAACTCATCTCCATGAGAAAATATGAGACACCAAAAAGACCAAAGCAAAAACTAGTTAAGAAACTACAAATAATATGTAAAATTGATGGCCCTTGTTAGCTTTAACAAACTGATGGATTTCTTTCCCCATGAAACAATGAAAGTTAATGTGGATTACCTAGTAAGTTTTGAAATAGAGATGACAGTCATTATTCCAGGATATCAGGTTAAAAACATTCTTAGGAAACATGCAACCTTGTTAATTATGTTTTTCTTCAAACTGGAGTGTATTACAGAATGAAGTTTACTGCCTGACACTAAATTTGTTACTGCTCTACTCTTCACAATCTCACATTTGTATTTTACCCATAATGTGCATTTATCTTCCTCAGGCTGATTGATTTTCGAGTGAGAAAGATACTTGCCTCAGTGGGCACAGTAGGTCAATCTCAGGCTTTATCATGATGTGCTCACCAGGCCCTCATGTGCTCACACATGAACTTCACACCCATCTTTCCTGGATGTACAAAACCACATCATCACTAGATTCTTAGCCATGAAAATTTCTTGTGCCACCTTTGCTTATGAACTTGATGGAAGGGGCTGACTTTATGAATTGTTGTCTCTCCTCAGAGTTTCTGGTGATGCTGATGATGGCAATGATGATGATGACAATAAATGTGATGGTGATGATGGTGATGATAATGATGGTGGTGATGATAGTAGTGGTGGTGGTGGTGATTATGGTGGTGGTGATGATGATGACGGCAGTGGCAATAATGATGACAATGATTATGATGGTGAAAACAGCAATGGTTATGCCAATGATAGTGACATAATGTTGATGGGAATGATGTCATGAAGAGGATGATGACCATGTGACAATGATGAATGTTAGCAGCTGACATGAATTAGATTATTTTATCTTTCCCATTGGGCAGAGTCCAGCCTAGATTCTGTTGCCCTCAGACTTGGTCATGTGATCTGTTTCACCAGTGAAAGAGAGTGGACAGTGGATTCTTTGGGAGGCATGATGAGATTCCACTTACACATTACGGTTTCTGTTGGAAACATGGCCTCACATCTCAGCTCTTCAGAAACAGGTTTAGGTGGAGAAAGGGACTGTGAAATTGGGTGGTGTGTGCTAAGTTCCTGTGGCAGATGTTGATTCAGGATTTGTCTGAGCAAACATTTATTGAGCATCTCTGTTCTAGGCATTGGGGATAGAATGTAATTGGAGCTTATAATTTTGAGAGGGGAGAGAGAAAAAAATATAGAGTAGATCAGGAAAGGTAAAGGCAATGGGCACAATGTGGGGGGCACAGAGATTGTCTGTTGGAGACAGGGATGAGAGGGGGAACCTCCAGACTGTTGAAAAGCTCATGTCCAAGCAAAATCCAGAGGGAGTGAGTGGGTAGTCCATATGATAAGTGGGGACGGGAAAGTTCTAGAGAGAGAAGTGGAATGACAAGGGCCCTGGGGATAACATAGAAAGCTAACCAAGGGGGACAGTCCTGGATGAGGAGGCCAGGAACTCCAGGCAGGGCCTCCATGGGATTACCAGGTCCAGAGACCCTGCCACCCTGGACAGCACTTATCCATATTCAAGAGTCCAAGAAGATGATCAAAATGTCAATCCACAGGGAGCCCTTAAAATTCAGCTAATCCCACTCCACTGTGCATACATAAGTTGCCCCTAGTACCCCAGATTGCTATGTCCTATTCTGTGGGTGCAGCCCCGTGTGTCCCTGCTGGGCACCTTCTCTCCCTTGAGGCTCTAACTCACATGTCCCAAATGTCCCTGTGGTGTGTCATGTCTTATCATCCAAGGACCCTGGAATCTTGCAAAATAACTGCCAGCATTCGAGCAGGCCTTTGTCACCCTGCTTAGCAGATCTCTTCCTTGTTCTGATTTTCAATTTTTCCTGTTCTTGAGTGGCATCAAATAACTCCATGGTTGCTCCATGTGTTTGTTCCTAAATTACATCTTCACTAAAGACAGAATACCATTAGTTCAAAAGCTCATGAATGCCAAATCCAAACTTATTTACCCCTAATTATTTTAAAAATATAGATGAAAGTAGAAAAATTCTCACCATTCACATCCCACCTGCTTTGGGCACCTAGCATCTAATGTCCAATTAAAAGAGGGTGTGGTTAAGAGACCCCAAGGTGATACCACCCTTCAGATTTTTATAACCCCTGCCATACTTCTAGCTATATTACCTGGGCAAATAATTTCCAGAGACACTTTCTCTGACTCTCTTTTTCCCCATGAGTTCACTTGAAATTCTCAACTTTTGGATGATGGCTCTTTGTCATAATTCCCTGGACAGTTTCATGCTGTGAAGGGTGTTATTTTTTTCTTTTTCTTTTCTTTTCTCTTCTTTCTTTCTTTCTTAACTAGGAATTGAACTCAAGGGCATGCTTAACCTTTAAGCCACATCCCCAGGTTTTTTTTTACTTGTTTGTTTGTTTTTTTTTTTTAACATGGTCCCTCTAGGTTGCTTACAACTTTAAGTTGCTGAGTCTTGTTTCAAATATGTGATTCTCCTGCCTCATTCACCAAAGCTGCTACAATTACAGGCTTGAACCACCATACACAGTGAAACATAGATTTTTTTTTTTCCAATGAGACCCTCTCCCATAATTGTATTTTTATGCCTTATAAGCATCCAAAACCCCCAAATTTCTTACAATAGTCAATTTCAACTCCATCACACCAGAAGCAATCACTATTTTTATATTTTCTCAACTGATTATAGTCTGCGTTAGAATTTTATATAAAACACAAGAGTTTATGTATTTTTATTTAAATAAACTTTAGTTATCTTGTTTTATTATTAATTCATAGTACATCTAACAGTAAGGCATTGAAGGACTTTACTAAATGCTATTCAATGCATAGGTAAATTGGCCAGAGTGTATTTAATTTTCTATTTGTAGACTCCAAACTACAAATATTATGTATTATGAATAAAATGTTACTAAATGCTACTTTTGTGATGTGTGTCTTCACTTCTCTTGGGTAAAACTTCAGAGTGGAGGTTTTGGGACTCACATTTGGTGTCTATGTTCAATTTCAGAAACAAAAATGGAAAATACAAGTTTGTTTTTCAAAATGTTGGGTCCATTATATATACTCAGAAATATCACAGAGGATTTCCAGTTCCTCTGCAATCTTGCCCACATGAGGGGCTATTAGCCTTTTGTATTTTAACCACTCTAATAAATATGTAACAATATGTCATTCAGATTTTAATTTACATTTATCTTAAGACTGGTTTCTTTTTTGTTCTTACTGATATTTTGTACATCTTCTTTTAAGAACCATTTTCTAATCTTTTGCACACCTCTAGGAAATGGGTTATGCCTCTTTATCACTGAGTTTTAAAAATGTTTTTATATATCATTTACCAGAACTTTGCAAAATATTTGTTTTGTAACATTGTCTGTAGGTGAGTAAAACAAAGTATGACTGTGAGCTATATATTTCCAGTTCAAAATTCAAATTGTATCTTACTTTTTTGATAATTTTATTGTTTTACCATACAAAACTTCACTTATTTTAGGAAAACAAAAGCAATCACATGAACAAGCAGCTGTAGTCTTATAGAGGTCTGCCTTAAACATTTCACAAGTGCTTCATGCCAAACTCTGCTGGAATATCTAATTGAATCTCAACATTGACCATTTGAAGAAATCAAATTTAACATAATTTCCCTATCAAAGTAAATGTAAGCCTTAATGTTAAAACTAGATAGAAAATATACAACAAATGTTGGTAACATGAACTGTGCTAAAGAACTTTTAAAGAGAAAAAAAACAATTTTATATTTACTATTGTATTGGAAATTGTTTTCAATTATTAATCTTTTCACCTTGTGTGGTCACCATTGGTATGAATATTTCAATGACATAATATAAAAAAAAATATTTAAAAGGCCTGGGATTTTAAACCAATCTTTTGACTCTGAACAGTATTAATCATGAACACAGCCTAATTCCAGTATAAGATTGGGAGACATCTTGTCAAAAAGCTATAAAAAGTTTATTTTTATTTTCTGTAAGAAAACTAAAATTTCTCTTTGGCCTGACAATATTTTGATGTTTTAAACTTGTTTGGAATTTCTACCTGTGCTTTGAATTCACCTATGCCTGGCTATCCCTGACCGGATAACAACCCTCTCTAAAACCTTACTGGTGCCTCATAAATCCTGGCTCCCACTGACCAAATAACAACTCTCTCAAAATCTCAGTGGCAGCTCATAAATTCTAATGTCTGGAGTTGAATTTATTCCCTACCTTGAAATGTTGAGACATGTAGATCCTTAACCTGCTATCTGCCTTTGTTTTATGCTTGTCAAAATCTTGTTATCTGTATAGTACCAGAGACACCGACCTTCTTTGTAACATTTTGTGCTGTAAAAACTTTTTCCTGAAGATCAGGGGGTGATCTCTAGCATGGAGTTTTGTAAGAGAGAGTTCTGTCCAGGTTTTGTGTACACAATACAATCTTGATTTAATTTGATTTCAAATCGGAGTTGGTAGTCTTTTCTTTGTGTTCTGTTTCAACATTAACCTTTTTTTTAACTTCACTGTAAATAAAACCAAAGAACAAAACAAAACTCCTGTAAATGAACCAGGTGCATAATAATAGCCATTCTTTACTGAAAGCACCATATTGATTATAGAAATGATATAAGCTTAAAAATTAAAAGATAGCTCAAATATCAAGGAAGTTTAGAAGTTAGAATTTTTTTTTCTTTCAGAATATAGGTGGTAAAATAGGTAGATGGAACATGTGCTGGGAGAAATCAAAAGTCTTTGCAGAGGAGGCAGCAGAGATTTGAGTCTTTCTCAGGTCTATGTTTTGCACAGAAGAGAAAATGTGAAGCATAACTATATCAAGTAATGTGCAAAAAATCACAAAAATATTTATTATAAAAAATCATATCTACAGAAATGGTTCAAAAGAAGCAGTTTTTTTGTCAGGAATAAACATTTGGGCATGAATGGAAGTTTTGGTACTATTTTTAAGTAGTTTTACTCATAGAGAGTAATCTTTATACCTTTTCTCCATTTTACTGGTTGGAATTAATTACAATTTATATATCTGCTAAAAAAGGTACTGAACACAGAAAAATATTAGTTGCTCATGTTTAAATCACCTACATTATTTGATCCTTCCCTTTTTAAACCAAAAATATGCATAAAACCATCTCTTAATAAATATCTCTATCTCTGTATATTAGCAGCAACTCAGTCATAAAATATACTATGATAACTTGTCTCTTCATGTACTTATAGATTATGAATTTGCTGCTTAGCATTTAGATATAATTTTCTATGGTGTTCTCTACTTATTTATGTCTCTATGCCAAGTTTTATACCAAGCTCTTAGTATGTGCCTTAATTACTCTGTGTAGCAATGTAGGATCCATGTCTTATTTGTGATACTTTGTTCCCAGAACTGTGTCTAAAGGGAAATATGTACAAGAAGATTATCCAGGCAAAAATATCTATCTAAAATTATATTTTATTTTATACATATTTATATATTTATGTATACATAATATTTTTATTATTTAAAAATACATTTTGTTCTGAAACTACAGTGATACTAGTGTATTTTAGCTTGAATTATTTGTGAGAAACAATCAAACTAAAAAAGACATTTCTCTTTGTTGGCTGGTGTTTTTTTTCAACTGCAGGAGCCTAGTGAAGAATGGCAGATATAGATGTGTAACTCTCTAGTTTGAGGCAGACCCATCAAATTAGATGATGTTTTGCTTCTGCTTTCTATCTTGATCATTAGAAACATACTTTTATATTCACATGGAACATTTTTGGAATTCTGTTCTCTTAGTTCTTCTAAAAAATAAATAAAAGTGAAAAAGAATGCAGGAAAGATAAATAAATAATTTCAAACAATTCATTTTTAAAATATTTTTTCAAATTACCAAAAATTCTGAAAATTTAGAAAAGTTAAAAGCTTTAGAAATAGCCTAAGGCAATTTTCTCTTTTGCTCAGGACAGTAGACTATATCTCCAACTCATTCCTCGCTAGAATTGTACTGTGTGCAAATATGAAAAAAAAAAAAATGTGCTAAGATGCCCCACATGGTTTATAAGTTTTAAAATCCTCACAGGGGATCAAATGTGCCATTTTCCTACTTTACAAATTACAAAATCTGAACTTTGTATACTTAACAAACATTTACAAAACTGTAATTCAAAATGACCTAAAGAATAAAAAAAAATGAAGAACTGACCCACTGAACATTAATCATAGGGACTTATAATATTGAAGCCATTATATTAAATGTCTTTTTATCATTGTCACAATTTTCCATGTTTATATCATCAATATATTAATCAAAAATTTTACCCACTTAATAACAAATACCTTCATTTCTATTTTAATTGTTTTTTAAGAAAAATTAGTAGTAATTCATATTAATAATTTAGTGTTAAAACTTGTTAAAGTATGAAATATATACTTTAAAAGCTATGGCTATCACAAGTGAAAAATCCAGTCTAAATTCCTCTTAAGATTGGGAGCCATCTCATCACACAGCCATGAAAAGTTAATTTCTGCTTCATTATAAATTACTGTGATATCTAAACTTGCTTGAAATGCCTGCCAGTGCCTTGAATTCACCCATGCCTGGTTTTCCCTGATGAGATAACAACCCTCCCTGAAAATTTAGTGATGACTCATAAATTCTGGCTTTCCCTGACCAAATGACAACCCTCTCTGAAGCCTTAGTGGTGCCTCATAATTTCTGATGTTGTGATCTAATTTTACTCCCTAAGTGATGAACAATTTTAAACCATTAACCTTGTACCTGCCTTTGTATTATGCTTGTAAAAATCAGGGTTGTTTTCCCTGATAACAACCCTCCCTGAAACTTTAGTGATGACTCATTAAGGGCTATCTGGTCTCAGATTCAATATACATGATTTGAAGCCCCTTCCAGTCAAGAGCATTTTGTGGGAACTGTCCAATCCTGTGTGTCATCAGGGAGGAGGAGAGTGGGGTTTTACTGTTACTTCTTATCTCCTAAGTCCTCCATTTTTGCCATTTGGCTGGCTTTTCCTGACCAATAATAACCCTCTCTGAAACCTTAGTTGTGTCTCATAAATTCTGATGTTGTGATCTAAACTTATTCCCTAAGTGCTGAACCATTTAGACCATTAACCTACTCTTTGCCTTTGTATTGTTTGTCAAAATCCTGTAATCCTTTTAAGTTCTCAAGACACCCCCCTTTTGCAACTTTTTGTGGTATAAAACTGCAGTCCAAAAGAGCTGGAGTGCGGTCTTCTATTCCCATGGGTTTCAGGAGAAACTGTTATCCTCAAATTTGGGACCCCCAAAAGACAACCAGAGACCAAGATTGATGTAAGCAGCAAAGATGCATTTATTGTTGTTATGCTTGAATTCTGGACCCCTAAAAGACCACCAGAGACCAAGATCGATGTAAACAGCAAAGAGGTGTTTATTGCAAGCTAGCTCGGTCCTCCGTGCATGCACACACAACAACTGGTGACGCTGAGAGGCCCCGAGCCCAGGGTTTGCAGCAGTTTTATAGTCTTTGGAGAAGGCAGGGACTTCACATACATCATAGCATCTCTAAGCAAATCATCACACACTGCAGGAAAATCAAATAACAACTCTAAAGCATGATTAGCACATTCATTGGCGGGAACAATTTGGGTAAGGGTGATTGGTCAGTACAAAAGGGGTATTCATTTGAACTGATTGGCTTAAGGCAAGAGGGGAGTATGTGCTGAACTACATGGTTTCTCAACACCATAAACTACTGGGAGGGTCATCTGGCATCCCAGGTATTTCCCTGTCTCATGTTGATTGGTGGCTGTTAGGGGGTTTCTAAGGATCACCACCTAGCCTGAGTCAGGGAAAGCTGGTGCAGCAGATCTCTCCTGTTATTTGTAGATAAACCATTTAGCAGGGTGTGAATGTGCCTAGGAGTGCTCTGTGGGTCTTTCCAAGGACAAAGGTCATGTCCCTTCCTTGGACAGGCTTTGCTCTGAGATAGAGGCTGGTTTTTCATTGTGAGCTAGCTCAGTCCTCCACGTACACATCAACTGGTGATGCTGAGAGGCCCTGAGCACAGGGTTTGAAGTAGTTTTATACACTCTCTGGGGAAGCCAGGGACCCCACATACATCATAGCATCTCTTAGCAAATCATCACACACCGTGGGAAAATCATAAAATGAGTCTAAAACATGATTAGCACATTTACTGGCGGGAACAAGTTGGGTAAGGGTGATTGGCTAGTAGAAGAGGGAGATTCATTTGAACTGATTGTTTAGGCCATGAGGGATGTACCTGCTGAACTATGTGGTCTTCTAACATGTTTTCAACCACCTTAAACTACTGGGAGGGTCATCTGGCATCCCAGGTACTTTCCGTATCTCTTGCTGATTGGTGGTTGCTAGGGGGTTGCTATGGGTCCTCAGCTAGCCTGACTGAGTCAAGGACACCTGGCTCAGCAGATCTCTCCTGTTATTTGTAGATAAACAACTCAGCAGGGTGGGTATATGCCTAGGAGTGTTCTGTGGGTCTTTCCAAGGACAAGGGTCATGCCCCCTTCCTTGGACAGGCTTTTCTCTGAGATAGAGGCTGGTTTCTCACCTTGTATCTTATGTTTTTTATGTATTTTTCTAGCTGTAGCTGGAAACAATACTTTTATTTCACTTATTTATTTTTATGTGGTGCTGAGGATCGAACCCAGGGTCTTGCACATGCGAGGTGAGTGCTCTACCCCTGAGCCAAAATCCCAGCATCTTATGTGTTGTTTTTATTGGGCATTTTTACTTTAGAGGGTTTCTTTCCAGTTCAAAGTTCAATCTGTCACCTAAAAAGAACAGAGATCAAAAGAATTTAAATAAAATTTGATAGTGATTGTCATTGTTTTATATTAATTCCTGAATAATATACAAGCATATATAATTCATAAACTGAAATAAATTTATATGTAAGTTTAAATTAAAATAATCTGTTGGTTGAGCTAGGATCTCACTTCTGGGGGAAAAAAAAAAAAAAACTTGCCTTAAAATAACAGCAGCCTGAGGCTCTGGGTTATATTTCCAAGATTAAAAAAAAAGCAGGGCTCAACAACCTGAGATTCTAACCCTTATTCATGTCTAGATTGGATAATATTCCCTGTCACTCAAAAAAAAGGGCTCACTGGTCTCAGATTCAATGTGCATGATCTGAAGCCCCTTCTAATCAAGAGCATTTTGTGGGAATTGTCCAATCCTGTGCATTATCAGGGAGGAGGAGGGTGGGCTTTCACTGTTACTTCTTTTCTTCTAAGTCCTCTTTTTTTTCCCATTTGGCTGGAATTTAATCTCATACTTCAGAGTCGCAGGTTGCTCTGCTGTGCAGAAACTGAGGATCCCAAGCAGGCTCAACTCCGGAGAACCAAGAAATGGTGAGTGTGCATTGGCCTAGTGAGGGAGGCTGGGGGAGAAAGACTATTTATTGGAACCACAAGACTGGCTGTGGTGAAAACAGGTGCTAGCAGATTGGGACTCTGGGCAGTCTCTGCAGACTTAAGTCCTCCACTGGGCCACTATGTCCTCAGTCCTACTGGCCAACCAGGTGGGGAATATGTCAGTGGAAGAGACTCTTTGCTGTCTTCCTTATGCTTAAAGGGCATCCTCAGTATCTGCCTAAAATACTATGTGTCAGGTGTGTTCCTGCAGCCCAGTGTCTTACCAGATGCTGGAGATTGACAGGTGGAATAATTATCAAAATCAAATCTCCACAGGCCATTTTCTTGAAGGAAAGGACCTGTTGTTTGGGGGCACCTAATTTCCTCTTGAGCCAGCTGATTTTTATTTTGACTTTCTTTTATTTTTACATTTATTATTATTATTATTATTATTATTATTATTATTATTATTATTATTATTTAGGTAGTTAGTGTTATTAGGTAAATCAGGTCTAATATCAAGTAAAATGAAGAATGAACATTATATTAGAATGGAGTTCAGGAAAAGGGGAATTGAAAATGTCCCCAAGGCCCAGAGCCTGTCCCAAGGAAATGTTAATGAAGCATCTCCCAGCAAACAGGGAGATGATAATCCAAAAGCCTTTCCTGCCCAGATTACTGCTTCAGCCCACCTGTCCCCCAGCCTTTGGGCCTTCCCATGTACATTCCATCACTGCAAGATAACAGATCAAAGGACAGAAATGTGGGAAAGATGAAGGAAGAACTTAGTTATAAAACAGATAAGATCTTGCCCTTCCATGGATTCCTCCTCTTTTTCCTCTGGAGAGAAGTCTTTTCTACTATCCTTTAATAAAGCTTCAATGTTCCACTCTAAACTTGCCTTGGCATGCTTTTCTGATATTATACTTCAGCATTGCAGAGGCAAGGACTTGTCACCGGTAAACAGCCCTAATAGTAGGTTTAAATTTATTTTGAGAAAGGTCATAGCTACATTGCTGAGATTATTTTTGTTATGGTTGATTTATCTAGACTTTGCTATCACAATAAAGCATACAGGTTTTACATACAAATGTATTCATATGGGGATTTTATTTATATTGTGATACTTTGATGATTATTGTAATATTATGATTTCTCAATATATATGAATAGTAGGCCATGATAAGTTCTTTTTTTTTTGCTCTTATAATTGAAAAGGTTTTTGGCTAAAGTTACATATAATTTTGTAGATTAATTTTTAAAATTTATGATTTGGTTACTTATTTCATTTAAAGTAAGTTTTTTTGATTTTTTTATTATTTCATTATTGTTGTATTTAATAGTCAGGACTATTTTGACATAATCATAACACATGAAATATAATTTGCTACCCATCAGTATCCAGTAGTTCCCCTTTCCCTATTCTTCTAATTTCTTCTATTGTATAATTATTTATAGTTTTTTAAAATTATTACATTATAGAATACACATAAAAGTAGACTTCACTGTGATATATTTATATTTGTACATAGCAATTTTGGTGAGATGCATTGGGGATTAATTTGGGGGAAAATGATCACCTTTATAATGATGAGTTTTATCATCTATACATGGGATGAATAATTCAGTCTTTGATGTGCTTCTCATAATTTTTATTTTCTTATAAGTTCTACATATTTTGTTTCTAAAAATTTACATATGTAAAATACCACTTTCATAAGGCACCTATGTAAAATTTATACATAGTGTTTTATGCTCTTTTTTAAACTGGATATGTTATGAAATGTGACTGGCCTAGTGACCATTTTTCCTACAAATTATTATTCACCTCTTCCAAGATGTGTATTGTATTGAGCCATGCCCTTGGACTTAAAGTGTTTGGATGAGTACCATTGCGTAATTTTATGTTATCATGGTTACATATGCTCTAATTTCACTTAGTCTCTATGATGGGAAGTATCATGTATAATCAATAGCAAAATATTTTCCACAAAAAGATACTAATTTAAACTCCTTTTGAGTTAATTATTATTCATTTGTTCTAAAGTTTATCAATATTATTAATTTTTTCCCAAATTGGGTTTTTATTTTGCATTTCTTTAATTTCTAAAAATTTTGAATTTTTAAATCTAATAAACATAACTCATGTATAAATTTGCAGTTCAAATTTTTGGCCTTTATATTTTATATGATTTCTGGCTTAAAAGATGAGAAAATGGATCCAAAAATGCAGCTAGAGTTTGATTTCAACAAAAAGAAAAAAGTTTAAATTATTTTTTAAAATTGCCTTTTTTATCCTCATCATTTATTATAGGTCTCTTTTGTGATTGTAAGTGTAGGTTATTTAAAGTGGATTCTAGGGCTTATCTTTGGAAGTTACTACAGGAAAAATAAATAAGAAATATCTCAACACTATGGCTGCAGGAAAGTGAGTAAATGTCCCCAAAATCATATGGTAATTAAATTGTTAAATGACATATTTACTAAACATCCACTCCTTAAAGAATTTTTTTTGGTAAATATTTTTGGCAGTGAATCATGAATTCTATTATTTGGATTTTGGTGTTTAATATAAATTCATATGGAATAAAATTTGGCCAATCCTAGAAATATTCATACATAATTTGTTGTTTACTTAATGACATGCTGAGGAGATAGCAACTAATGAGCATATTTATTTTTAGAAATAGTTACTTTTTTGCTTTTCAGTTTCTAATAAGCCTTTTAGATTTATTGCCTTACTGAGTCTCTCAGGGCCACTGATTTTTTTTTTTTTTTTCATTTTGTAATCTCCAGGCATTTACGCTTCTAAGAAATCTGTCTTGGGAGCTCTGTTTCTGAAGAGTTTCTTAACATAAAAAAAAAGTATTTGTGTTGCCCCTGAAATGTAATGTCAATGCACTGTCTTCAAAATGGAAAGAAAATAATATTTCCCCAGACTGACATCCCTTCAAAATGGAAAGAAAATAATATTTCCCCAGACTGACATCCCTGTGTCAGGAGCTAACAATACATTGATGGTCTTTGAAGAAATTTCATACAGTTCTGTCTCTGGGTAGTGTGATGTGGGCTGCTGAATTGCCATTTAGTATACAAATACCCATGGTTTTTTATCTGTACTGTGGGAATAATTTTAGAGGATACAGATGAATAATGCTCTTCATGGAGGCTATGAATACCTGTATGTTCTGTAGTGCACAGCTGACAAAGCCCCTGGAAAACACTGTGCAAATACTAATTGGTTAATGATTATCTGCCACTCACATAAAATTTATTTCAAAAGCTTGTAATAACCTTTTCACTTTAGGCATCCATGTCATCCACATTCCCTAGTATAAAAGTATGAATCTTTCTTTTCTGAATTCCAGGGTCCATTTCTCTTGTGCTTCAAAGTGGTGCAAATAATTATGGGTTTTTTTGTCTTTCTTTTACACTGTATTTCTAATAAAAATGTTCTCTGCTCCATGTCTCTATTTCTCATGTCCAGCTATGTTTAGAAAATGACATAGAAAATTGTATTTGATAATTTATAAAGGAGAGTTGAAAATACTTCTGGCTCATGTCTTCCTTCCTTAGAAACTGAATAAGAAGTATGCTTGGTCCTGAAAAGGGAGCAGCATAACCTATAAGATATATAGAAAAAAAAATGTTGATTGATTGTATATTCTCTTCTAAGAATTGTCTGTTCAGATCCTTGGCCCATTTGTTGAATGGGTTGTTGTTATTTTTGTTGTTGTTATTGTTATTATTATTATTATTTGCTTAGATTATTGAGTTCTTTGTGTACCCTAGAGATTAGTACTCTATCTGATGTGTGAGGGGTAAAAAATTCCTCCTAGGATGTAGGATCTCTCTTCACCTCACAGATTGTTTCTTTTGCTGAGAATACACTTTTAGTTTGATTTCATCTCATTTATTGATTATTTGTTTTAATTCTTGTGCTATAGGTGTCTTGTAAAGGAAATTGGGGCCTAATTCTACATAATGAAGATTAGAGCCTGCATTTTATTCTATTAGATGCAAAATCTCTGGTTTAATTCCTTGGTTCTTGATACACTTTGAGTTGAGTTTTGTGCATGGTGAGAGATAGGGTTTGTTGAAGAGGCTATATTTTCTCCAGTGCATGTTTTTGGCACCTTTGTCTAATATATGATAATTGTAATTTTTTGGGTTAGTCTCTGTGTCCTCTATTCTGTACAATTTGTCTATCAGTCTTTTTTGTTGCCAATGCCATGCTGTTTTTGTTACCATTGCTCTGTAGTATAGTTTAGGTCTGGTATAGTGATGCCACCTGCTTCACTCTTCCTGCTAAGGATTGCTTTAGCTATTCAGGGTCTCTTATTTTTCCAGATAAATTTTGTGGTTGCTTTTCTATTTCTATGGGGAATGCCATTGTGATTTTGATCAGAATTGCAGTAAATTTGTATAGTGCTTTTGATAGCATGGTCATTTTGATAATATTAATTCTGCCTATTCATGAGCAAGGTAGATCTTTCCATCTTCTAAGGTATTTTCTGATTTTTTTCTTTAAGGTTCTGTAGTTTTTTCTTATATAGATCTTTCACCTCTTTCATTAAGTTGATTCACAAGTATCTTATTTTTTTTGAAGTTATTGTAAATGGAGTAGTTTTCTTCACCACCATATGTACTCTATCTTTTGTATGTAAATTTTTAAGCTTTGTATTTTTTATATATTTCAGTATTATTTATTAATAACTTATATTCAGCATTTAATGTGTCAATATGTTGTTATGTTTTATGAGTCTAGGGATAAAATAGCATTTTATTATCACACTGTTTTCCCAATATCCTAGCATCTTTCTTTGGAATGAATGCCATTTTTCCTCTTCCCTGCACTGCAATCTTCATTATGTATCACTGCCTAAATAACAAGAGGCTTATAAAGAGTTTTGTTTTTGTTGTTGTTTTCTGTAATTCCACCATTTATTTTATTATGAGGTTTACCCTGATTGATTTAACTTCATAGCATCAATCATGTGGCATCATGATATTTTCATCAGCAGTAGACTTTATGTACAACAGTGGATATAGCAAATATCTTAGCCATGAACTAGTCTATACCATCTAGATTCTTGTCATTATACTCAGAGAAATGAAAAATTGCAGAATATTCTTAGGATAAAATTTCCATCAGAGTGTATTTCCATCAAGTGAGAAATCATTATATATGCATATATTTGCAATTATATACTATATAATTAAAATAATTATTATTTGTGGAATTTTCAAATTTGCTACTGCTTTTTTAATTGTATCTGCTTTCTTTATTTGTACTGTAAATTGAACCCAGGGGTGCTTATCCATGAAGCCACATCCTCAGTCCTTTCTGTATTTTATTTTATCAGTCTTGCTGAGTTGCCAAGTGCCTCATTAAGTTGCTCAATACAATATATATAAGACAATATTATATATAATATTGTCTTCGAATTTATGATCCTTTTTCCTCATCCTCCTCAGTCACTGGAACTACAGTTGTCCATCACTAGACCTTGCTCATTTGCTTTTTAAAAGCACCAACATTGATATTGGTAACTCTTTCTGTGTTATGTTCATCTTTAATATCTTCTAATTTTTCTCTTTTGCTTAAGATTTTCTTTACTTTTAGTTTATAAAATTTACTTTTCATTGGGATTGAGGATTTGATAATAAATTCTTAGTCATTTTATGGATTACTAATTATTTTCTGTATGTTTTATTTTCAACCTCAGGTTTAGTTGAATTTTAATTTTTGCAGCTGTATAGAGATCTAAGTGAAACATAATAACCTCTATGGATATTGTTTAAAGAAATGGAAAGACAATTTAACCCAGGTTTTTTACTGTACTGTATATACCCGAAGGACATAAAATCAGAATGCTACATTGACTCAGCCACATTAATGTTTATAGCAGCACAATTCACAATAGCTAAGCTATAAAACCAAACATTCAATGAGGAATGGGTCCATTCAATGATGACAAGATAAAAAATTGTTGCTTATGTACACAATAAATTATTAATCTGCCATAAAGAAGAATAACTTTATGATATTTGCCAATAAATGAATGGATCTGGAGATGTTATGCTTAGTAAAACAAACCATTTCTTTAAAACTGAATGTTTTTTTTTTTTTTTTCTGATACGTGAAATCTAAAGTTCATAAAGTGGGGAAGGGTAAGAAAACAAGAACAGTAGATTGCACAGTGGTAAATAAATAAATAAATAAAAGGAAGGAGATAGAAATATTAAAGATATATATAAATCCTACCATCATAGTCACCAACAAGAACAGGATTCTAATTAGGATAAGATATATCCCATGCTTATTAATACCATAAAAATTGATTCTACTCTCAGGTAGAACTAGAAAGAATCAAAAAAAATATATATTTTTTGAAAAGATATATCTATATTCTATTATAAACATCTTACAATATATGCATCAATCTAATTATGCATATATTATTTTGTATGTTAAAATTATAAAACGGAAAATGCAAACAGGATTGTTTTTGTTATTTTTCATATTAATAACATACATAAATACCATAAAATGTTTGAACTTAAATTCACTATTAAATATTTCCATTAAGTGGTCTGTCTACCTTGTTACATTTCAAAATTTTTCTTATACCATTGGTATTGGGCTTACTAGAGATCTCACTACATATTCAGAAAATCCAGCTCTATCAGAGAAATAACAAATAAGATTCTACACTTTAGTAAATTTCTGATTAGTGATTGTACAATTAAAATTTGAGGATTCCCTTTTTTAATTACAATAATTTTTTCATCTGAACAATATACATAATTTAGATCATGATATAAAAAATCAAAAAATGTATATTTTTGTGGTAATGCCTGAGTTTTATATTGTGTTTAACAAATGTGGAATATATATATATATATATATATATATATATATATATATATATATATGAACTTAAATCACTTTTTCTGCAGAAGTAGATAATAGTATCATTTTGTTCCAAAACACCACCTACATGATAGTCTACTAATTCTCATTTTAACTTCAGTTACCTTACAGACTTTGCAAATGTTCATGTTGTCAATGTGTTATTTACTTATCTATTCTTTTTACAGTTACTGTTATCATTCAGGGATATAGCCATTGATTTTACTGAAGAGGAATGGGAATGCCTTCAACCTGCTCAGAAAAACTTATATAAAGATGTGATGTTAGAGAACTATAGAAACTTTGCCTTCCTTGGTAAGTTTAATTTCCCTTTAAAATTTTTAATTAATAGTTATTATTTGATGTACTTCTGTTGTATCTTCTGGGAACTTCTCTGTAAGAATGAGTTTCAGATTTGTGTTTCAAAGAAAAAGGGCATTTTTAATACAGATAATTTACTCTTTAATATATATTATGTTACTCTTTAATCTCTCTCTTTCTTGGTATGTTATACATTCTCCACTTTAGATAAGTAGTTCCTAGCATACTTTAATGATGTAAACTCTTGTAGCCTACACAGAGCAGGGGACACAGCGAGATGTTCAAATGGAGAAAACCAATATAAAAAATGTTGGTAGAGTAGTTATTTAGCAGAAAAAAACATTTCAGAAGCTTAGGTTTATTTCTTTTGATTTTAATCATTGAACACATACTGCCCTACATTTATCACATTTTCAAATTCTTTGTGATCCTCCATTTTCTTCTTTAGTGATATCCCAGTTTATTCAGATTAACTATCAAAACTTACATTTTATTGTTAGGGCCAGCATGATGTGTTACAAATCTTCTTGTGAGGAAACCTGTAAAGAAGCAAAGAGAAGAGAGAGACTCAATCTCAGTGAAAAGTTAAAAAAACTGACCACTCCTCTTCATGGATGTACATAGTATACCCCAAAATTACATAGCTTCTGTTGCAATGACTACATTCTAACCTAGTATTATTTTAACACCAAGTGTTAGCTAACCAAGATAACGTACAGTTAATACAAACATAGAGTCTCTTATCCCAAAGGACATTACCACAGAAACTAGATAGTGCACCTGTAGAGTTGTCTTAATAGCTTCAGAGAGAAACTGCTGGGAATTTCAATTGTGGGACTCAGGGTGCCAGTTTCCATCACCCCCACACTTTCTATTTCCAAGGTCAGAATACCTAAAGCCCCCCCCCCTCTTTTTTAAGGCCTTTTGAAAAAATAATATTACTTATCTCCTTAATGCTGGTGGGGGCAAAAAATAGGACAGCCATAGACAACAGCAAATACCAACATCAGTAAACATCCACCTATGAATATTTTTTGACGCAGATGAAATTGAGTAAACATGACGTTAGCCAATCCAACAAGTCAATCATCAATCATCTTGTTGTACCTTTTTAATCATATCTTTAAGGTAATCTAACTCTTTTGAAATAAAATTACTATTATCACTTAAATTGAAGGAACACATGTAATTAAACTTATGATATCCATTATGATATAACAATACCAGATAATCAATTGCAATCATGAATTTTAAGTATGGCTTGACAATGTTGTTTTTGTTCTTCATTAAGCATATTAACAGCCATGGAGGCATGACTAATACTTTTTATGATAGCATAGGTGAGTTTCATAGTAGTTTTGTAAGCCCATAGAGCTAGTCAGGGAAACCCACTAAGGAAAATGTCAGAGCATCAAATTCTGCCTTAGAAAGAAGGTTCACTGAATTATCACAGTTTTTATCAAGAGGAATAGACCTTTAATGAATAATTGTGCAGGATTGTGACCTATTAAATACTATGTGGATGGTAAGGACACAGTTATTCTGCTAACACAACAATGAATACCATGAGATACTTTTTCAGGTATATAACAATTTCATCCAAGTGAGTCAAGATATTGTAATGGGTTGTAGAAGTCCAGGATCTGACAGTACTGAATTTCCCACAAGTGGTGTACAAAAACAGAGCAAAACATTAACAGAGTTTTGTGTGAGTTTAGCAACCAAAGAAGTAACTAAGTTATCCATAGTACATTCTACCCTATTTGAGCCAACTCCTTTGGAGCTGAGGTTATTAATGGTTTTATATCCCCCCAAGTATTTGGAATTATAGTATCTTGGCTTCCTCTTTTAATGTTTCTCCTCTTTTGAGGAGAATGATTATTCTCTTGTTTGGAGGGACTCTTCTCTTCCAGGGTTAAATGAATCTTACTAATCAACTTGTGAAGTCCCTGATGTACATTTATAATTGCTATATTTCATGCATCAAAAAGAATATGTTTGCATAATTTAACAGTCTATGCTTTTCCCCACATGATCAAAGGCATAGTACCTTGCCATGCTGATAAGCTGGAATCTTATATATACACATAAATAGATAGATAGATAGATAGATAGATAGATAGGTAATGGATGTTTGAGAATAAAATGCCTATTCAATGCAGATGACCAATTTTGAGTATTAATTTTATGTTGTATATTGAGCACATTAAGTGTAAATAAAACATTATTTAATGTATATTTTAATATGAGAGAGGCTAGATCTTTTGTTTGTTTCTGTTTGAAAAGGCAAGGATCGGGATATAATTTATTCATTCAACAAAAGCTTGTCCAAAACGATTATGAGAAACATCATAATTTAAAACTATATCTCATTCATTAAAAATTGTGCAAAAGGATGAGATATAAAGGCAGAGGCATTATCCATCTTTAAACAAATAGGCCCTCTAGGAGCAGATCATGCTTGGTTTCTTTTAATGCTCTCTGCTGGTACTGACTTAGAAGTTTCTTTTTTTAGATTTAATTCTGTTAGTAAATTTTTTATTGGGTTTTGTAATAATGCATTAATAATCATAAATATTTTGAAGTGAATAACTCATTATACATCTGCTTTGTAAGCTTTTTTTCTATATTTCTTATTTTTTCTATTGTGATTAATGATTTAATTTCTAGATCATTGCTTTTCATTGTGGCATGATTGGATTTTTTACAAATATATATATATATATATATATATATATATATATATATATATATATATATATATATATATTTATTATATTCCCTCAAGTGTAATGTGTGTGTGTGTGTGTGTGTGTGTATCCCACTTATCTTTATATATCCTATAGGTTTTTAATTTTTACAGTATTTTACAAGTTGCTTCGACTAGTCTTAAACATGGTCCTGCATGATAAGCCTCTCCCATATTGGTAGAATTTCAGATTTGCACACTTAGGAATGCCCCTCTCATTTTTTTCCTTAAAGAATTATTCACGTGCACAATTTGTGCTTATTTATATTTATATTTTTGTCTCAATTTCACTCTCTAAACTTTCTTTAAATCGTTATTTAGTGTTCTTTGAGTAATTCATAATTGCCAGTATCCTAAATTTCAGTTTTTAATGTTTTTTTTTTCTTTCTTGTCACTTGGATTAAGCCATGCTTCTCTTTGTTTATATTTGCTGTATTACTTTTTTTTATTAAAGGAGCCAACAGTAGATTATATAGTTCATTTTTGGAAAAAAAAGTATAAAAAAAAAAAACTCTTAAATAAATAAAAATAGGCAAGAACAGTGCTGCATCCTTATAATATTTGCTAATTGGGAGGCCATGAAAAAGTACTTCAAGATTGAGGGAAGTCATAGAAATTTAGAAACAGCATGAGTCAAAAAATTTTAAAAAGACTTGTTTTGTAGTTCAGTGATATAAAATTTTTTTTTGGGGGGGGGGTTAATCTCAAGCACCACACATGAAAAATTAAAAGTTGGATGACCTAAAGTTCCAGAAATGCCAGTGCTCAATATGTATCCATGAATAATTAAATCAGAAAACTGAAGAGATACCTCTGTTTTTGTATTTAGTGCACACATTGTTCTCAGTATGCAGGACTTTGCATTAAGAGAAATGTGGCATGCAGAGATTAATTTCAGGAACATTTGATTCATATGTGGAATCAGAAATTTAGTGGGTAAAATTTTGCTCACCAGGTACTGTGTTTTGTGTAGGGTTGATATTATACTCAAAGTCACATATTTTTATTTTATTGAGCATAAAAGGGTCAAGAGTTTTGTTTTACCACATGGTGAGTGTATTATATTTTTCATAAATACTAATAGAAGAAATACAATACCTTGTAAGAACAAAACTGATAATTATCTAAAATAATAATTGTGTTAATTCATTCTTTTTTTGTGTTAATTCATTCTATTTAGTCATTTTACCTTGTATATATAGTATAAAATACCATGATATATTTAGGAATTAAACAAAGGTGTATTTGTCAATGAAAGAAATCATCATATCTCACAAATTTAAAAATATAAAAATCAATTTATTATACTTGATTGTTATGCATTGTCTTCATCCAAGTATTATGGCCATAGGCTATCCAAGGTTTTTATAGTTATTTAAAATGTTTTAATGGAAAATTTTTTACACATATATGTGTATATTTCTTAGTAAATTTTTTGTTCATTTTTCTTTTTAATAGTCCATAGCCTCTTTAATCTTGTTGAATATTTGTGGTATTATCACTCAAAATATACTAGTTATTTTCATGTCTGTATGTCATGGTAGACCAAAGCCAGTTTTTAAACACTCTTTGAAAAAGCCACAAATGTTTGTATGTTTTACATTTCTCTTGTTCTACTGAGAGTGAAGGTAGCTGATAGATATTTCCTAAATACACAATGCTATCTTATAGAGAACAAATGGCTGTGGATGATAAAAGTAACATACTTACCTTCTCTTTATTATATAACTCTTCTTAATGATGTATTCCTCTTGGATGCTGTGGTCTCTACAAAAATTTGAGTAATATTCTCAAGGTAATTTTGTTTGTGCATTTTTATTGAACTGATATATTTTTTGATTTATGATGACTTGGACTTACTAATCTGCTACACTCCTTATGTATTTATTCTACCTTAATTTCATGTTATGTATGCAAAATATATTTATCCCTGTCTAGTAGTTATTGTTTATTTTTTTATTTTTGTTTATTTCAGCCATGACTCCACATGATACCCAAGAATATTCACCAGAGAAGGGCATAAAACATATATTTCACAAATTGATAAATGGGAAATATAGAAGTTGTGATCTTGACTATTTACAACAAAAGAAAATATGGAAAACCACAAGTGAGAGTGAACACCAGAAATCATATAAAAAATCAGGCCTTGTTCACCACCAGAGAATTTATACTGGAGAGAAGCCCTACAAATATAAAAAATGTGGCAAAGCTTTTAGTAAAATAAATGATCTTATTAACCACAGAGTAACCCACACTGGACAGATGCCCTACCATTGGGCAGAATGTGATAAAGTTTATAAAGAAAAATCAATCTTTATTAAGCAAAGCAGAATTCTCACTGAAGAGAAGCCCTACAAATGTGAAGAATATGGTAAAGTTTTTAGTCAAAAATGAAACATTATTTACCAAAGAAGAATTCACACTGGAGAAAAGCTCTACAAATGTAGAGAATGTGGCAAAGCTTTTAGTAAAAAAACAGACCTTATTCACCACAGCAGAACTCACACTGGAGAGAAGCCCTACAAATGTAAAGAATGTGGCAAAGATTTCAGTCATATATCACTCCTTATTCGCCACAGCAGAACTCACACTGGAGAGAAGCCCTACAAATGTAAAGAATGTAGCAATGCTTTTAGTCAAAAATCAGACCTTATTCATCACAGCAGAACTCACAGTGGAGAGAAGCCCTACAAATGTAAAGAATGTGGCAAAGCTTTCAGTAGAAAAGTAGGACTTACTTACCACAGCAGAACTCACACTGGAGAGAAGCCCTACAAATGTAAAGATTGTGGCAAAGCTTTCAGTAGAAAAGAAGGACTTACTTACCACAGGAGAACTCACACTGGAGAGAAGCCGTACAAATGTAAAGAATGTGGCAAAGCTTTCAGTAAAAAATCAGACCTTATTCGCCACAGCAGAACTCACACTGGAGAGAAGCCCTACAAATGTAAAGAATGTGGCAAAGCTTTCACTCGAAAATTACAACTTATTCGCCACAGAAGAACTCACACTGAAGAGAAGCCCTACAAATGTAAAGAATGTGGCAAAGCTTTCACTCGAAAATTACAACTTATTCGCCACAGCAGAACTCACACTGAAGAGAAGCCCTACAAATGTAAAGAATGTGGCAAAGCTTTCAGTCGAAAATCACACCTTATTTGCCACAGTAGAACTCACACTGGAGAGAAGCCCTACAAATGTAAAGAATGTGGCAAAGCTTTCAGTCGAAAATCAAACCTTATTTGCCACAGTAGAACTCACACTGGAGAGAAACCCTACAAATGTAAAGAATGTGGCAAAGCTTTCAGTCGAAAATCAAACCTTATTCGCCACAGCAGAATTCACACTGGAGAGAAGCCGTACCAATGCAAAGAATGTGGCAAAGCTTTCAGTCGAAAATCACACCTTATTTGCCACAGAGAATTCACACTCGAGAGAAGCCCTACAAATGTAAGGAATGTGGCAAAGCTTTTAGAATAAAACAGGCATTATTCACCATAGAAGAACTCACTCTGGAGAATAGTCCTAAAAATGTGAATAAAGTGGCAAAACTTTTAATAAAAAATAAAACTTTATTCACCACAGCAGAAGACACAATGGTGAATATGAAATGTAAATAAAGTGATAATACTTTTAAAGAAAAACTAAACCTCATTAACAACAGAATTTATACAGGAAAGAACCCCTATGAATGAAAACAATGTATCAAAGCTTTTAATAAGAAATCATTTCTTTTTCACCACTAGGCTATTTATCCTGAAAAGAAGACATATAAATATAGAGAATGTAGAAATATTTTAAATTATATGTTGTACATTACTAGAAATCAGATAAAATATGCTGGAGTGAAGCTTTATAAATGAGACCATTGAACCATTCCTCTAAGAAAGGGTAAAAATTTAATCGCCACCACAATAATCTTAGCAGAGAGAAAGTTTTGAAATGTGAAAATTGACAATGTGACAATGCCTCCAAAATGTATTCACCAATACTCAGCACCTGTGGATACATACTGGTAAGAGAGAAAACAAATGGGGGATAAAACATTTCATTGCCACATGTTTCTTAAACACTACTGATTGGTGTAGAATTCACTGTCCCCAGAAACTCTAAAATGTTAAATAATATTTCCAAAACTTAATCAAATTTTAAATTCATTGAACATCTGAAAACTCATACCAGTAGTGAACATTGAAAATATTTTGTACAAAATATATGCCTTATACAACAACTAAACATTTATAGTAAACACCCTGACAAATATGAGAGTAAAATCATTATCTATACATTAAACCTTGATATACATGAGTATCAGTAAAAGACACAACTCATTTAAATATAGAATATAAGTAGTTGTGTTTAACTTTTGTTTAAATTTATTAAGCATTATCAAGTTATTTGGTAGTAATATCACTTTGAAAGCATATAATTTTCTTCTAAATAAAGTATTACTATTTTCACTTTTAAATGTTAGAGAAAACAGTTATAAGAGATCTATCTTTTGATGTTTAACACTGAATTGTATTACTTTACACTTTTTTTTTGTATTGCAGTTTAAATTTAAGGATTTTTAAACACTGAGCCACATTCCTAAGCCCTCTCCCCACTATTTCAAATTCTGGGACTGGTCTTGCCAAGTAGCTTGAAATCACACTAAGTTTCTGAGGCTGAGTTTAAACTTCTGAAAATACTCAGCTTCCCAATTTGCTTGGATTACAAGCAAGGACCATCATGCTCACTTTACAGTGCATTTTTTTTTACCTATATTTACCTTATGTATGCAATATGTCTTTATAACTGAATATTTGTTTATATGTTAACACTCATGTATTGCATCATGTCAAAGTGTTCCACTTGACTAAATTATTTATGCAACAGTAAAACATACTATTGAATAAATAATACTCTAGCATCTCTCAATACTTTTACACATTTTAATAAAACTTAATATGGAATATATTTGCATAAGTCAGATCATTATAATTTTCTCTGTTTGTATTTACAGTGAAATTAAGTGTTCTATGAAGGACATAGATATAAAAAAAAGCCCCAGATTTTCATATCTTGAATTACAAATTTTAACATTTTAACAATTCCTAATGATTTGAAGAGACTGAATTTCCACAAATGTAAAGATAGCTCTTGTGGAGAGAAGAGCTTTATCTTTCTTGTGTGTGCATAATGGCCTTCTAGACTTCAGCCTCATTGGGGCCATTTCATTTTTCTGTGAATGAATGTTTTGTTTTCTATGATCAGTGTTTTCATGTACTTTAGTAAATTCTGACATCACTGCTATTCTATGGGTAGTATTGTATCAAGGCAGGAATAATCAATGAGCTATGTTTCATAGTCTTATTTTCTATGGACCAGTTAGTAAGGTAAACTGAGAAGGTTGTATGTAAAGATTAAGTTTCTTATCATAAAATGTTGTCTTACCAGTTACAATAGGATAAAGGCTTCTTATTCATGGAATCCATAAAAAATCATATTGAATATCATTCAAAAATTTATTGATATTACATATAATTCATGAAGAACTGAGTTTACAACAACATATGGTTAAGAATAAGGTCTGGGGACATTTTACACTCTCTAATATAGACATTTATAACAATTTAATTATACATGAAACTACACTAAATGAAAGAAAAATCAATGGGGTCAACACACAATAGCATACAAATAAAATCTTGTAAAGACGTAAGCAAAAGACCAATAGTGGATTAAGTGTGGCTTCCAAATGCTAGGGGGTGGAATGGATATATAATCAGAGGTAATTGAAGAAAGATATGTTACTAACTTTGAGCTAGGACAGCATTTGAAAGAAAAAGAGTCTCTACAAAATTAACAATGATTATTGACTTTCATTTGTATGCTTTGTAATATATTCCAAAAGACTTCTACATGTTTTATTTCAGTCAAATTGGGAAACAATACAGAAATTTAAAAAAGACAAATATTGCTCCTCTGGTTTTAAAAGCAAGAAAAAGAATAGAGAGAGATTTACTGAGCTAGAAAAATTTAGTAGTTAGAGGTAAAAAAAAAAAAAAATAACTGAGATTTCCAGAGTCTCAGTATAATCAGTATTTCAGCCATCCCTGGCTGCACAGGGCATTTTTGCTTAACAAAAAATTTGTTCACTTATGTACTGTTCTGAATATGTAGTAAGATCCCTAGTAATCCAATACTGATGGTGTAAGAGAAATTTTGAAATTTTTGGAACAGCACCCTCAAAACTATGTCAAGACTGACTCCAGAAAATCTCTGTTCACAGTACCATATTTCAGAGTTATGCTTGTCCTCAGTTCAGGAAGATGAAGGACATGACCACTTATTTTTATGCTACAGGTGAAAGATACATTTTTTACCAATATTTCTCCTGAGACATAAAAAAAAAAAAAAAAAAAAAAAAACTACATAGAAACTGTCCTGAGTGAGCACAGGGAGATTTAACCAGAAAGTGAATTGGGAGATTCCATTATTATAGATGTAATTTTCTCAACATCTTTTCAATGTACCTAACCCAGTATTGATACCAAAATTAATGAACAACCTCTTCTCATGCTGAATGTGCATGAGGCTACTATATAACATGAAAACAATTGCAAATGTGTCAGAGATGCATTTTATAATATTAGTTGAAAATTCAATTGATTGATCATTATCACACTGTGTTTGACCCCAGCAAATACCTTCTCAGTGTGCAAGAAAAATGGGAAAAACTTTAAAAAATCAAGAAAATCCATGTTAAAGAATAACAACTATTTTTTTAATAAGGAAGTGGTCAATGACTTTTTGAAACAACATGACAATAAACTTTCCCCTATCACATAAAGGAAAGCCACAATTCTGTTAAACTTCTTCATTTTATTCTTTGAATATGCCAAGTATTTGGCAAACTGCCACATATATTGTTTTAATTTCAGTGGTGTAAATTATATCTGGTTTTCTCTAAATTGCTACTTATTTAATGCAAATTTGTTGAGAAATTAATTCTGCATTAGCTGAGTAGTGAAAGGTAGTGAGGAATGGAAGTCATTGAAAGCTCTATGATTTGCAATCTCAGAATGGTGGGAGGAAGCTGTATATAATCATGAGAAACATTGAGTACTATTAATTTGTTCCAAATATTTATTTACCTTAGTATCCACTTTTCACCTAAACTATTGCTTTTAAATGGAGCTGACTATTAAATATCATAGGAAAGGCCATCAGAGCAATCCAAAGAATGATGTTTTTTAAAAATGCAATCAAATCATAAACATCTGGTTGAAACAAGAACTGGCCCACTGTTGGATCTTAGCTTTTGACTTTAACAAATTTCCTTCTATCTTTCTTTTGATGATGACTAAAAGGTACTTCTATTAAGAGCATGACCAGAACAATTTATGGCAATTTGTTTTTCTAAAACATATATAAAATTGACTTGCTAACTCAGAATAGAACTTAATGAGCATATCATGTTATGGTTAAAAAAAAGTATAACTACTCAACATGAAGATTGGTCTTTTGAAAAAAACAATGTGAGGGTGAAGACCAATTTGGAAAGTTAGTATTGAATATTTTATATAAAAGGAAAGGCAGTAATATTTAAAAAACGTTTTGATTATTAGATGTGTGTAAAAATTAAAAGGGAGTGTCCAGGCCTGATGTGGTGGTACATACCTGTATTCTCAAAAATCATAGAGTCTGAGGGAGAATAATCACAACTTCAAGGCCAGCCTTGGAAACTGAGACCAGGTATCAAAGCAAAATATCAAAGAATTGTGAATATATATGAATGAAAATTCACCCCTGGGTTCAATCACCCGGACTCTATAAAACAGTAGTTTCCAAAATTTACACCCAAATCAGCAGCCTCTGCAACTATGTAAAGTTCTAAAAGGAAACTAAATTTAGCCATATCTACTACTAGTTGTATGATATTGACCATAATTTTGAAATATATACATAGAAGACCCTTCACAATGTTTTAGGGTTCCCATTATTTTTCCAATTGCAATGAGAGAGGGAGGAAAAGCAATTTAGCTCATGGGCCCACTTCTTTCTCTTCAGGCCTAATGAGTCAAATATTAAAAGGCTTTAGTGTTTATTGATTATTATTTACATAATCATAATGATATGTGTTCTGTGATTTCTTGCTTAATCTACATTGAACACTTTATTATTTCTGAGTATCAGCATCTGTACAGACCACCACACCTCACTCTATTTTTTAATAGTTACAAGTCCCTATGTTCATGCTTCATCAGTTAGTTATTCTCTTTTAAAAATAATTATGTGTTGCATTCTTTGTCTACAGAAAATTTATGAAGGTTAAAAACCAGTAAGCATTTTCACAAATTTGACTTTAAAATAGTTTTCATCACAAAACACACACCAGAAGTAAGAATGATTTCTTTCTCTAATTTATTAGCGTTTCTGACATCCAGTATCAGGACATGAATGCTGCTAATGGAGGGATGTCCTTACCATCAAGAACAATCAATACTACTTTCTTCTATCCCATTAAATGTTACAAAAAGTGCACATTTTACTGTTTTTCATATGCAGAACTTGACTTTCCATTTTTTTGTGTTTAGTGGGCTTTTACTTTCTTTTTCATCACTTTGTTTTTCCAGTATTTTCTAATTTTCATTTTTTTGTGTGTGGTGAAAAAAAAATAGGTCACTAGAATCTTCTAACTTTTGCTACATTCCATCAATTGATTACTTACTAGCTTAAGCATCATTTTAAAGGTAGGACTGAGGTATGCTAAAAAAAAACTATTTTCAAGGTCTACTGCAGAATCAGCATAACTTTCTTGAGCTCTGTAGTTAGAGCCACTATTTCTGTCCACAAACTCTGCTCCCTTTGTTTTATTTTTCTTCTGTATTTAGTAACCCTCTTTGTAATGAGGCACAGAAAATTGCTTTTTAGAATTTTATCATTTATGAAGATCTATTTTTATTTATCATTGATGGACAGTCTGCTTCAGTTTAGAATACCAGGTTGAATACAATTTTTCCTTTAAATCTTGAGGTTATTTGTATGTATCATCTATAGCCCATCATTAATGATAAATACTTGGGTTCTATTCTTGCTTTATTGAAACTGACTATAGATTTTCTTTACAGGATATTCTCTTTGTTTTAAGCATAGCTACTTGAGAAATTCTGTAGATATATTTAGCATGTTTAAATTTTATTTTCTTGATTATATCATTCAAAAAAATAGAATATTTCCAGACCTTATTTTCTTTCTTTCCAGTATATACATGTAGGAAACTGGATAAAATGTGGAAAATAATATGTCTGTTTTTCAGACATCAGAAACAGGCAAGCAGGTGAGTGAAACCATAAATAACAAGTGCAGAATGGTGAGGTGAACTATAACTTTATTTTTAAAATTGTTCTTAATAGTGTAATTTGATAAGCTTCTGTAAAAATTATGGATAAAGGGGAAGTAAGAATAATCAAAGTACACCAGTGTAAGAAAAACTTGAGGTTTGGCAGCTGAGAGCAGACTGTGGGGAAACTTCATGTTATAATAGGGAAGAACTCCCCACTTTCCCTTCACCCTCTCACCCACTTTATCTAACCAGAATCCACCAAGATGCCCAGAATAAAAAGTGTCAAGTTCAATAGTCACACTCTCTCCAAATACAAAATGCAGTTACAATTCAACTGAACACAGAAGCTTGTGAGCAAAGTTATGAGGATCTGAGACATTATATAAAATATTAGGTTAAAGATGATTCTGTGTGTTTTATTTTTCTGTATGTGTGTGTTTTGTTTTGTTCTGAGGGTGTGGTTATTCCTTGGTCACGAGAACTCAACAAAGAAATGGTTATTTTGATCAAGTATCAGTGGCTGACCCACATTAAAAAGACAAATGTTAAAAAATTTTTAAAAAGTCTAATTACAAAAAAATATGTGCTGCTTTCATCCTCCACATTTTGCTTTTTAAAGTGTTTTTTTTTTAATTTTTCATTTTTTTAGTCCTGAAAAGTTGACAGTAGAGGAGCTTCAGCAAGAATTTACAACCAACTGCATGAGGGTCTGGGAAGCTGAGAGGCTGGAGCAGGGTTGGGAGAAGCAGACAGGAAGAGGTCTTTCCCTTCGTCACTGGAGGCCCACTATAAGTAAAAAGAGACAAAAATCAATAAGTGTTTGTAAACCAGGAAATGACACAGATTATCAAGTTAGTATCAGTTATAAAAAATTCATATAATCAAGAGAATAGAGAAATCATGAACAGAATTAGGAAAAAAATAGGTGTAAATTTTATTTTTAGAAGTTTATTTGTGATACATAAAATTAAAGATGAATTTTACATTTCTATTTTAAATGGAAGGCAGAGAGATATGCAAGTCATATAGTACTTGAAAAACCTTACTTCAGTACAAAAGTATAATCAATTGATATCTTCTACTTATTTTACTCTCTATCTTCCTTTACATTTCACCTGATGTCACACTTGTAGAGTGTGACCAATAACTAAGCAAATAACTAATCAAGAAGATAGTCATGAAGTTACTCTCTTTCTCAGAAAACCCCAATCAATTTTAAAGCAAAGAAGTAATACAACACCTATTCATTTCCTCCTTAGGAAAAGGTCCCTTTGTGAATCAGATAGAAGGGAAATTGGCCAACCTTTATCAAAATGTTACTAGAAATAAATATGAGTTAGCTTCATTTAGAAGTAAGCTGAAATAAAATAACACCATTGTACAGTAACTTTCAGCGTTATCCTTGAAAAATAAAAAAAATAAAAATAAAAAAATCTCTTTCCAAAGATCAGAATACTTGGCAGCACACTTCATCCTTAATTACACGTGGAAAAAGAAGTTACCTCAGGTAAGAAGGTACATAACTAATAGGAAGAAATCAAGACTTGTCTATAAGGAATTTTGTAAGACGATAAAATTTGGGGGGTACAGTAATCAGGATGGATCTCTGAGAGAGACAATGCAGTGTAAATATGGGATTTCATGCTATCAAATACCAAAGCACATACATCATGGTCATTGTACAAGACAACCAAGTTGACAACTTGACTTGGCTAATTGTTTTATCCAGCCTCTGATGATGCACAGGATGATTGAGGACTGAGTAACATAGTGGTTTCCAGTCACTGCAATTTTGTCTATCAAATGCTTCTTCCAAATATCCTGCCAGCTAGGAGGAGAGGTCTGTCTCTAGGTTCTTGTGACAGCATCATTCTTTTCATCATTCTCTCATAATAAATTAACAAGTGGATCTCTTTTAACCCAGAAATAATTATAACTAGAAAAACCCAAGCATTTTTTTTTTACATTTTGCTTTTACAGACAATAAATCCTAAGCAAGCACCACTAACAAAGTGCCAATAGATCATGCCTAAAATTGAATCAGACCACAGTTAACAAAAATAAAGATATTATATGACCATGGTATTCACTGTATTTTCAACTACAAAATAAAAATAAAAAGCTACTCGCCTAGTAGAATTCTGGAACAGGTGATGGTGTTGCTTACACTTCTTAAATTTCACATCATTATATCAGGTTGTGCTATCAAGAGATAGACTACATAGATCCAGGAGCTAGAGTGTCAAAGTTGAAGAGTATTCCCTCACAATCACTCCCATTAACCAACTTGGCAATTATATTTTCTTACACCATGCCTCTGCATCCTCCAGTTTTATAAATCCTAATTATTTAAGATGACACTTTTCCATCAGAATGTCTAACAAGATTCCAACTAAAATTTAAACTGCACCTGAGGATTCTAAATTTTATGTAATAAATAAACAGAAAGCAAGAGGAAAAATTACAATCCTAGCTAGGTCAATTCACTCTCGTTACCAGAAGGACATTGATTCCATGTTGCAATAGAGATAAAAATCAGATGATTCAATTTGAAAACAGATTATGCAATTCTCTACTTTTTAGTACTCACTTGCCCTACAGGAATTGTAAAAGGACCAATGCAGTAGTTGTGTCTTGAGAAATGTATGGTGAGGAGGCTCAAATGATTTGGGGATGAGTATGAGTTTCACTCCATCTGTTAATTTATAGAGACCAAAAGAAGTCCATTTAGGACATCTAAAATCAACAGCAGAAGATGAACATTAATTTGACATTCAGTCTACACAGTTGTCAAAACAGTAATTAATTGCAATGTTTTCCCTTTTTATAAGTTTTCTTCAGGAATAGAGTCTCACCAGTACCATAAACTAAGTATAGAACTTAGACTGCAAAGTAAATTTTTGTGGTGTCACTATAGGGAACTGTGCTTTATTGCACCATTAGGACTGAAGGATTCATTTCCCAGACAATTGCTGAAAGTGCTGAAAGTGGTCTTTTAAAAATATTTTCATCAGTAGAAAAGATTTTTTTTGATATGACCATTCAGTCTTCCTACACTCAAGACTGTTTGAGCCTCATGTAAATCACACTCCATGTCTCAAGTAGAAACAACTATGAGAGTGCAAGATAGCTCCAAAATTTCACTTGGAGTAAGCAGAAGCCTCCTCTGAGAGTAGACTGCAACCCCGTATTCTGTGTGCCCAAACCTGCTTTCTTCTCTATTTCAAATGTGCTGATCTGAACCACACTAATTTATAGATTTCCAATATGCCTAGTCATGGTCTTAATCTACCCCCTGGTAAGCCCTAATTAGAACTCAAATGCATCCTTCATCTGCTTCCAGACTTTCTGTTTTCCAGAAGTTCTTTGAAGTCTTTTCTCACTGGAGATTACCTCCTCTTTTCATTATGGATGATTATCTCATTTTATGCTTCTCTTTGTTACTTTAATTCATTGTGGGTAAAATAGATGTGTATATTTGAAGATCCAGATCTCTAAGTAAAATAGTTAGCTTAGTTTATGGGCTTATAATACACAATCAAACATGTTCAATACATTTTAATATAAATTAGATGAATAATCAAAATTGGAGAAAAGAAAATATGCTTTATATGGATATAACTCTGCACTTCAAAATTATCATTGTTTTTCACAAAAACTAAGAATTTTGGAAGGTAACATGGCACCAAGAAAATGAATCACTATTTTTTATATATAGTTGGGCTTAAAAGAGAATAATAATGTCATCATAAATTGATGATATCATATAAAACAAAAAGCTTAATGACCAAGTTCTGTTTATTTTTGAAAAAATATATTTGAGGCAAAAATACCAAATCAGTGAATCTCCTCAAAATACTATAAAGATACAGTGAATAGCATTTCTACATAATTCATGTAATTTTTATATTATGTAAATTTTCTGGAAATAGTTGTAGAAGCTAAGTATACTAATATTCTCTCTCAAGGCACATTTATTTTGAAGCATATTTCCATAAATCTTCAAATACAATTAAATTTCACTTATTATACACAGATCAGTACCCCCAAAATTACCAAATTCCTGGAAATAATTCCTTTGGCATATTTCTATTTCCCAGACAATAAAGTCATCTTTAATATAATATATCTTCTACCTTTTCAGTGACAGAAAATTTTTGAATTTTAAGTAAACTTCTCCTGTAGGCTCAAAGTTCACATATAACTATGGTACTAATAAAATTAGTGATGGGTGTTAAGAGAAAATTTTTAGTACTTTTAAGGGAATTGTTTGAAATCATACACTAGATCAACACATGATCCTTCAAACACATTATAATAATGAAAGCACAGCAATAAATTTGGAATAAAGAAAATATAGATATTTATTAGCTAGAGGACTTTGAAAACACATGCTTTGGACCTAAAAGACAAGTATTTTGCTTTGTAATTACAGCACTTTTCATAGCTGTGTGATGAGTTGTAGGTCCATGTTTTTGTTTTCTGATCTCACATGCTTCATTTATTCAGATGTATTAATGTAATATATGCTTATATGAGTAATTTGCAATTATATGCCTCTTTCTAATACAGAATATTTTTTTTTAGAAATTCTTGGTAATCACACAGTTTCTAAATTACAGTGCAATTACCATGAAAGTTAGAAAATGCACAGTGGCTTAAAGAACTCCTCATCCCAGAATCTAGCCTTAGAGTTTTCAAATAGTTGATGGTCAGTAAATTTATATGGTTCATAAAGTTAAAATCTGTTGAATCTTACAGTAAAGAAATAGGAAAGCAGAGAGGTGCTTCTTCACACATGCCAAGCTGTCATTACTGGGAAACCCAAGGAGTCCTACAGGGCAGTCTGTCCCTCTGATGGATGTAGTTATTTAAAATCAAAGTCCTGCTTTCCTTCCCCACAACTTTGGCTTTCCTGTGTCATCTTGTTCTTTGTGTTTCTGTGACCAGAGACGGAGATTGGTTTAAAATTATTTGTTCATGCTAAAGACAACAAACAAGCAAAAGAAAAAAAAAAAAAAACTAAAAATCAACTGAGTTTGTGAAAACATCAGAAATGTAAGTACAGTGATCAGGGTAGGATGACATTCCACTGACCTAAATGTTCCTTTAAGAAAAGTTAGATTCGGACATTTCCATTGTGACACAAATTGGAAAGGGCATATATGTATATATGTACACACGTGACACTAATACATAAAGAACTAATGAACACAAATATTCCTCCTCTAAACTTTTAAATTATATTCCTGTGTATTTTTAATCCAGGAATGGGAAATTACTAGCATGTTCATTTGAGTTTCAAAAATATTCATTGTGCTTCCAAACCCTTTTATCATGATCCTCTTATTTGTCATCTCCTAACTGAGAGTCCAGGGTCCATAAATTTTTATTTTTTTGAGTTAAATTGGATCCAAAGACTTTATGAGATATATAAGTCATTTATGTCATTGTGATATGGCCCTCTATGAAATGAAGTTTTGAACATGGAATCTCATTTCCTTCTAAAAGTTTAAAAACTTATAATTACTCAAAGTATAGAATTCACATCAATAGTAGTTCTATTTTATTTATTAATATTACCGAAGCAAGTTTATAAATAAAAAAATGCTAAATTATAGATGGGGATATGGCTCAGTGGTGGAGCACTTGCCTAGCATGTGTGAGGTCCTGGGTTTGATCCTCAGCATCACATGAAAATAAAATACAATAAAATAAAGTTTTATAAAATATCAAGTTAAAACTCATGTCCTCTTTTATAATGTGTATACAAATAAGTAATGTTTAAAATCTCTAGATGACATTCCATATGTAAGTTGTATCAGTAGAACTCATTAAACTTAGTACAAATGGGAAACTAAAATTAATCATCATTCCCTATTTTTAAAAACGACTCATTTTTAGGAGGATATAAATTAAAGAAGCAAACATTTTCAGAAGAAAATATCCTCAATGTAGCATATGGAACACAGTTCTCTGGACTAAGTAGAACTGTTGGAGCTGAAGTCTCTATTCTGCAGCTACAAGAAACCTCACCAGTATGCTAAAATTGCCTCCTTCCAGTCTTTCCATGACCCAACTGAACACTACTTCTGAATCCAAGAATGCAGAAGCACTTATCCAGATGGGTGAGGCCAAGGAGGATGTGGTACAGGTAATAGCCTAAAGAGTTGAATGTTTTAAGGTGGCTTTGCTAGAGTTAGAAAGGTAATCACATAAATGAAACTCTTGGAGGTAGGTTAAGAATTAGGTGGGCTCCATGCTCTCCACCAAATGCCAATTTGTTTGGAAGTTTTAAATCAGTGCTCCACCAGGGCCTAGCAATTGCTGGTTCACACTGGAACATTGCACCCCAGGGATCTCCACTGCATTCCACTCATATGGTAAAGGACATGTTCCTGGTCTTGGGGTCAGTCTCCAAACTTTATCTCTCCTCTCTCTGTCCTTTCAAATTCCTGGCCAGTTGCATATCTCTCATCTGGTCCTTCAAGCAGCCAGATTGAATGAGGAGTGAAAAAGCTGGGTAGGTTTTCACAACTAGTAGTCCACTATGTAAACTCCTCTCCATGTTTGATTTTCTTCTGGTGACTTAGGCACACTCTATCTCATGCAGGTGTGTTAGCCAGGTCTGTATTTAGGGCCAAACTCAGATTTTCAAAAAAATCAGCTCCTCCAGCTTCTGGCATCGGCACTGTGGCTGCAAAAATTTTTATTTGTTGTCCTCCACATGCAGCTGGGACAGAATTGGCTTCTTTCCCATACAAGGATATTGTGAAGCACATTTTTCATTTTAGCCAAGCTACACTCTTGACCAATAAACTCTCCATACCCAGATACATATCAGACATTCTAAAATGTGGGTTTCTTTAATTCTTTTATCACTCCACTGTGCTCACAAAGGGATGGTTGTGACTTATGCCATGCATGGCAGCTGATGTAGAAATGGGGATTTTTTCCTTGCTTTATTATATTCAACTTTCTGAGTCCCCAATCACTTTGAATGATCACTATAAAATTCTGGTTAAATTTCCCCACCACCACCACCATTTTTGGGCACCCACATGGTTGAGAAACTTCCCATATGATTTCATGTCATGAAGCAGTGAGGAAAGTGACCTTCTATATACCATCAACTTGAAATCTCCCTCATAACTCCATATTCCTGTGGTCCCAGATACTTCAGAGGCTGAGGTAGAAAGATCACTTGAGCCAAATAACTCAGGGTTGGCCTGCCCAGCACAACACAGGGAGACCACATAACCAGATGTTCTTTCTTTCTACTTCCCTAATCATACAACTCAAGGTCTTTGGAAAGGAACAAACCTATCCCCAAACCAGTAGAAGAAAGAAAATAATTAAGATCACAGTCAAAATCAAATATATTGAAAAGAAAAAAAAATCAATGAACAGTTGATTCTTTAAAATGATAAACAAGCTGGGTAAGTTATTGGACAAACTAATTAAAAGATTTTAAAAGACCCAAATTAATAAAATCAGAAAGAAAAAGGGAGAAATAACCATGAGATCACTGAAATCAAGAGAATGATTATAGTGTGTTTTGGAAACTTGTATTCAGATAAATTGAAAAACCTAGAAGAAATAACCACATTTCTAGACAAGTATGACCTGCAAAAATTGAATCAAGAGAAAAAATAGCCAACGATAACTAGCAATGAGATAGAAGCAGTAATAGAAAACATTCCCACAAAGAAAAGTCCAGACACAAAGTGATTCTCATCTTTATTCACTTAGACAATTAATTCTATTATACAAGAAGAAATACCAATTATCCATTAAATAGAAAACATGGAACACTTCCAAATTCATTCTATGAAGCCAGTATCACACTCATACCAAGGCACATCAAGGAAAGAAAACTATAGATCAACATCACTGAAAACTTAGATATTAAACATTATTATTAAGTTCTTAAATATTAGCAAATTTTATTCAACAAAACTTATGCCTCATGACTAACTTTATTTATCCTAGATGTGCAATGGATGGTTTACCATAGAGATATCAATAAAATGTAATTTATTACATAAATACAATTAAATACACAAAATCATTAGTCATCTACATAGATGTATAGAAAGCCTTTGATAAAATTCAGCACCAATTCATGATAAAACAATACTGAAGAAACTAGGTATAAAAGAAACTTACCTCAACATCAAATTTAATGTATGTTAAAAACCCAGACCCAAGTAAACATAAATAGAGGAAAACCAAAATATTTCTTTTAACATCTACAAAAAAAAGATGTCCACTCTTACAACTTCTAATTAATATAGTACTAGAAATATTAGCCAGAATTACTAGTCAAGAAAATCACAGGGGGTAAAAATAGGAAAATAAGACAAATCAATACTCTTTATAGATAATATTATCTTATACTTAAAATATCCAAAATTATCAATCAAAAGACTATTAGAGCTAACAAACAAATTCTGCAAAGTCATGGGTTACAAAATAAACATGCAAAACACAATGTCTTTGTGTCCTCTATTATGTACCATTGGTCTACCCTCTTGTTTTGGTACCAATACCATGCGGTTTTTGTTACTATTGCTCTGTAGTAAAATCTGGTATCACTATACCGCCAGTTTTACTCTTCTTGATTAGAATTGCTTTTGCTATTTTAGGTCTTTTATTTTTCCAGATGAATTCCATGATTGCTTTTTCTCTTTCTTCGAGGAATGTCATTGGGATTTTGATTGGCATTGCATTAAACCTATAGAGTACTTTTGGTAATATGGCCTTTTTAATGATATTAATTCTGCTATCCATGAACAAGGTATATTTTCCCATTTTCTAAAGTCTTCTATTTCTCTATTTAGGGTTCTGTAGTTTTTATTGTATAGTTTTTTCACCACTTTTGTTAGGTTGATTCCTAACAAAAGTATTTTATTTTTTTGTGTGTGGATATTGTGAATGGGTAGGTTGTACTTATTTCCATTTCAGAGGATTTGTCACTGATATACAGGAATGCCTTTGATTTATGTGTGTTGATTTTATATCCTGCCACTTTGCTGAATTCATTTACTAGCTCTAGGAGTTTCTTGGTAGAACATTTTTGGATCTTCTAGGTATAGGATCATGTCATCCAAAAATAGTGCTAATTTAAGTTCTTCTTTTGCTATCTTTATGCCTTTAATTTCTTTCATCTAATTGCTCCAGCCTGTGTTTTGAGAACTATGTTGAATAGAAGTGGTGAGAGAGGGCATCCCTGTTTTTTTCCAGATTTTAGAGGGAATGCCTTCAATTTTTCTGTTTAGAATGATGCTAGCCTGAGGCTTATCATAGATAGCTTTTACAATGTTGATGTATGTTCCTCTTATCCCTAGTTTTTGTAGTGTTTTTAACATAAAGGAATGCTGTACTTTGTTGAATGCTTTTTCTGCATATATTGAGATGATCATATGGTTCTCATCTTTAAGTGTATTGATGTGGTGAATAACATTTATTGATTTATGTATATTGAACCAGCCTTGCATCCCAAGGATGAATCCTACTTGATCATGATGCAAGATCTTTTTGATATGTTTTTGTATCCATTTTGCCTGAATTTTATTGATGATTTTTGCATCTATGTTCATTAGAGATATCGGTCTGTAGTTTTCTCTCTTTGAAGTGTCTTTGTCTGGTTTAGTAACCAGGGTGATGTATTAAAACTACCTTGTATTAGACAAAAGTGCTGAAAACATGTAATGCAGGAAGGATAGCATTTTCAACAAATGGTGCTGGGAGAACTGGAAATTCATATGCAACAAAATGAAATTGAATCCCTTTCTCTCACCTTGCATAAAAGTTAACTCAAAATGAATCAAGGAACTAGGAATCAAACCAGAAACTCTGCATCTATTAGAAGAAAAAGTTGGCCCTAATCTCCATCTCATGAGATCGAGCTCCAAATTCCTTAATAGGACACTTATAACACAAGAGTTTAAATCAAGAATCAACAAATGGGAGGTGTTCAAACTAAAAAGTTTTTTCTCAGCAAGAGAAACATAAGAGAGGTTAATAGGGAGCCTACATCCTGTTACAGATATTTATCCCTCACACTTAAGATAGAACTCTAATCTCCAAAATGTACAAAGAAACAAAGAACACAAAAAATTAAACAACAAGAAATCAAATAACCCAATCAACAAATGGGACAAGGATCTGAAAAGGCACTTCTCAGAGGAGGATATGCAATCAATCAAAAAATACAGGAAAAAAATGCTCACCATTTATAGCAATCAGAGAAATGCAAATTAAAACCACTCTAAGATACCATCTCACTCCAGTAAGAATGGCAGCCATTATGAAGTCAAACAAGAACAAGTGCTGGTGAGGATGTTGGGGGAAAGGGTATACTTTTACATTGCTGGTAGGACTGCAAATTGGTGCAGCCAATTTTGAAAGCAGTATGGAGATTCCTTGGAAAGCTGGGAATGAAACCAATATTTGATCGACTATTCCCCTTCTCAGACTATACCCAAAAGACCTTAAAAGAGCATACTACAGGGATACAGCAACATCAATGTTCATAGCAGCACAATTCACAATAGCTAGACTGTGGAACCAACCCAGATGCCCTACAATAGATGAATGGATAAAAAATGTGGCATTTATACACAATGGAATATTACTCACCACTAAAAATATAACAACATCATGGCATTTTCAGAGAAATGGATGGCATTAGAGCAGATTATGCTAAGTGAATCTAGCCAATCCCTAAAATACAAATGTCCTCAAATCAATCCTTCATGGATAACAAGGAGCAACTGTACTTGTTGGAGTTTAAAATCATGCAACACTTAAGAAAGGAAGTATTTAATAAAATTATAAATGCACTGCCAATGGCGCAGAGATCCCACTTCTAGGAATGTATCCCACAGATGGACCTGCACACGTATAAAATGATACGTATAAAAGCTGTTTCACCACAGTAAGGTCTGTGATAAACATAGAGACAACCCAAATACCAAAGAGGGGGGCTGTTTAAGTAAACATGGCACTTAATAGACACTGTTTAAACACAGCTGTATTTTTTAAAGTGTTTTCTATAAATAAATATTATATTCTTTCTAAATAAATACTAATTGGAAAAGATCTTAAGAGCATATAAAGAATAAGCCATGGGACAGAATTACTTACATAGTATGCTACATTTTATATACAAAGAATATAGTACACTGGCATTTCTCCTACTATAAAAGGAAACAATTGACATCTATGGGAAATAAATTAAAGGAGGTTATGTAAGAAAGAAGGGTGAAGGGGGGGGAATAACGGAGTTGGAAATTGGATTTTCCCAGGCATGCCTGTGTCATTTTAACTTTTGAACCATAAGAACATGTTATCTACATTAAAATAATTTTTAAACATTAAAAAGAATACTTACAGAAAAAAAGAGAAAGAGAAACCTATAGATAAGACTTAAAACCAAGCTTTAAAGAGATTTTTTGCTTTGAAATTAGATGCTGAAAAGCAATCTTGGTGTGGTCATCACAAAAAATATGCTTCCCCCCCCTTCAATCAAGTTAAAGGATATGATAATCTGTTTTTAAAAAGCTATTTGAAGGAGTAAGAAATCAGGAAAGAGGAGAAAAATGTACAATGAGGACACTCTAGTATAATGGTTCTCCAAGTATGGTCCCTGTACCAGCAGCATCAGCATCATGTGATAATTTGTTAAAATTAAAATTCTGAGGCTCCCACCCAGACTACTGAATCAGTAACTTTGTACTAGTCCAGCAATCCTGGTGATACCCTCAAGTCTGAGAGTCACAAATCTTGTCTGGTGCTTCCCATAGGTTCACATATACCATCAGTCTGCATTTCAAACAAGCTCCAGAATCTAGGATCACACTTGGATAAACAAAGCTGAAGTCCTCCTGGGGGAAAAAGGTATGTAACCTTCATATGGTTGAGTTTTCTATGAAATTTGTCCTCAGTATCAGATGGAAAAAGTCCTTATACAGGCTTCCTAGCCAAGAGATATCATGGATCTAATTTCCTACATAAACTGGGTACACAGAGAATAAATGTTTTCAAACACATTCTTATAAAAATAATAACATCTGTGAATCATCGAAATTCAACCTAAGGATGTCTCACTTGAAAAAAACTTATAAGTGGACCTACAAAGTTTCAGAAATAGGGAAAAGAAATAAAAATAATCCATATCCATAAATTCTGCTTGTGTTGTCTGAGCAACTTAACCTCAAATGCATTATTAACTGCCCACCACGTGCTCTCCATGGAAAAGCACCAAGAAGTTTGTTTCCCTCAAACCCTTTTCAAAAAAAATTTCCTCATGTTTATAAACACTGGGTCTTCCATTTGTTTTACAGGAGGAGAAAGATCTCTATAAGAATCTTCTGAACAAAGAATTCTGGTTTAGCAGAACGTAGCGCTGATGCCCAGATGGCACAGGTGTCTCAAAGCAGCGGCAGCAGCATCGTGCTTAAGCCTGAGTTCCCCCTAGCCCTCCCCGAGACCCCAGCTTCCCTGGACCCCCGCCCTGGACCCCCATCTCGCTTGGCCCGCCATGCCCCAGCCCTGCCACTTGACCCCAAGCCCTGCTGCAGTTGCTCTGCCGAGAGATGCTCCGCGCTCCTAGCCCAAGCTGGAAGAGGGGCCCAAGAGAGCAGCGAGTGTGAGTGGTGGCTGCGGCATATGGCGACAAGGCCCCAGTCCACCCAAAGCGTAGGAGCAGCGGCAAGAAGAACCAGCCAGGCAAGTCCAGCCAACTGGTGGTGGAGATGGTCCGCAGGCTGGGCGAGCATGCTGGCAACATCTATGCAGAAGCCAGGAAAGTGGTGTGGTTCCACCAGTAGAACAGCCCACCTACCTCAAGTGCTGAGTGTGCACTTGTGGAGAATGCCAGGCTGCTGCAGGTCAAGGGCACAGGCGCCAACAGCTCCTTCAACTCAACCCCAAGAAGCTGGAGGACAGCGAGTGGTGCACCCTCCTTCGCACCCGCTGCGCACAAGCCTAAGAAGCCAGGGGGGGCCTCATCGTGGGGACCCCCGACCTGCCAAAAGTGCCGAAGCCAGCAAGTGCACACCCAGAAGGCTGCTGCCAAGGACAAGGGCATCGGCAGTAGCGGGGAGAAAGAAGGTGAAGAAGGTGGCCAAGTCCAGCATCCTCAAGGTGCCTAAGGGCTGCAATTGAGCACCCGGCCTGCCCGCGACCAAAGTTGAGGAGGACTGTCCCTGCAGCACTGTGGCCTCCCCTCCCCTCCCCCATGCGCTGCGGAGGCTGCTGTTCCCGGGAGATTTTTGAAACAGCTCCCAGCATACCCCCATTGGCTCTGGCCCTTGGCAAAGGCCATCGCCATGGTTACCATCTCCCACCCTGTCGCCAATGGGCGGGCTGCAGTTGGCCCCCTCCCTCTAACCACCTCTGGGCTCACAATTTCTCTGTAAGCAGGGCAGCTTGGCACTCCCCTCTACCGCGTGCCTCTTGGAAAGTGCAATAGAAGATTGTTGACCTTTGCAAAATAAAAAATAAAAAAGTATTCTAGTTTAGACAGAAGGATTTAGAAGTCAACCATGGTGGGACACTGTTATCTCAGCAGCTCAGGAGGCTGAGACAAGAGGATCTCAAATTCAAAGCCAGCCTCAGCGATGGTGAAGCACTAAGTAACTCAGTGAGACCCAGTCTCTAAATTTATAGGGCTGGGGATATGGCTCTGTGGCTGAGGGCCAAGTTCCATTTCTCAGATGTTGAAGGTTGAACACCTGAAATGCTGAGGAAAGTGTAAAAAGCAAGTTTTACTTAAATGATAGAACAGAGATAGACTTCTTAAAAGAGGTCCCAGGGAAGGGGGGCCAAGGAAGTGGGGGTATTTTGCTCCTTTTATACTTTTTTATAATTCCTTTGTACTCATGGTGTTGTAGGGACAAACGAGGCAAGGCACCAAAGATAGCAGGAAACAGTTTTATTTAGCTGCAGCCAGGTTCAGACGGCACAGTTTTTGCTGTAATTAATCAATCCCCTGAACCCCAAGTTCAGGGAGTTTCAGAGTTTTATACCCAGCATATAAGGGGAGGGGCTCAGAAGTTCACAGTCTGCAGAAGTTCACATAAATCAGCTTTTTTTTTTTCACTGTTCTGGGCAAGTTAACTCTTCAAGGACAACACCTGGGAAGGGGAGAGCTTCTTCTCCCCTTTCTTTCCTCCCCTTGCAAGCTGTTACCATGGAGCCAATTTGTAACTTATCTTAAAAATGTAGACATCTCTGTGAAGCTCAGCTCAAGGCCAGAGTCCTTGTTTACACATTTCCTCAAAGTACTATACTGGATATATTTGTGAAAAACTAATGAGAGGGTGTCCAGCACCTGGAGTGTTGGTATCTTCTCGGTCAGTGGCCAAGTAAACAGAGTGACAGAAAAATAGGAAGTTTATCTACATTGAACTCTTTCACAGAGACTCTTTTGCTGACAGTACTAAAATCAGCCATGGTGAAGAGGGCTTTTCTGTGGAGAAAGGGTTTACCACTTCAAAATAATAGTAAAAATGTGCATAACACAGAGTATATCTGCAACTTAATTTATTTTTTCCCTTTGGTGTTCATGATTTTTAACCTAGACTAAACCCAGACATTTTTTTTTTCTCATGAAACAGTTTCTTGATATGAAAGCAAGAGAACAAGATAGATCTACTGGAAAAAATACTTCCTCTACCAGCAGTTTGACTAAACACCTGAAGATATTAGAAGATCATTATTTTATTGTTTTCAACATGGCAAATCTGTTCTCTATAAACCCCCACATTAAAGGCTGAAGTGGACAAATCCACACAGCACAATAGAAACCACACAGAGCTAATGGATTTTCAACTGTGAACCAATGGTTTCTGGCTCTTCTAAAGTGTACAGTCATCTGAAGGGCTCTTTAATTAAAAAAAAAATTGCAATAAACAATGTAATCCATATCCCTGGAGAGGAATCCAGGCATCACTGTTTTTGAAATATTTGAAAGTAATTATCATCCATAGCAAAACTAAAAGCCACTACTTTAAATAAATATTTGTGATGAATGAGTTGCAAAGACACATAAGATATGTGCTCATGACTTTGGCCACCAATTTGCCAGTTTGTTTTTTAGTTTGTTTTTTAAATATGAAAAATAACAGTGATAATCAACTAACAAATACAAAATTTTATTTTTAATCAAAGTCTTGAAGATTCTGCTTGATAAGTGCTTGTATTACAGCTTTATGTTTGAGATGACTGAGCATATTATGGCAGGAGAACATGGCATAAAAAGCACTAGGTGTCAACAATTCCTTTCAAGTACATACTCTACAATGAACTAAACAATTCCCAATATGCTTTATTCTTGTAAAGTTTCCACTAAATAAAAAACTCTTAGGAACAAACATTTCATACATGGACAATTATGGGGCAGTTATCCAAACCAGAGTACCTGTATTGTATTATTGATATCCTTTAAAACACTGATTTTTGCCCACTAAACTCAGTTAAAATTTACTGAGAATATACCAGGCTCAGGACACAGTTTTAAGTGACTTGATCATTAACCACATCATTTTACCAAAAAATTTAATTGCATAAAAATATTACAATAAATGTGTTAAGCCATGTGTTGTGCTGCATTGCAAGAATTTTTGCAATGAAGGTATCATATAATGCTGGATTGCAAGTTTAATGACAGGCTTGGTGACATAGTAATGTGTCATTTTGTCATTTCAATATACATAATGACAGTGATAAGGTGATGCTTACTACCATCCCCTATACTAAGGGAAAAAAATGAATGAATAAAAAATAATGTTTACCAAATTGTTGCTGAAATTTAAATAAATAAATAAATAAAATTTCATGTCCCAGTGTTAGAGCAAGGGTAATTGCTTGAGAATAATAAAATATTAAAATAGAAAGTGAACCAATTTGAGATTTTTACTGAATCACAAGTTGTTGCTAGTATTCTGACATACCTAATTATTTGATAAACATAACTTTTAAAATTTCTGTTAACGTATGATGCTCATATAAAAACACATAAAGCATTTATGTAAATATTCAGAAATTATTCAAAAGTAAACATGTTTTGGATCAGCCTTGCTTAGGAATGCCCCTCTCATTTTTTTTCTTAAAGAATTATTCACATACACAATTTGTGCTTATTTATATTTATACTTTTTGTCTCAATTTCACTCTTCAAACATTCTTTAAATAGTTATTTAGTGTTCTTTGAGTAATTCATAACTGTCAGTATCCTGATGTTCAATTCTTAATGTTTTTTTTTTTCTTTTTTTGTCACTTGGATTAAGCCATACTTCTCTTTGTTTATGTTTGCTGTACTATTTTTTATTTGTTCATTAAAGGAGCCAACAGTAGTTTATGTAGTCCATTTTGGGGGAAAAAGTATAAAATCTGTTAAGTAAATAAAAATAGGCAAGAACAGTGCTGCATCCTTTTAACATTTATTAATTGGGAAGCCATGGAAAAGTACTTCATGTTTAGGAAAGTCACAGATATTTAGAAATAGCATGACTCGAAAAATTCTAAAAATACTTGTGTTGTTATTCATTGATGTAGAATTTTTAGGGCAAATCTCAAGCACCACACATGAAAAATTAAAAGTTGGATGACCTAAAGTTTCAGAAATGCCAGTACTAAATATGATTCCATGAACAATTAAATCAGAAAATTGAAGAGATACCTCTGCTTTTGTTTTTAGTGCAACATAGTTCTCAGTTTTAAAGCTAGGGACTCAATGTATTTGTGTATCAATGATCAAAGGTGTAAAAATATTGTACTTATTATATTATTATTATTTAGTTATAAAATATTTTCTCTCTTAAAGTGTTATAAGATATATATGCAGGACTTTGCATTAAGTGAAATGTGGCAGGCATAAATTAAGTTGCAGGAGCATTTGATTCACATGTGACAGTCAAATATTTAGTGAGTAAAATTCTGCTCACCAGGTAGTGTGTTTTGTGTAGGGTTTATACTATAGTCAAAATCTCCATATTTTTATTTTATTGAGCATAAGAGGGTCAAGATTTTTGTTTTACCACATGGTGAGTGTATTATGTTCTTCATAAATACTAGTAGAAGGAATGCAATACTTGTAAGAAAAAACTGATGATTATATGAAATAATGATTGTGTTAATTTATTCTATTTACTCATTTTACCTTATATATACAGTATAAAATACCATGATATATTTAGTAAATAAACAAAGTTGTATTTGTCAATGAAAGAAATCATCATATCACACCAATTTAAAAATGTAAAAATCAATTTAGTATACTTGATTGTCATGTGTTGACTTCATCCAAGTATTATGGTCATAGGCTATACAAGGTTTTTATAGTCTTTTAAAATGTTTTTATGGAAAATTTTATAGACATATATGTGTATATTTCTTAGTAAATTTTTTGTTCATATTTCTTTTTAAGAGTCCATAGCCTCTTTTTTTTAAAATTTTTTATTGTTGGTGAGTCCATAGCCTCTTTACCCTTGTTGAAAATTTGTGGAATTATCACTCAAAATCTACTAGATATTTTCATCACTCTTTGTCATGGTAGACAAAAACCAGTTTTTGGATACCCTTTGAAAAAATCACAAATGTTTGTAGATGTTTGACATTTCTTTTTATTTTACTGACAGTGAAGGTAGCTGATAGATATTTCCTAAATACACAATGATATCTTATGGAGGACAAAAAGCTGTGGATGATAAAATGACACAATTTCCTTCTCTTTATTATATTACTCTTCTTAATAATTTACTCCTCTTGGATACTGTGGTCCCTACAAGAGTTTGAGTAATATTCTCAAGGTAATTTTGTCTGTATATTTTTATTCAACTGATATATTTTTGGATTTATGATGACTTTGGACTTACTAATCTGCTACACTCCTTATGTACTTATTTTACCTTAATTTTATGTTACGTATGCAAAATATATTTATCCCAGTCTATAAGGCATCTTTTTTTTTGTTTGTTTATTTCAGCCATGACTCCACGTGATACCCAAGAATATTCACCAGAGAAGGGCATAAAACATATATTTCACAAAGTGATAAATGGGAAATACAGAAGTTGTGATCTTGACTATTTACAACAAAAGAAAATATGGAAAACCACAAGTGAGAGTGAACACCAGAAATCATATAAAAAATCAGGCCTTGTTCACCACCAGAGAATTTATACTGGAGAGAAGCCCTACAAATATAAACAATGTGGCAAAGCTTTTAGTAAAATAAATGGTCTTATTAACCACAGAGTAACCCACACTGGACAGATGCCCTACCAATGGGAAGAATGTGATAAAGTTTATAAAGAAAAATCAAACTTTATTAAGCAAAGCAGAAATCACACTGAAGAGAAGCCCTACAAATGTGAAGAATATGGTAAAATTTTTAGTAAAAACTTAAACCTTATTTACCAAAGAAGAATTGACACTGGATAAAATTCCTACACATGTAAAGAATGTGGCAAAGCTTTCAGTCAAAAGTCACAACTTATTTGCCACAGCAGAACTCATATTGGAGAGAAGCCTCACAATTTCAAAGTATGTGACAAAGTTTTTACTCAAATATCAACCCTTATTTGCCACAGAAGAATTCACACTGGAGAGAAGCCCTACAAATGTAAAGAATGTGGCTAAGCTTTCTGTCAAAAATCACACCTCATTTGCCACAGCAGAACCCACACTGGAGAGAAGCCTCACAAATGCAAAGTATGTGACAGTGCTTTACTCAAATATCAACCCTTATTTGCCACAGAAGAATTCACACTCAAGAGAAGCCCTACGAATGTAAGGAAAGTGACAAAGCTTTTACCAATAAAATAGGCCTTATCCACCACAGCAGAACTTACACTGCAGAATAGTCCTACAAATGTGAATAATGTGGCAAAACTTTTAATAAAAAATAAAACAATATACACCCTGATGAATGTGAAATGTGAATAAAGTGATACTACTTTTAAAGGGAAACTAAACCTTATTAACAACAGAATTTATACAGAAAAGAACCCCTACAAATGGAAACAATGCTGCAAAGCTTTTAATAAAAAATCAATTATTTTTCACCACCATGCTATTTATTCTGGAAAGAAAACATATAAATGTAAAGAATGTAGAAACATTTTAAATTCTATATCATATATTACTAGACATCATAGAAAACACACTGGAGAGAAGCTTTATAAATGAAATCATTGAAAAATTCCTCTAAGAAAGGGTCAAATTTTAATCCTCACCACAATAAGCATAGTTAAGAGAAAGTTTTGAAATGTGAAAATTGACAATGTGACAATGCCTTCAAAATTTATTCACCAATACTCAGCACCTGTGAATACATACTGGTTAGAGAGAATACAAATGGGAAAAAAAAAAAAAAAAAACATTTCATAGCCACATGTTTCTTAAACACTAGTGATTTTTGGAGAATACATTGTGCCCAGAAACCCTAAAAAGTTAAATAATATTTCCAAAACTTATTCAAATTTTAAATTCATTGAACATCTGAAAAATCATACCAGTAGTGAACATTGAACAGATTTTGTCCAAAATGTATGCCTTATATTACAATGAAACATTTATAATCAACACCTTGACAAATGTGAGAGTATAGTGAAGTCATTATGTATACATTACACCTTGATGTATATGAGGATCAGTAAAAGACACAACTCATTTAAATATAGAATATAAGTACCTGTCTTTAACTTTTGATTAAATTTATTAAGCATTATCAAGTTATTTGGTAGAAATATCAGTCATAAATATCATACATGTATAATGCAGAACCTCATCTTTGAAAGCATATATATATATATATATATATATATATATATATATATATATATATATATATATATATACATATATATACATATACATATATATACATATATATATATATATATATATATATATATATATATATATATATATATATTTCTAAATCAAATATTACTATTTCCACTTTTGAATACCAGAGAAAACAATTATAAGAAATCTATTTTTTGATGTGTAACACTGAATTGTAATATTTTAATCTTTTTTTTTTTTTTGTATTGCAGTTTAAATTTGGGGATTTTTAAACACTGTGCCACATTCTTATGACCTCTCTCTGCTTTTTCAAATTTTGATACTGGTCTTGCCAAGTTGCGTGAATCCACACTAAGTTTCTGAGGCTGAATTTAAACTTCTGAAACTCAGCTTCCCAATTTGCTTGGATTACAAGCATGGACCATCAAGCCCAGTTTACAGTGCATTTTTTACCTATTTATGTATGCAATATATCTTTATAATTGAATATTTCTGTATATGTTAACACTCATGTATTGCATTGTGTCATTAAAAGACAGATATCACAGTATTTCACTTGATTAAATGTTTTATGCAACAGTAAAACCTACTATTGAGTAAATAATACTCTAGCATCTCTTAATACTTTTACACATTTTAATCAAACTTAATGTGGAATATATTTTGCATAATCATGTCATTGTAATTTATTTTCTGTTTTTTTTTCATGGTGAAATTACGAGTTATAGGAAGGACATAGATATAGGAAAATAAATAATAAATAATAAATAAATAAATAAATAAATATTTTTTTTAATGAAAAATATGCCCCAACTGCTTTGTCTTGGAATTGCATTAGAAAAATATGAGGTGATTATACTGTGTTTTATGACCTCAGGCTCTGAGCCTTAAAATACAAAAGAATATTTTGTTTATTTTTAAATATAGTTTTATATTTCAAACATTCAAATCAAATTCCACAGCAATCAATGATAAAAAAAAGTACGAGAATAACAACTGCAGTTTGTTGTCTCATCATGACCTTTCAATACCTATTGTAGATTGCCTGTGGGTTCCACTTTTAATTTAAAAGATAATAATTTTTCCATACAATTTGGATCAAGTGGAGGACAAAATCTCCTGCATTGTTTTCCTGGGCAAGCTGTCATACTTGAAACAACTGAATCCCCAATCAAAATATCTTTACATTCTAATTATATAAGTTCTTAACTGATCTAGCATAAAACAAATCCACTTTCTTCTTGTTGAATACCTTGAGCCCAAAGATATGTAACCTGAGAGCTAAAAGAAGTAGGACATAAATGAAGGGGTCTTTTTAGCATAAGGCAAATTGCACTTTTTTGTATTTGATTTTTCTGCTTGTGATGATGTACACTTCTCTACCTACTTAAAATATCTGCTTCCACAGACTACATGATTCATAGAAATTCTCAGGAATATTATCTATCTTTTAATTTCAAATTTTTAGCTTTCTATATAGTTACCGCACCATCTCATGGCCAGATCAATATTTTCTTGAACTTCTTCATATATTAATCTATACACTATCTCAGATATGTTTGTTTCTAGATTGTCAGGGATCCCTCCTAGTGAATTCTGAGATGTGTGAGAGGTTGAACAAGCATAGAAATTTGCTTATAAAAAATAATCCATGGTGGGAAGTAAAAGGAGAAAAGATGCAAAAGTCCTCATCTAAACTTGTATATGTTGATACTACACAAGGGTATTACAATGATGTCTGGTTTGGGGTAGGGAAGCAACTTTTCTTATACACTATGACACAAAGTTCATCAAATACAGTTGTTATAAACTTTTTGAGAACACCCAAATTTATCTTAGTAATTTCTACATTGAAAAACTACTGTTACTTTTAAACAAAACTATTCATTGCAATAAATCTGAAATAGTTCTTTAATATTGCAGAACAGAAAATTGGTGGCATTGCTGACTGAATGCCAATATTTTCCAATAACACCTATAGGGGTACTTAAGAAAATGCATAGATAATTAAAGTAAAGAGTGAAATGACATCCAGAAACAACAAATTATAGTAAAAAAATGTATTAACTTATTTCAAATACTAGTGCACTCTTTTGCTTTTTTCCCCAAAAGTTATTTTTTTAACCTTTTGGTATGATATTTCACTTCATTTATATAACATGATCAATAGTATGTTTTTTTCATATTCACTCTCTGATGCATCCCAAATATATTTGCATAGAAACAGTACTTACTTCTGAAATCTATTTTGCTCTTTTCAAATGAGGTCTTGCAGTTTTTTTTTTTTTTTTAATATCTGAAATAATTAGGATGAACTTATTTCTAATTAGCATATAGTAAATTTCTGATAAATATTTGTGAAAAAGATGAAGAAATAATAAGAGCATTTATATAACCTGTACAATATGATATGCGGTTTTTCATGTTTTTAGCTACAACTTATTGAGTATTATGACAATCTTATTATGTGGGTAAGATGTGGGTATGATGAACCAATAATAAATAAAAATTACATGCTGCATTGTTAGTAATTCACCAAACAATTTTTTTCAAAAACAGACTCTCTGATGTGTGGTTTTTATCAACTATTATATTATGAATGAATGAAGTTCAGTAAATGAATAATTGGAACTACATACTTGCTTAGGGTGCCTATAGCTCATTGTTAAAAAACCTTTATATAAAATTTTAATACTGTTTCTCACATTGTGACTTAATGGAATTTTGATAAAGTGTACATTAATAATGCTGAAGTTTTTCATTGAATCTTATATCAGTTTATGAAATAAATATGCTATATGTGATTTCCTCAATTCTGAGTGTCTTATGTTTTAAGAAACTGTATGGACAATTCAAATTAAAGTTAACATACTAATATCAATAGCAGAAGCACCACAGGAAAAATGAAAACAAAGAATTGGGAGATTCCACCATTATAGATGTAATTTTCTCAATATCTTTTCAATGTACCTAACCCAGTATTGATACCAAAATTAATGAGCAACCTCTTCTCGTGCTGAGTGTGCATGATGTTATTATATAAAATGAAAACAATTGCAAATGTTTTGCAGATGCATTTTACAACATTACTTGAAAATACAATTGATTGATCAGTATCTCACTGTGTTTGACCACAGCAAATACCTTCTCAGTGTTCAAGATAAATGGGAAAAAATAAAAATAAAAAAAAATCAAGTAAAATCCATGTTAAACAATAACAACTATTTTTTTCATAAGAAAACTGTCAATGTTTTTTTGAAACAACATGACAATAAACTGCCCTATCACATAAACAAAAGCAACAGTTATTTATTTTATTATTTGAATATGCCAAGTATTCTTTGGCAAAATGCCACATATATATTTTTAATTTCACAGGTGTGAATTATAACTAATTTTCTCTAAATTGCTACTTATTTAATATAAATTTGTTGAGAAATTATTTCTGCATGTGCTGATTAGTGAAATATAGTGAGGAATGGAAGTCATTGAAAGCTCTATGTATTGCAATCCCAGTATGATAGGAGGAAGCTGTATATAATTATGAGAAACACTGAGTAATATTAATTTGTTCCAGATATTTATTTCCCTTAGTATCCACTTTTCACATAAAATAGTGCTTTTAAATGGAGCTGATTATTAAATATCATAGGAAAAGCCATCAGAGCACTCAGAATAAGAAATTTAAAAGAAAACAATAAAATCATAAACATCTGGTTGCATCAACTAGCCAACTCTTGGATCTCATCTTTTGACTTTTCTAAATTTCCTCCTATTTTCGTGTGATGATGACTAAGAAGAAAATATTTCTATTAAGAGCATGACCAAAAAAAAAAAATTATGGCAATTTGTTTTTCTAAAACATATATAAAATTGACTTTCTAACTCAGAATAAAATCTATTGAGTATATCTTTTGATGGTCAAAAAATGTATAACTACACAACATGAAGATTGGCCTTCTGAAAGAAAGAATGTGATGGTGAAAACCAATTTGGAAAGGTAGTATTGAATATTTTATATAAAAGAAAAGGCAGGGATATTTAAAATAGTTTTGATTATTAGATTTATGTAAAAAATTAAAAGGTAGTATCCAGGCCTGATGTGGTGGTACATACCTGTAACCTCAAAAATCATAGAGTCTGAGGCAGAAGTATCACAACTTCAAGGCCAGCCTTGGTAACTGGGACCAGATATCAAAATAAAATATCAAAGAATTGTGAATACAGATAAATGATAAAGCACTCCTGGATTCAATTCCCAGGACTATATAAAACAGTAGTTTCCAAAATTTATACTCAAATCAGCAGCCTCCACTATATCTGCAACTATGTAAAGTTCTAAAAGGAAACTAAATTTAGCCATACCTACTACTAGTTGTATGATATTGACCATAATTTCGAAATATATACATAGAAGAACCTTCACAATGTATTAGGTGTTCCCATTATTTTTTCCAATTGCAATGAGAGAGGGAGGAAAACCAATTTAGCTTATGGGGCCACTTCTTTCTCTTCAGGCCTAATGACTCAAATAGTAAAAGGCTTTAGTGTTTAATTGATTATCATTTATACAATCATAATGGTATGTGTTCTATGATTTCCTGCCTAATCAACATTGGACACTTTATTATTTCTGAATATCAGCATTTGTACAGACCACTACACCCCACTCTATTATTTAATAGTTACAAGTTCCTGTGTCCATGCTTCATCAGTTAGTTATTCTCTTTTAAAAATAATTATGTATTGCATTTTTTGTCTACAGAAAATTTATGAAGGTTAAAATAAGCATTTTCACAAATTTAACTTCAAAATAGTTTTCATCACAAAACACACACCAGAAGAATAGCTTATTTCTCTAATTTATTAGCCTTTCTGACATCCAATATCAAGACATGAATGCTGCTCATGGAGGGATGTTCTTCCCATCAAGAACAATCAATACTATTTTCTTCTATCCCATAAAATGTTATAAAAATGCACATTTTACTGTGTTTCATATGCAGAACTTGATGTTCCTTTATTTGTGTTTAGTGGGTTTTTACTTTCTTTTTCATCACTTTATTTTTTCTGTATTTTCTAATATTCAATTTTTTATGTGTGTTGAGGAAAATAGATCACTAGAATCTTCTAACTTTTGCTACATTCAATCACTTCACTACTCACTAGCTAATATTTCTATTAAACCATCATTCTAAAGATAGGACTGGGGTATGCTAACAAAACTATTTTCAAGGTCTACTGTAGAATCAGCATAACTTTCTTCAACTCTGTAGTTAGAGGCACTGTTTCTATACACAAACTCTGCTCCCCTTGTTTTATTTTTCTTCTATATTGAGTAACTCTCTTTGAAATGAGGAACAGAAAACAGCTTTTTAGAATTTTATCATTTATGAAAATCTATTTTTATTTATTATTAAAGGTCAGTCTGCTTCAGTTTAGAGTACAATGTTGAATACTAGTTTTTCTTTAAATCATGAGGTTATTCTGTATTTATCATCTATAATCTATCATTAGTGATAAATACTTGGGTTCTATTCTTGCTTTCTTGAAGCTGACCATGGTTTCTCTTTTCAGGAAATTCTCTTTGTTTTGGGCATAGCTACTTGAGAAATTCTGGATATATATTTAGCATATTTAAAATTTATTTTCTTGATTATAGCATTCAATCAAAGTGGAGTATTTCCAGAACTGATTTTCATTCCAGTATAAACATGCAGGAAACTGGGTAAAATATGGAAAATAATATGTCTCTTTTTCAGACATCAAAAACAGGCATAGCAGGTGAGTGAAACCATAAGTAATAAGTAAAGACTGGTGAAGTGAACTATAACTATATTTTTAAAATTTTTCTTAATAAGTTCAGTTTGATAAAATGCTATTAAAACTTATGGGTAAAGGGGAAGTAAGAATAATCAAAGTATACCACTGTAAGAAAAACTTGAAGTCTGGCATCTGAGAGCAGACTGTGGGGGAAACTTCATATTATGATAGGAAAGAATCCTCCACTTTCCCTTCACCCTCTCACCCACTTAACCTCACCAGAAACCACCAAAATGCTTAGAATAAAAGGTTTCAAGTTCAATAGTCACACTCACTTCAAATACAAAAAAAAAAAAAAATTAAATTTCAACTGAAAACAGAATCTTGTTTGCAAAGTTAAGGGGATCTGAAACATCATATAAAAAGTTATGTTAAAGATGATTCTGTGTTGTTTTTTCTTTTCTTTTTTTCTTCTTTTTTTTTTGGTATGTGTGTGTTTTGTTTTGTTCTGAGGGTGTGGCTATTCCTTGGTCACCTGAACTCAGCAAAGAAACTGTTATTTAGATGAAGTATCAGTGGCTGGCCCACATTAAATATGGACAAATGTTAAAAAAAACATTTAAAAAAGCCTAATTTTGAAAAAAAATGCGTTGCTTCTTCCTCCCTCCACATTTTTCTTTTTAAAGTATTTTCTAAAGTTTTTTTTTTTTTTTTGTCTTGAAAAATAATAAAAAATTCTGGAAGAATTTACAACCAACTGCATGAGGGTCTGGGAAGCTGAGAGGCTGGAGCAAGGCTGGGAGGAGCAGACAGAAAGGGGTCTTTCCCTTAGTTACTGGAGGCCAACTATAAATAAAAAGAAGCAAAAATCAATAAGTGTTTATAAACCAGGAAATGGTACAGATTATCAAGTTAGTATCAGTTATAAAAATTCATATAATCAAGAAAATAGAGAAATCATGAACAGGATTAGAAAAAAAATAGGTGTAAATTATATTTTTAGAAATTTATTGGTGATACATAAAAAATAAAGATCCCAATTTAAGAATCTCATTTCATTCTAAGAAAATTAATTCAAAATGCCAAATAATTTAAAAATGTATAAAGATTCCCCTTAGACTAGAAAACAAAAAAGGAGTTTCCATTTGTCGGCATAAAATCACCTTGGGTAGTAAAGACTGAAGTTTAATTCTTAAGACTTAATCCCTAGAATTGAGCTCTTGGCAGAACTATTGGTTCCATATGTCCACAGAATGTTTCATTTAAAATATATGTACTTTTAAATTGGTCTCTAACCACTCCACGCATTTTCCCAACCCTTAGAGCCTTGTTCTCCTAGGAAGCTAGACTCATTTATTTGCATTGGAGGTAACCTATTTCCAGCATGCCAAAACCTATTCACTTTCAAAGCCACTTTTGGAGATTTTATAGCCTGAAATGGAATAAAATTTAAATTTAATAAAATTTGAGACCTGAGCTAAAAAAAAAAAATAAACTTGTTTAAAAGCCAGCTACCCAGACATTGAGGAAAATATTCTGAGAAAACCCCACAGGGCAGAGGGGGTGGGGAAAGCCAGACCACCGTTAGCCTGCCAAACGTTATTTGGGGCTGGCTTTAGAAGAGAACCAGAACTGAGGATGCAATGCAATTATTTAAGTCCTGAAAAAAAAAAATGTTTGCTCTCAAGTCCAGTGGGAGATGATTGCCTCTGACTCCAACTGATTCTGCACATGGGCCTGGGGAGCTTCTGGCCTAGGAGAATGCCCAGGACACCGTGTCACACCTGGGCTTGAGGTTTAGTGTGCAAAGGAGAAGGGCCTGGCCTTGCATCAGGTGGACTCAGGGTTGAACTCGAGGCCTCCTGGGGGAGCAAGCCACATTTCTCTTTAAACCACAGGTTATAACAAGAGGGGATTTTTCTTCCTTTGTTTCTCCTGTCTCTGTCTTTGTCCCTGGCTGGCACCCCCTCCTCTGGCCCTGAAGCTCTCTCTCTTTCCCTCCTTCTGGCTCCTAGGAGTGAGAAGGCCTAGGCTGGCTGTGACTCAGGCCCAGGGAAGGAGGCCATTCAGGGCTCCACCAGCCTCAGGGTATTTATTACACCCTCCCCAGCCCCAGTCCTTCTGCAGCCTCCAGGGCTGCAGCTCCAAGGGCATGAGGTCTGTTGCACACTCCCACGGAAGGGCCTCTGGTGGATGCATATGAGGCCCCCAGTTGGGCTTTTCGGCCTCCCCCAGAGAATGTTCATTTATCTCCGCACCTCCTCTCCCACTGCGGGGAAGACACGCAGGAGGAGCGCTCCAGCAACCGTGGCTGGCAAAATGACAGTTCCAGCAAGAGCATGGGTGGACCCTGTGGGGACGGGGGTCTGGGTACAGTAGCCTCCCTGGTGTTGGGGCTGAAAGGTCAGCTCATCTGCCTCAGTCACCCCCGCAGGACTCTGTGTGCGCGAAGCTGGGCGAATGCTCCGCTGCTAAGCCACCTCTCCAGCCAATCACAGGAGTGTTTAAAGACAAGTCTGTGGGGCGAAGAGGACGCTGTTCCTTCATCCTTTCTCCTACAGATGCACATCCCACTGCAGGGCCCTCAGCTGGCCCAGAGGGTGGAGCCCCACATTGTGGGTGAGAACTGAGGTCCTCTAGCATCATTAATTCTTATTTTTAAAAAGTTGCTAAAGTTATTTGGGTTACTTAGTCGGAAAGAAATGTCTTTAAGACACTCAGAGCTGGAGCTATTAAAGTCAGATTGTCAGCCCCTGTTTGCTAGGTAGCCAGGAACTCAAAATAGTAAAGGCATTTTAGAATCGACCTTCTTTTCCATCAATGGCTTCCTCTCAGTTTTAAGCAGGGCATGGCCATCCAGGACCTGGGGGACAGTCCTCGGCTGCTCGAGTCTGGGGGCAGGGTTCTGGTATTGAATGGAGGGAGCGTGCCCGGTCAGTAAAGGAGGTGTGGATCCGATCCCAAAGAGGATTCAGGCACCAGGTTTCTCTAACCCTTCTGGAGTTCTGTCCAGCTGACCATCAGTCTCTCCCTCCATCTTGTTTAGCCATCCTTTTTTTCAACAAACATTTCTTCCTATGAGCTGAACACAGCATTAGTCCCTGTCCTCAGGAATCCTGCCTTCTGATTGCTTGAGACAACAGCCCTGAGAAACTCACAGGGAAGCCCACGATTTCCAACATGATGTGTGCTCCAGAGTCTAGACCAGTGCTGCCCGAGAACCTTTGCAGACAGGGGAATTTTCTCCATTTGGACCGTCTCGCATGGCTGCCACCTGCCCTATGTGGCTGCTGAGCATTTGAAGTGTGACTACTTTTGTTAGAGATGAGCTCTTGCTGTGCTACCCAGGCTGGCCTTGAACTCCTGAAATCCAGCCATCCTCCACCTCCCAAGTAGCTGGGACAATAGGCATAGGCTCTGCCTCACCTGGCTTACTATTTTTAATTTGATTTAACTTTGATTTTCACTTAAGTAGCCACAGGAGTCTAATGGCTACTGTCATGGATAGCATAGGCCCAATATCACCCTCACCTGGGAACCCAGGCCTCTGGATCTTGCTGAGCCAGAATCTCTGTGGGTGGAGCCCGGGAATCTGAGATTGCACAGTCTCTCCAGGTGATTTTTATGCAGCTTTGCTCAAGCAAGCTTGGCAGTGGTTGTGATGCTACAGTGCGATTCGGTTGGGCTGGGTGCTGCTAGGAGCAAGAGAACTGAATTCCAGACGTAGAGACCGCTCCCGAGAAGAAGGGATGGTAGAACTGGGTCTAAGAAATAAAGAGGTGATGTGGATGGGCTTGGGGGCTGGGCATTGGTGGTGATGGTCCACAGCTCCCCAGGCCCCCTGGTGGGACGGGCTTTGCACACTTAATGAACTCATCGTATTCGAGTAGAGAGAAGGGAGTTTGTGAAGAATCTGGTCCCCCCCCCCCGCCTCCATTTGTTTCCTGGGAAATCCTCTCCAGGCCTCTGCCTCTCCTTCATTGCGTCCCTAATCTTGGAGTCCTCTTCCAGAGCCCTCATGTGGAAACCCAGGACAGGCCAAGAGGAGAGGCTTCCGCCAGCGCAGTTTTAAATCTGAGGTAACCGGATGCCTTTTGGGGAAAGGCTTCCTAGTAATTTTAGTGGCATCTTTTCTGTTGTCTAGACCTAAGATCAGCATTTTAGGAAAAAGTGTTGAGGCACAGCTTCCCCTGCCTGCCGCCTCCCTCTGTCCTCCCCTCGGCACTGCAAGGACTCTGGGCAGAACAGCAGGTGGCCAGAGCCTCCGCTGAGCCCCAGTGATTCATTTGGCAGCTAAAAGTTTTGTCCCTGGAAGACCCCAGACTTATTTTGAGATGGCAAATGTGGCAGATGCTTCCCGGCTGGCAAGACACCAGCTGTCTGATCTCAGCCTCAGGGGCGGTATTTTGGGGGGGATATTGGCAGCTTCTTATCTAAAATAGATTTGTGCCTTGCTTCACCCTCTCAGAAGCTTTGGCAGCGCTCTGTGTCCCTAGGTCTTGGGGTGGCACCTGGGGCATTGGAACTGCTCCATGTCATCCAATTGCTCTTGTCAATATTACTTTTTTCTGTTCTTCCAGGTCCAGGACACTACCTAGATCTGTCCACTAGACAAATATATTTGTAATAAACTCTTCAAAATTTTTTAGCAAGAATATCCTGGGAGAGCACTCTTTGGTTCACAGGAACAAATAGCTAACGGCAGAATTTGAGCCACCAGGACCAGACACTGATTTATAGAGAAAGATACTTTCCATGAACCTCTTATGTCATCCTCAGTGCCAAAAAATCATTCCCAGGTCCTACCCTGAAATCCTGAACCCGAGGAGTTCACCTGGCTCCAGGTTTTTGTTGGTTGGTTGCTCAGGTTTACAATTTTCTTGGGGTCTTGGGCTGTGGCTCTGCGGTAGAGCGCTCGCCTAGCATGTGCGAGGCCCTGGGATGAATCCTCAGCACCACATCAAAATAAATAAACAAACAAATAAATAAATAAAATAAAGGTATTGTGTCCAACTACCACTAAAAAATAATATTTTAAAAATTTGCTTGGAATTAGAACATAATTCTTTTTTATATTTATTTTTTAGTTTTAGGTGGACACAATATCTTTATTTTATATTTATGTGGTGCTGAGGATCGAACCCAGTGCCTCACATATACTAGGTGAGCCCTCTACCACTCAGCCACAACCCCAGCCCTAGAACATAATTCTTAAGATTCAGGAAAGTTTGCACAAAAATCAGGTTTCTAACTGTCCTTCAAAGTCACCAGGAGATCTGGCAGCCCCAGATTGAGTTCTCACACAGCAAGGATCGCTGGCACTGTCCTGCTAGTTTCCATGACTCCCGAGTGCAGCTGAGCCCTCTTTGCCCCTTTTGTGTCCGGCCCTGGAGGCCTTGAGTGTTGCTAACACACTAAGGGTTAGATGAGCTGGGGCAGCATGCAGGAGTCAGCATGGAACTTCTGGTCCAGCCCTGCTTCCTGCTTGCTGTGTGACTTTGCTCCAGTCATGCCACCTCTCTGTGCTTCAGTTTCCCTATCTGTCTGGAGGCCAGTAGACTAGATCAGTGGTTTCCCACTTTAAGCCAGGGCAAGGCTGAGAGGTGGGCTGCCTTGTCTCTCTTCTCTCCTTTTTGAATTAGGCCTGGCCATCAGATTTTGCTTAGGTAACTCCCTGCTTTTCCAGGGTTGGAAAACTCCTGGGTAACTACTTGTGTTAACCCCATAGCTAGGGGCATGAGATGTATTAGAACAGGAAAGGGACAAGACCTTTTTATTTGTATTTCTTTTGTGGTAGTGGCAATTGAACCCAGGGTGCTTTACTGCTGAATTCTATCCCCAGCCTCCACCTCCTTTATTTTTGAGACAAGGTCTTCTAAGTTGCTGAGGCTGGCCTTGAACTGGTGATCTTGTTGCCTCAGCCTCCTGAGATGCTGGGATTAAAGGCATATGCCAAGGCTTCTGGAACCATAATGTGTTTATTGATAAGAATGATGGGATTTGCTGAGCCACATTATTCTCCTACAAAGAGATGCTCTTCTCCCCTGTTTTACAGAAGAAGAAACTGAAGTTTTGAGAGGTTGAGTAACTTGCTACAGGTCACACAGCTATGAGTGGCCAAGAGCCCGGGTTTCTGTCATTGTAGACAGTGATGCCCTAACTACTGTTTCTGTCCCTTAGGTGGCTTGGGAGGAGGTGGGTGTAGAGTGGTGCCCTTCGGCAAAGGGGAGGCCAGTGCCCTGGGGAGACCCTGCCATCTCTTGTGCTAGCTCTCCTCGAAGGACATCGGCACACACAGGGAAGTCCCCCTCTGGCTTTGTGCTCAAGACCAGGCTTCCCTCCACCAGGGCTGACCCGGGCTGCACTCCCGGGCTCCAGGTGATCAGGAGATCTGGCAGCCCTGGAATGAGTTCTTGCACAGCAAGAGTCAGTGGTGCTGTGCGCTGTCCTCTGATGGGATAGGGAGATGCACGCGAGGCCCATCGAGCCAAAAGACACTTGTGATTCTTTGAAGGTGTAATAATTGCTCACCGAGGTCCATAGGCCACATTGTGTAGCCCGGACAGCTGCTGTGGTTGTTTAGGAGGAACCTGGAGAATGGGGGTGTCTCGTAGTTCTCAGGACCCAGTGTGTCCTGTCTGAGCCTTGGTTCTCCCATCTGAGAAAGGAAAACCCCTGTCCGTGCCCACTCCCATCCTGTGTCCCTTTGATGGAAAGGGCAAGGGTAACAACCCCTGCCAGGCTCCCCCTGCAGCTCACCCTCTCTGCAGCTCCTCTTGGGAAAGGGGCTGAATCCCCCTATTTATAAGTGACGTCTGAAAAGGTTAATGTTATAGGCTCTGGCCGATGTCCTCAGCTGCTGAGGGCTGGGCTTGTGACTGTTTCCAAGGCCTTGTCCATCCCAGGCCTGGGTTCCCAACGGCTGGGGGAGCCTGGACCCAGCTGGGGACTCCTGGCAGCGTCTAGCCAGTCCCTGGGCACAGGCTGCCCTTCCTGCGCTGGCTGCTTCCTGAGCACTCTGGGCCCCAGGGAAGGAAGTGGGAGCTCAGTGAGCCCGCCGCCCTCCAGGAAGGAAGAGCTTGCTTTTTTCCTCCAGGTGGGGCCTGGGCCTGACTCTCCAGGGCAGAGTGGAGGGCTGTGGGCTCTCAGGCCTGCTGAGATCACCCTTCCCAGGTGGCTCCTGGGTGGGATGAGGGTGGAGACATGCTTGGTCTCAGCTGCTGTCCTAGCAACAGGGCTGCTCTCCTGTCCATCAGGGTTCAGGGTTCGCACATGACAGAGGTGACAACTTAGGCCCAAGAGGGATTTCCTGGTCAGGGGAGAGCTGCTGGGATGGATGGGAGGAGGACTAGGGCTTTGGTGGCTCCAGACCCTAGGGGTCCAAGGAATGGACCACCCTCCAGGGAACCCCACCATGGGGAGAGCCCCTCATCCTGGTGTCGCCGCGTCCCTGGGCTGCGGAACCAGGGCCTGGGGAAGCATATGCACTGTCCTGGGTTAGCAGGGAGATTCCCTCAAGGTCCGCACAGGGTGAGGGGGATCTTAGGGCACAGTCAGGGTGCCGGTAGCAGAGGCGGGGCAGAGGCTGCCTGGTGGCAGGGACACCTGCCCAAGCACTGCTGCTGTTTGGGTGTGCAGTCCCGCCATCTTGGGAGGCTTCAGCAGCCCAGGTCAAGGTTGTAGGGTGGGCTGGGTGGAGAGGTTTGTCACCCATCAGGCCAGCTTTGGGCCCTGGATTGGGTTTACCAAGTCACAGCACATGGGACATTGGGATGGGAGGGGTCTTGGGGGAAACCTGGTCCAGTCTCACCTTGTACTACAGGAAAATGGGAGTCCAGAGAGGCCAAGAATGTCTCCAGGGCCCCACCACCCAGCAGGGACAGGTTGGAGTGAGGAGGTCGAGATGGAGCACCACAATACCCTGTCCCCAAGGGAACATGGGCACCCTGGGGTTGGGGCAGAGGGTTGTAAGGAGGACACACACACACACTTTTAAAAACACTGGCTGCTCATGAATGCATACGGGATAAAATTAAAAACAGCCCTCAGCCACCCACCTGCCTTTCCCAGAGGCCACCGTCATTCTAATTTCTGCTGCCTGGTTCTAGGCAATTGTGTGTTCACCCACACGCATGACAGACGCAGACATCTTCCTCCTGTCACCACACCCTGCCGCAGTCTGTGTTGGAAACGATTCCAAACCCGTTCATTCAGCACCATTTCAGGACTTTCTCTATCCCTCCTTTCCTCTCTGCCTCCTTCCTTCCTTCCTCTCTCTTCCCTCTTTCTTTTTTGGTACTGGATGTGGACCCAGGGCCACACCTGCTAGAAAAGCACTGGACCACATAGCCACACCCTCAGCCCATTCTGTTTTATTGGGAGAGGATTGAACTCAGGGGCACTCCACCACTGAGCCACCTCCCCAGCCCTATTTTGTATTTTATTTAGAGACAGACACTGACTTGCTTAGGACCTCCCCGAGTCTGAGGCTGGTTTTGAACTTGCAATCCTCCCATCTCAGCCTCCCACATGTGTGTGGCTACTTCTGTTTTTGATACAGGGCCTCACTGAGTTGTCCAGGCCAGCGTGGAACTTGCAATCCCCCAGTTTCAGCCTTCCAAGTCACTGGGATTGTGGGCGTGCGACACCGCATCTGGGACTTTAGTACTTTGTAAGTCAACTTCTTTTTGTTGACACGTGACACACAGACAAGTCCACTGGCCACCAGTGTGTTCCAATGAGGAACAACAGGTCAAGCTTCCCAGGGGCTGACTCTGCTCCACCCTCTGCCTGAAGACAGTGGCTGCCCTCACCTGGAGGTTTTAATTGCTATGTGTTTGTTTTAGTTGCTTTGTGTTTGAAAAACCAAACCAAACCAAAACCCAAACCAAAATAACAAAAAACCCAGCCAGCACACTCCACTGGCGATTTCCCAGGGAGGATTGCTTGGGATGGCAAGTGTGGTGCTGGGCCTGGGGCTCTGATTCTGTGACACAGGATGGCTTAGGCTGCCCAAACCCAGTAATGACAGTGGGAAAACTGAGGTTCCCTCTGGGGGCCACAGGGACCTTATTTCCTCCTGCTCACCCTCATTCCAGTCCCACCCCCTTGACTGTCCACACACAGTCCACCATGCCTGCAAGACATGGCTCATCTGTCATGCTGTAAGACACAGACTCCCCAGGACAAGTGGGGAAACTGAGGAAAGTGGCTGAGCCTCTGCAAGCGTATGTGTCCAAGCCTCTACCAATAACATGGCTTGGCTCTCTGTCCCCTCACACAGTCAGGGCCTTGAGTGGAATGGGAGGGGCTTGTGGGTAGAGCACCCACAGCATCTGCTACAGCAAGTTACCCAGCCCCAGCCTCCATGGCTTCATCTGTAAAATTGGGACATCAGAACAATCTTGCTTGTTTGTCTGTTTTTTAAATCATGTTGTTGTATTTTTTTTAACCTTTATTTTATTCATTTTTATGTGGTGCTGAGGATCAAACCCAGTGCCTCACACAAGCTAGGCAAGCAGCTCTACCACGGAGCCCCAGCCCCAGCTCTGGAACAGCCTGGTTTAAAAAATAAGAAGCCAGTCATGGTGGCATGACCTTGTAGTCCCCGCTGTCCCAGCTCTACAGGAGGCTGAGACAACAAGAATCACTGGATCCCAGGAGTTGGAAGCCAACCTGGTAAACATAAGCAAGACCTCACCTCAAACATAAGATAAAGCCAGGCACGGTGATGCCCACCTGAAATCCCAGCAGCTCGGGAGGCTGAGGCAGGAGGATTGTGAGTTCAAAACTGGCTTCTGCAAAAGTGAGGCTCTAAGGGTTGGGGTTGTGGCTCAAGTGACAGAGCACTCACCTAGCACGTGTGAGGAACAGGGTTCCATCCTCATCACCATAAAAAAAATAAAGATATTATGTCCACCTAAAACTAAAGGATAAAAAAAACAAAAAAAAACAAAAAACAAGGTGCTAAGCAACTCGGTGAGACCTTGTCTTTAAATAAAATACAAAATAGGGCTGCAGATATGGCTCAGTGGTCAAGTGGCCCTGAGTTCAATCCGTGGTAGCCCCCCAAACAATATAAAATTAAAAAAAATTATTCAGAAGCTCTATGTCATAGGGTGATTGTAATTTGTTAAGAGAACGGTCCTCAAGCCTGTGGCTCAGGGTCAGGCAACAGCATGTGCTGTGAGTTTATTTGATGGGTAGTTACTGAGTGCCTCATGGCCTCAGGCCCCAGGTTAGTGGTGGTGATACAGCAGTGATTGTGACTGACTTGGCCTTGGCCTTGTCACTGTGGAGCTGAGACTCATGGGGGACCATCCATCTGGTCAGTGATGACAAATGAGACAGGGTCACTGAAGAGCAAGAGAGAGTATGGGGGCATGGACACCCCGAAGGGGGCATCTGTTATGTCTCAGGTAGGTGCTATGTTGGAGACCCCTTCCCTACCTGCCCTGGGTCTCTCCCAACAAACCAACATGGCCAGTGTCTTTAAATTAGGACTGGGTGATGTTTATATTTTGCATTGAGGGATCAAGTGAATGAAGAATATACATCTTGAAACTCTACCAGTGTCCTCAATTGCAGGATGCAGTCTCAGGTGGCCCGTGGCCAAAGAAGGTAGGAGGGGCAGGGCTTACTCCTGGAGAGCATGGTGGGCAGAGCAGCCTGTGTTGGAATGATATTTTCCTCTCTCCCCCCACCATACATCAGGAAGAACTTGTTGTAATATAAAACATTACCAGGATGGAACCCTACTTTTTTATTTTTATTTTTTGTACCTGGGTTTCAGCCCAGGGGGGCTTAACCATGGAGCCACATCCTCAACCCTTTTCAGATTTTCATTTTGAGACAGGGTCTCATTAAGTTGCTGAGGCTGGCTTTGAACTCACCATCCTCCTGCCCCAGCCTCCTGCACTTCTGGGTTTCAAGTGTACACCTGGCCTGGAGCTGCACTATTGTCACGGACACAGTCTGCACCTGTCATAGGCCCCACACTCACCATGGTGGGTGTGCCCATCTTGTGGCCTCAGGCTGCCAACCCTTGACTTCTGAGGGGTTTTCTCTGGCCCCTTGATGTTGTTCACGAGTTGGTCCAGAAGTGGGGATGAGCTGTGCTTCCTGAGCAGCCTTCAACCAGCCGCATTACCCCTCCAGTGGGATGACCAGCACCTGCTCTGCCCCATCCACCCCAGCAGAGCAGAGCACCGCTGTCCCCAGGGCAGGAGAGCATGTCCCCTGCCGTGTCTTTCCTCCCTCTTCACCTTGGCAAATTCTTGGATCTGCTTCCTGAGTCTGCCTGACCCTTCGTCCAGCCACCTACCTGTCCTTTCTCTAAGTTCTCCTGCCAGTTCCTCAAACATCCTTGGTTACAGGGCACTGCCAGGAGTACATTACTTGGTATTTTTATTTAGATCAATGTTTTCATTTGCTCACACTTTTTTTTTATACTGTAGTAAGAAAGACATGACATAAAGTTTACCACATTAAGCATGCGTGTGTGCATATGAGTGCGTGTGTGTGCACGTGCCTCTATGTGTGCATGTGTATGTGTGTGCATGTGTGTGTGTGTGTGTGTGTGTGTGTGTGTGTGTGTGTGTTTCTAGGGATTGAACCCAGGGCCTCGTGCAGGCTGGACAAGTATTCTACCACTGAGCAGCCTCCTCAGCCCCTAACCATCATTCACTCTGGGTTCTGGTGGCAACGTTACACAACCATCCCTCTACACATCTCCAGAACTTTCCATCATCCCAAACAGAAGCTCTGTCCTCATTAAATAATAACACCATTCCCTTCTCCCCACAGCCTCCAGTAATATCTATTCTACTTCATCTGCATGAATATTCCCACTTGAGATACCTAAGGCAAGTGGAATATTACCATGATTTTGTTTTCTGAGCCTGGCTTATTTCACCTAGCATAACATTTTCAAGGTGAATCTACGTTAGAGCATGTGTCAGAATTTTATTTTTTTATGGCTAATAATTACCCGGGTTTGGTGTTAACCACATTTTTTTTTTTATCCATTCCCCCATGAGTAACCTTTTGGATTGGCTCACCTTCTAAACTCAGTCAGATCCTAAGCAATAATATCCATGAAAACCAAGGACTGGGGATGTAGCACAGTGGCAGATTACTTACCTAGCAGGTTTGAGGCCCTGGGTAGGAACTTTTTTTTTTGTACTGGCAATTGAGCCTAAGAGTGCTTTACCACTTAATTATATCTCCAGCCTTTTAAATATTTTATCTTGATATGGGGTCTCACTAAGTTGCTGAGGCTAAACTTAACTTGCAATCTTCTTGCCTCAACCTCCTGAGTCACTTGGATTATAAGCGTGGGCCACCATGCCCAGCTCTGGGTTTGATCTTTAGTGCTGCAGAAAAGGAAAACCAAACTAGAGTTAAATGGTAAAATATGTTTTGGATACTCATTAAAATAAATATATAACTAACAAAGTAAAAATTAAAAGTGTTCTTGCAACCCCCTAGAGTAACCCTGTCTGCCACTAGAGGTTCACATGCCACCTCTAGGCGACAGTCTGCACACTGTATGCATGTACAGGACAGAAATAAAGACTCATAACTGAGTCTCCAGACCTAACTAGTATCTACCTAGTGCCTTATAAATGCTCAAAATTATTTGCTGGATGGTTTAGCTCTGAAGATTCAGAATCTCTCCTGGCCCAGGAAAATTCAGAGCTGCATTGAACATTGGCACAATCCAGGAACTAACAAGCTTATGCTGGGGCTGGAAGTTGTGTGAGGGGCACTTGGATGTGTGCTGTATCACTCTGGTGATGTCTGTGCCCACCCCCTTTCCCCCACTCTGACCCCTTCAGCATGCACCAGCCCAACTTCTCCTGCCTGCTCCTGCCTGCCTTTGTCTGTGGCTTTATCTGGGAACTGGGGCCAATGTTGCCACCATGCAGTGGACTGCCAGGAATTAATGGCCCCTGGAAATAGCTCTTAACCAATGATTGACAGATCCTCCCCTCTCTGGTGATAATTTTGAAGTGGGACATGTCCTGTACTGGGTCCCAGAGTTCCCAGCAGGATGGGCAGTAGGATCCATAATACATCTTTTACTGATGGCTCCTCTTCCCCTTAATTTCCCTCTCCCCTTGGGGACATCCTATCTCCAAGTAAACAACATACACTGGGACCCTTAGCTCATTCTCTTCTTCTGGAGCAAGCCACACGAAGACACTGGAGAACATGAGATTTCAGCTCATTTTTTGTACCTAAGAAATTTAATATTTTTTCCTTTTGGATTTCTTTCAATACAGCGATTTGGGGTAGGACGAGGAAAGACCAGAAACTGTCTCTCTTTACAGCAATCTCTTTTCCACAGTGGTTACCCCCAACTTGATGGAGCATTGTAATTAACATATGAAATCCTTACTTCTGATATTATTAAATTTGTTATGCTTATAGAGTGCAGAACGTATTGAAAAGGCAAATTAAAATGTTATGTGTTAATAAGCTTGGATTAAATTGGGCTTGGGAACCCAGGAAAGGCAAGTTGGTCCCACGTGGATGCTGCGTGGAGTTTTGAAGGAGCCTGCCCTCCCCTTGAAGTTGCCACCACTGAAATTACTCAAGAAGAGGCCAGATCTTAAGAGGAACCCCCGCCTCCAACTTGGATCCGTAAGTGCTTTTCTGTGGAGTGTATGTTTAGAGGTGGGTTTCTCTAAACTTCATTCCCCAGACAGGAGCATGGAAAGAGGAAGAGGAAATTAAGAAAGCTCTTGAAAGGTACAAGGAAAAAAAATGAAAAAAAAAAAATCAAACAAACCCACTCCAAACAGAGTAAGCACAAGGAACAGGGGCCACATATGTGAGGAACCCCTCTCCCCACAAGCTCTAGGTGATCCGTTTCCCAGGGTTGGAGAATTTGCCTGAACATTCTTGGTCCAGGGTGAGGGTGGGTTGTCCTTTGATCTGTGGGAGGACCGACAGTCAGCCCCACCTTCAGGTTCCTTATCCACCAATTGGACCATGGAAATAAAAGATTTTTTAAAAATAGAAATGCAACAATAAAACATGATTTAAATAAAATTGCAGTATAACAGTGATTTCCATAGCATGTTTATTGAAATAGCACTGTAAGTCCTCTAGAGGTGGTTGAAAGTACACAGGAAGTAGGCACAGGTGACACACAAATACTGTGTCATTTTGTTTAAGGGACTTGAGCACCCAGGGATTTTGGTATCTGTGTGGGGACAGGGAGGGTATCCAGGATACTGAGGAGTGACTTCACTGAGGAAAGCCCTCAACTAGAAGAACTTAGAAGACAGAAAACTTGGAGCTACTCTCTCAGCAAGGCCATCATGGTGCCCCTGGGGACTTCACAGTCCCCTCTCAGTCCATGGCTTTCCAAAGCTCTCCCTCTCTCAAACACTACTCTGTTCCCTAGTCTCTTTCTGCCTCTCTGATGGCTTCTCCTTGCCCCCTCCACTGTGGTCTTCTCTGGGGCCCTTCCTCAGCCCTGTACTCTCTCTGCTCCATGAACTCTTCCCTAAGTTTCTTTTCCCACCTCTCCCTCTCCTGATCTTTCTCTTTTAACCTTCAAACTTTTATACCCATTGTCCATGGGCCACCTTCACCCAAGACCCCCAAGCTCAACGTCCCCCAAACGGAGACTACCCTCTTCCCCATGACAGTTCCCCGTCTTGAATCTCATCTAACCTAACATTCAAACTGGAATTTGGGGATCCATTTCTAATGCTCTATTAGTGATGTTTCTCTGTTACAAATGACCCTAGAACTTAAAAGTGGCATTAAAACAATACATTGAATCCTCTTCCACATAGGCTGTGGGTCAGAAATCAGAGTGGCTCAGCTGGGTGCTTCTAGATCAGTCTCTCATGAGGCTGCAGGACTGCGTTTGTCTGAGTGTTGGACTGGGGCTGGAGGATTTGCTGTGACATGGCTCGCTCTCTGGGCTGTGGGCAGGAGGCCTCAGTTCCTCATTATGCTGACTTCTCAATGGGGCTGCTTGAGTGTCATAATGACAGGGCCTCTGGCTTCCTCCAGAGCCAGTGATCCAAGAGAGAGGGGAGTGGGAGAAAGAGGCATGATGACTTTTTGTAGTTATTTGTTTTGGGTGGTGCTGAGGATGGAACCCAGGGCCTTGCACATGCTAGGCAAACACTACCACTGAGCCACACTCCCAGCCCCAGAATGCTATTTTGTTAAGTTATGAAAGTTATACAAGTTCATTGCAAAAAATTTAGAAAAGTTGAATTTACAGAAAAATTCCTCTAATCCTACCACCAGAATAAATGCAAAATACCGGGCTGCCGTTGTGGCTCAGCGAAGAGCACTGACCTAGCACGTGTCAGGTCCTGAGTTCGATCCTCAGCACCACATAAAATAAATAAATTAAATAAAGGTATTGGGTCCAACTAAAAATAAATAAATAACTGCTATTTACAATTTGAAGTGTTTCCATCTAGACCTGTGTATGTGTGTGCATGTGTATGTGTGTGTGTGTGTGTGTGTGTAGTTGTATCATTTGGGGGGTGAGGAGGGGTGTTTCCAGAATGCAGTGAGTGCTGGAGCTGTGGCAGAAGGGTCACCAGGAGTTGTGGCCTTACCTAGAGGGACTCAGAACACCCAAGAGAGAGGAGCCCGGTTGAGGGGATCTTCAGTATTAGGAATGCCAGAGGACAGAGAGGCGAAGAGAATAGGTAGAGGCCGGAGGAGAGTAAACTGCACAGGAGGTAAGTACATTTTAAACAAACCAAAGACTGTGGATGTATCTCAGTGCAGTAGGCCCTGGGTTCAATCCCCAGCACCACAAAAACAAAAATAAAAAATAAATAAATAAAGATCAAGGTGCTGGACGTGGTGTTGCAAACCTGTAATCCCAGCAAGCACCAAATAACAGCAAGTTCAAGGCCAGCCTCAGAAACTTAGTTTGAACCTTTCTCAAAATTTAAAAAATGAAAAGGGCTGGGAGTGTAGCTTGTTGGTAAAGCACCCCTGGGTTCAATTCCCAGGACCAAAATAAATAAATAAAATAAAATAAATTGAGATTAGAAGAGGGATGTCGATCAGTGAGTGGTAGAGCACTCACTCAGCACACATAAGGCTCTTCCTGAGACCACCAAAGTAAAGAAATAGATAATAAGGAAATAAATTGGAGTACAGTTTGAGCTTTCTATTTTAAGCTGGGCTTAAAATACGTTGTAAGAATTTTTATATCCCATATTTTATATATTATAATACATGTTATTATAAAAGCATAATAATATAAATTATAATTTAACTTGTTATAATTTATAATTAATATAAATTAGGGGCTGAGGGTGTGGCTCAGTGGAGGAGCACACATTTAGCATGAGCAAGGCCCTGGGTTCCATTCCATCACCAAAAATTATATATATATATATATATATATATATATATATATATATATATATATATATATGTAACTTTTATAATACAAATACACACAAATACATAAATACATATATATTATTTATATTATGTATTTATACATTATTTATGCATTGATATTATGTTCTATATTTATGTTATTTATATATTTACATTACGTATTTATGTATTGTTACATAATATATAAACATTTTATTTATTATACTTCACATATGTTTTAAAATGGTAAATGTATTGTACTATTTAGAATTTTTTAAATATATATATATATATAAAGAATGTTTTTCCAGCCAGGCATAGTGGCACATGCCTATAATCCCAGCAACTCAGGAGTTTGGAGCAAGAGGATCACAAGTTCAAGGCGGGCGTCGGCATCTTGGTGAGATCCTCAGCAACTTAGAGACAGCCTGTCTTAAAATAAGAAACGTCTTATTTTAGGGGGTTGCTGGGGATGTGGCTCAGTGGTCGAGCACCCTTGAGTTCAATCTCCAGCATCAAAAGAAAGAATGTCATTCAAACGCAAGATATTTAACTACTCCAGACCGTTCAAAGGACAGCGCTTACTGACCTCCTCATCGAGCCCGTCCTGTCTTCCCCACATCAAGGTCTTCCCTGAGCCCTTGCAATAACTGCTAATTTGCCCGCCATCTCTGGCTCTGGCTCCTTGAGTTCCTGCTCTGCCCATCCCTGCAGGGCTCATCCTGAGACACAGATCTGGTCACACTGTTTTCCTGTAGAAGTCCGCTCCACGGCTCCCTACTCTTCTTGGCCTGAAGTCCAGGCTCTTCCATGTGTCTGACAGGGGTCTTCAGGCCCTGGACCCCTGCCCCCCCTACAGATGCAGCTCCAGCCCTCCCACTGGAGCCACATGGTCCAGCCATGCTGGTCTCTGCTGATAGGAGGCAATGTGGTATAATGGCTGGTGCCTGGACATTGGAGCCAGCTGCCTGGGTACAAATCTCAGCTTTCCTGCTTGCCCACTTTCTGACTTTGTAGAAGTTCCCCATGCCTCAGGATGATGGGGGGACTCCATGAGTTCCTGCATAAAGAGCGTTAAGAATGGTGTTGGCATGTGTATGTAAGTGCTCCATGGATACATCAGATGTTTTCATCATCAGCGACACTCCCTGAACACAGTGGAGCAGTTCCCCAATCAGAGCCCCTGGAATCTGGGTGGGCTTAGGATGCTTCAGCCAATAAAATGCAGGGGGAGTCCTGCCTGTGACTTCCAAGGCTGTCACACAACACCACGCAGTGCAGAGCCTCTTCTCCAGTGCAATACTTCCTCTCCTAGGCACCCTGATGGGAAAGAGCCCATGCCACACCTGTGGGAGAGGGGCTGGCAGTCCCAGTCTCTGGGTCACCCTGGCCAGACACAGGAGATATCAGATAATTTCAGCCTCCAGTTTTTAAGTTGCTCCAGTCTCTAGTTTTCCTACTGAGACCTCAGACTCTAAGGAGCAGAGACAAGCTCCCTCCACTCTGCCCTGCCCACATTCCTGACTTACTGACTGTTGTTTTGTTTTAGTTGTAGATGGACACAATACGTTTATTTCATATATTTATTTTTATTTGGTGCTGAGGATGAAATCAAGGGCCTCACATGTGCAAGGCAAGCACTCTACCACTGAGCCCCAGGCCCAGCCCCTGACCTGTAGTCTCTTAAGAACATAATAAGATGGTTCCTTGAAGTTGTAAGTGGTGTGTAATTCGTTACATAGCAATAGATAACTCTTTTTCTCATGGCAAACTCCTACACATTCTTCAAGACCCAAAAAAATGTTGCCTCCTCCTCTCTGAAGCCTTCCCTGATTCCTCCTTGCCTTGGTGGCTTCCTGAGTGTGGGTCTTCAGGGACCCATTCCTCACCATGTGGACCTGTTTCCTCATCCATTTCTCCCCTTAGACCAGGCACCCAGCAGGTCCATCTTCATGTCCTAGCACTGGGGCTGCTTAATGGAGGTTACATTTGATGAATGAATGAATGAACGACTGTGGCCAGTGCTGGCCTACCTGACTGAAGTATCGGGAAGATATTCACACAATTACATTGTGGGACTTGATGGATGTTGGTATAGTGGAATTCACTTTTAAACAGCTTTACTGAGGGTTAAACAATGTGCAATCAACAATACGTATTTTAAAATGTTATTTTTAGTTGTAGTTGGACATAATACCTTAACTTTTGTTTTCTTATTTTTATGTAGTGCTGAGGATCCAGCCCAGCACCTCACATGTGCTAGGCGAGTGCTCTACTGCTGAGCCACAACCTCAGCCCCAACAATACATATTTTTGACAGATAGTCAACTACATATTTTAAAGTGAACAATTTATTATATACATCCACAAAACCATCTACACAATCAAGATAGTGAACTTCTCCATCATCTCATCATCCTCAAATTTTCTTTCTTTCTTTTTCTTTTTTGACACCGGGGATTGAACTCAGGGGTACTTTACCATTGCATTACATTCCCAGCCCCTTTATTTTTTTTTTTTACTTTTTGTTTTGAGATAGGGTCTTTGCTGAGGGTCTCACTAAATTGTCCAGGCTGGCCTCAAACTTGGGATCTTCCTGCCTCAGACTCCTAAGTGTCTGGGATAACAGGCATGCACCAGTGTACTCTGACCAAAAGTTTATTTATGCTCCCTATAATTTCACCCTCTGAGCACAAGTAACCACCAATCTGCTGACACTATAAAATAGTTTACATTTTCTAGAATTATATATAAGCAAAATTCTGTGATATGTGCTTTGAACAAAAAGCTGGCTTCATTCACTCACCTGCTGTGATATAGTCATAATCTATTCCTTTTTACTGCTGAGTAGTATTCCATTGTATAGATGTATCACATTATCCTCAATTTTAAAAATGAGGAGACTGAGGTTTGGAGAAGCGAAGCAACTTGCCCAAGGTCACTTTGCTGGTGAACTTGAACCCAGGTGAGTGCCTCCAGGGCCAACTATCTTAACTGCCACCTGTGCCTTCTAACTGGGGCATGATGACTTTTTTTTTTCACTCTCTTTTCTTTTTTTCAGTTTTTCCAGTGCTGGGAGGCATGGTGCCTTTTGCTGTGGTAGACAGAATAATGACCCCCCAGAGATATCTATGTCCTAATTCCTGGAGTCTGTAAATACATTATATAATGTGACAAGGGGGAATTAACGTTGCAGTTAAAATCAAGGTTGCTCTAAGATGGCCTCAAGATAAAAAGATGCCCTTGGTTTCTTACACTGGGGGGCCAGGGTCAGTGTAATCACAAGGGTTCTTTGAAGTAGCAGAAGCAGGCAGAAGAGGAGTGATAGACCCAACCTGATCTTTTATTAAAATTGGGAGCCATCTTGGCACAAAGCCATGAAAAGATAATTTTGGCTTTACTATAAATTACTGCAAATTCTGAACCTGCTTGGATGTCTGCCCATGCCTTGAGCTCACCCATGCCTGGCTCTCTGACCAGATAGCAGCCCTCTCTGAAACTTTAGTGACACCTCATAAATATTGGCCTTCCCTGGCCAGACAAAGACCCTCTCTGAGGCTCTAATGGTCCTCATAAATTCTGATGTTGGGGCCAGCCCCCCCCCCCCAAAAAAAATGTAAACTATGATTAGTGTGATGCTTGTCAGAGTTCTGTTATCTGTAACCCCCCTTTGTGTAACTTTCTGGGCTATAAAGTTGGGCTTTAGGAAAGGTAGGGTTGCTGTCTTGTTCCTGCTGTTTTGGGAGGGAGAGGCAACCCAGGCAGTCGAAATAATAAGCTTGCTTTAATTTGATTTTAATTGGGGTTAGTGGTCTTTTCTTGAGTCCTGGTCTAAGAGTTTTGGAGTTCCCCAGCGAGATGACCCTGCCTGACCAGATCACAAGACCAGACTGCTGGAAATTCTGAAGCCGGCCTTCACTCCAGGGCTCCGGGCTGGAGAGCCACTCTAGGGGGTGCACAACTTGAGACATTCCAAGGCCTTGGAGTGAGGCAAGCACCTGGAGGAGGAGGCCTCCGTAGGTAAGTGGCACCTTTATAACATCTGATATCCGGTTAAGGGAGATCTCTTCTGATGACAGAGAGGTGGCCTGGCGAGGCTCACATATACTCCTGTCTGGGACATGAATGACAAATCATTCTGTCCTCGGTTCTATTCTGTAGGGAAATCTTCTGGAAGGGTAGAGAGGTGCCGACGGGCACGCACGCGCTCCTACCCCGGAGCTTTAGCAAGACGTTGTATTGCTCCTCTGTTTTTCTGTTTCAGCGCCGGTGTTTTGTTCTGTGTTCTATATGATTTTTGTTTGTTTGTTTTTGTGTGTTTTGTTGTGTGATTTTTGTGGTAAAAACATAAGGATATTGGACGTGAAAATGGGTAATAAAGCAAGTAAGCCTGACACCCCTTTGGACTGTGTTTTAAGGAACTGCGATGAACTTTACCCCCCTTTGTTAAGGAGGATGAGAGAAGCCCCTAGCTGGCTGCTGGAGCACACCCACTGCAGAGGGCAATGCCTGCTGGGGACTTAAGAACTCAGTATCTCCCAGGTTAACAAGTGAATCTCCTTTAAAGCCCCTTGTCCCTCCAGATCAAGAGAGTCACACCATTGGGAAGAGTCCCCTGTGTTTCTCCTTTGTTAGCAAAGCAATAAACCTCCTTTTTTCTTTTTCTCAAAACCCTGTCCTCATTATTAAATTGGCATTAATTGGCTTCAAGTTCAAGAACTGAACTTTAAGTTACAAATTTTGATACCCTCCTGCCACGGAACTTTTTGAGAGCTGACTACTGAAATGTTAGGAGATGGAGCATGCCTGGGGTGGAACCAAACCAGAGGAGCTAACCCTGTAAGTAAAAGGAGGAACTGAGGGACTCCCAGCCGCTGCTGAAGCCCTGTTGCTTCAGGGAATTCCCTCCTTCCTTCCCTGCACTGTAAGGATTATGCCACCTCTGTCTTCTTAAAAAAGAGAAAAAGAAAAAGGGGACACTAAATGCAGTAAAGTCACCATGGAGACCCTTGATTTTACATTTCAGGTTGCCCCTCTGTGAAAACATCTGTTCCCCTTGTGGGGACATCTATGGTGCTACTGGTGTAGGAGATTTTTCTCTTATCTGCTCTGTTTTAAAGGCTTCTGTCAGCCATAGTCTGGAGCTCCTTTCTGTCTGTCTTGTGTCTTTGTTTCTGGCCCTTTAAGACATGTGCAATAATGTGTTGATATTATAAATTGTTTCTTGGGAATGATCTTAGCTGAATGTGTGTCTAAATGATGATGTTTTATTGTAACAATCTGTTATCTAAATAAGATATAAAATTTTGTGAATTGTATCTTAAACTTGTATCATAATTTTCAACATCTGAACCTGAAAATTATGACTTATGGTTAAAATGCCTTAGGCCTGAGGTGTCTGCTCAGAATAGCAGTTTTTCCTGCTCCTTCCAGAACTTAGCCATGACTTATGTTGAAATACAAATGAAAGAAGCCTGCAAGCTCAGTAGGAGACTGATCTAAGGCCTAAGGGGAAAAAAAGGGTAAATTGTATGGTATTTACTAATTACTGGCCAGTCATTTTTTTCTAGGACTCTTTATTTTTTTCCTTAGATTCTTTATTATTATTTTTTTTTTTTTGAGCTCATGATTTTGATCCTAAAGTCCTAGGTTAATGTTTTTTGATCAGTTCTATCTTTGACCAACTGTGGAGTTTTTGAAACATTTCAATGGAGATTTCAACTGTGAAAAGCTACAAGGCTTCTACTATTGTTACGTGTGCACACTTTTTTTATGTGTTGTATGTCTATATATACATATGTCCGTATATCATATATATGATATACAAATTAACATATATAAGGAGTGCTCATAAAAACAAATTTTAAAAAGTGGATCCAAAGATCTTTAATTCATGTGATTTAAATGGTTCAATTTAAATTGGATAAACAGATAAAAATAAATATCTTTAAATTTAAGCTTACAAGTTTTTCTAGGTGTTCAAAAATCTAATAAAATATTAATGTCTATAAAATGTCTAATATGCCTTTGTCCTAGGACTTTTCCTTTAACAAAAAATGGTTTACACTGTTCAATACATTTGTCTAATATTTTGATAAATAAGTAAAGTAAATTTGATATGGGATTACTCATTCATGAGTACTTTTGTTAGATATCTGATTGATTTATTAAGGTCTGTATAAGTTTGTACTACTAAAAAAAGTTTGTACTAAAGTCTGTATAAGATTTTAAAAATCAGTTATGTGTTAAAGAGACAAAAAATTTCTTAAAGTATAAGTTTACCCATAACATTGTGTTTATTAAGTTTTATTTTTTTCTAGAGCAAGCAACCATAAAAATTAAACAACTGGTTAAATAAGAACTGTTATTTTAGAGCACTGTACTGCCATTTATTTAAAAGCTAAACTTGGTTAATGTAGAAACATCAATGTAATTGTGATACTATTAATGTGCTCATATCTTCCAGGTATACAAGTCTGTAAGGTAGAAACATTAAAAGAGCATTATATCAAGCTGGTGTTCTGAAGTTGTATGGTAAAAAATATATTGGGGATTTATTTGCCTGTTATCAATAAGATATGTAAAGTTTTATGTTACTTTTTACATTGGGAAAAAATTTAAATGTATTTTTAAGTTAATGAGAGCCTAATCTATGTATAGGTTAAAAACTTTCAGCCTTTCTTTAATTCATGTTTTAAATGTGATATCATATGGTGTTAGCTAATGTTCATGTGACCTCAAACAATTTATGTAAACTTTGTAAAATGATATTTAAAAAACAAAGATCAGCTTTAGAACTAAAACACTTAAGATTTATAAAGAGCCCTGCCTTACCTGAGATAAGGCTCTGTGTCCCATCTTACTACATGTGAGAATGACTATGAAAGCAGTAGGCCAGATTTTAGTTCATTTAAAGTTATGTTCAAAAGTTTTTGTTTTTTTTTTTTTTTTTTTTTTTTTTTTTTTTCCGTCAAGATTACTAGGATCTCAAACAGGGGATATAATGTATAACTCAGCCAAAAAATTCAGGGTAGCTATTACACAAACTAAGGATTTTTACTCTTGTTAATTTTATTTTGTAATTTCCTTATAAGTGATCTAAAGATTCCCTGTTAGTGTTTTACAGAAGTGTTGCTTTAAGAACCCAACATGGGTTAATTTAAGATAATAAGTCATCACCTACAAGACAAATAGAATAATACAGATCCCAATTAATAAAAAAGTTAAATAATTATAAAATTATGGACATTAAAGCCTAGTACTCTTAATATAAGGCTGTTAAAATTCATTTGCTGGATGTTTAAGATTAGGATTTAAAATTAAAGTTAAATAAAAAGGGCCAAGAAAACCAATATTTGGATCTTGCCCTCTGAGTCAGTCTGAATCCAGGGAACAGAGGACTTCTCTAAAGAGCTTGGCAACTCTGGGCCACCTAACCTCCTGATCAGGGAGATTAATGAGACCACTGGAGAACAGAAAGCCAATCAGTGCATTGGCTATGAAGAGGAGAGTCATCAGAGAAGAGAGACATCCCTGATGCTTCCAAGGGAAGCCACATGGTCAAGCAAGACCTGGACCCATCCTAGTGCAAATGGCACTAGCAGAACTGAGAAGCTGCTCTCAAGTTTCCCCAGGAATGACTTTCATAAAAGCTCAGCTGACTGTTAGCAATAGATAGAAACAAAAGTCAGTTTGACTGCTTCATCTTAAACACTTAACAAAGACAGTTAAAACCAAAATACAGCCATTCCTGGGCATTTTAAATAATAATAATAATAATAATAATAATAATAATAATAATAGTAATAATAAAAAAATAAAAATAATTTAAGGTATACACTTTATGTTAGCCTCCCAAAATAAGTAAGACTGGAGGCGACAAAGAAGGATTCTCAGACAGAAATGCCTGATAACTATAAAAAGAGACTATCAAGAGGAGCTGCCAGAGGCAGAAGTTTTTAGTTTAAGGCCTACAGATATTCCTAACCTACACAGGTAGGCTTGGTGTTTGCTAGTACGATTATCCAGCCCTGAGTAACAGAATTAAAGGTTTCTCTATTAGACACAGAGGTCATACTAGTAAAAGGATTTTGCAAGATCAGATGACATTAAATTATTAAACTGTTTCTTATGGGGAGGGACAACTGTAACACTAAAAGTTAAATGTTAAGTTTACAGTCCTGATAACCGGGGATGTTAAAGCCTGGTGAGGGAACTTCTATGCAGTGACATGTTCCAGCTGCTGCAACATTTATTCAGTACTCATGGTTTTTCTTTCTCTCATAGAAGCACCCATCCCCAGATGACTTTACAACCTGTGCTTCCCCAACCAGACTTCAAGCCAAACTGACTTCTAAAAGGCAACTCATGTCCCTCACGCCGTGCCCCCTCATGTCACCCTCTCTCAGCTCAGAAGAAGCCAAAATGAGTGACGCCTCTCTTCTTACAACAATGGAGCCAAAAATAAATAGACTATCAATATAAGTAATTATTTAAGTCAGGTAAAATCAGGGAGACCGGTTTTGGGTGAGTTCTAAAAATTTGGAGACTGTTACCTGAGGGATTAAAATTCCCTCAGTGCTCTTCCCCTACCCTATCAAAGATTTGAAAGGGACACATAAGAAAAGGGGGGAATGATAGACCCAACATGATCTTTTATTAAAATTGGGAGCCATCTTGCCACAAAGCCATGAAAAGATGATTTCGGCTTTACTATAAATTACTGCAAATTCTGAACCTGCTTGGAATGCCTGCCCGTGCCTTGAACTCATCCATGCCTGGCTCTCTGACCAGATAGCAGCCCTCTCTGAAACTTTAGTGACACCTCATAAATATTGGCCTTCCCTGGCCAGACAACCACCCTCTCTGAGGCTCTAATGGTCCTCATAAATTCTGATGTTGGGGCCAGCAAAAAAAAAAAAAAAAAATGTAAACTACCATTAGTGTGATGCTTGTCAGAGTTCTGTTATTTGTAACCCCCCTTTTGTGTAACTTTCTGGGCTATAAACCTGGGCTATAGGAAAGGTGGGGTTGCTGTCTTGTTCCTGCCATTTTGGGAGGGAGAGGCAGCCCGGCCGGTCAAAATAATAAGCTTGCTTTAATTTGATTTTAATTGGAGTCAGTGGTCTTTTCTTGCGTCCTGATCTAACAAGGAGAGGAAGGAAGAGATCTGCAGATTCTTGCTTTGAAAATGGAGGAAGGGGCCACAAGGCAAGGAATACAAGAGTCCTTTAGGACTTGGAAAGGACCGGGAATGCTTCAGAAAGAATTTAGCCCCATCAACACTGGAGGGCAGGGGAGGAGCTTGGGGCCCACTTCTGACTTCTGGCCTTCAGGAATGTAAGATATGTTTGTGTTGCTTTAAATCCCTCATTTGTTCAAATTCGTTACAGCAGCAATAGGAAACTAATACAATGACTTTGACCATTCCTTCTAGAAAGCATGAGCCCTGGGAGGAGTACTAGGGGCTACTTTTGTGTCCAGGGAGAGTTGGGGAAACTGGGTCTATCAGAGGGTGTAGGTCTCTGAGCAGAGTGGTCACACCCCTATTCCCTGCCATAGGCTCAGTCCCAAGTTCTGGCTAAAATATTCCCAAGTAGTGAGCGTGGCTCGATGGTGGGAGACTTTGAAGCTCAGACCTGTCTAGGCTGAGCAAATCATTCCCTGGCTCTTGGAAGTCCTGGTGTGAACACAAGAGATAGGTTTTCTCCACCAACTGAGCCCAACAGACCTAGGCCCCAGCTGCAGAGGATGCTGGGAATGTGGGCATGCTGGCCCAAGGTCAGCCTTGCCATGGATGCTCAGAAAATAGAGATGATCAAAGCCCTTGGAGAAGGAGGGCTCGTGGGAGTCCGTAGGAGCTGACAGCAAGTGAGAGCACACTTAGTGCTTATATAACGGAAAAACCAAACTGTTTTTTTTCTTCCTGCACTCTCAACGGCCAGCACAGAGGACTTCTGTGGCCAGGTGTTTGGGTGGCTTTCTTGCACCACACATTTCTCCAATGGACATCTGCTGGGTGACCTGCCATTCAGCTCAATTCTGACACCATTGAGAGGTAAGTTAGATTTCACAGGTGAAGGGCTCAGCCCCACAAGCCTGCCCCCACCCCAGTCCAGTTGCCACTTGTAAGTCACAGGTTGTCACCTATATGTCACACCAACTGGCTATAATAAATTGGGGTTCACACGGTGCCTACCTCAGGTTTGATAACTAAACAAGAGGGCTCACAGAACTCAGGGGAACTTGCCTCCTGGTTCATTAAAGGATATGATAAAAGACATCAATGAACAGCCAGAAAGAAAAAAAAAAGGTGAGAGAAGAAAGAACAAAAGTGCAGTCCTGGGGCTGGGGCTGGGGCTGGGGCTCGGTGGTAGAGCTCTGAACCAGTTCTCAGGGCAGGAGCTGCCATTCAAATGGAGTTGGGATGCATCACCCTCTTGGCACGTGGATGTATTCACCAATCTGGAAATACCCTGAGTCCCCAGAGTTCAGAATGTTTAGGAGTGTTTTATCCTGGAGGTATGACCGACTGACTGATTGAGCAGAGTTGGGATTTGAACACTGGGCAAACACTCCATCACTGAGCTACACCCCAGCCCTAGGCCTGCTTTATTTTCAACCTAATCTCCAGCCCCTCTACCCTCCCTAGAGGATGAGGACTGTCATGGAAAGATCCAAACTTCTAATTATGTCTTTATCATGCTGGTTACCAGTCCCCATCCAGAAAACTACCAAGAAAGTCACCTCATTAAAGCAAAAGACACCACTATCACCTAGGAAATTGCAAGCATTTAGGAACTCTGTGCCAGGAACTGGGAATGAAGACCAAAATGTGTGCTTGTGTGTGTGTGTGTGTGTGTGTGTGTGTGTGTGTGTTCACTGAGCTATACCCCTAGTACTTTTTATTATTTTGAGACAGGATCTTGCTAAGTTACTGAAGCTGGCCTTGAACTTGGGATCCTCCTGACTCAGCCTCCCGAGGCACTAGGATTACAGGCATGCACCACCATGCATGGCTCCAAAATATTTTCTTTATTTATAAATCACAATGTCAGCTGGGAGAGGTGGCGCTTGTCTATAATCCCAGGACTCAGGGAGACTGAAGTAGGAGTATCCCAAGTTGGAGGCCAATCATGGTAACTTAGTGAGACCCTGCCTCATAAAAATAAAATATAAAGAGCCACAAATGTAACTCAGTGACAGAGCACCCCTGAGTTCAACTCCAAGTACTACACAAGTCAATCAATCAATCAATCAACCACAAAATCATAGTCGGTGGACTTCAAACACAAATCCCTCACTGCAAGGTGTTGTACAACTCAGAAGACATGGGTAATACTATAAGTCCATTCAATCATTAATAGTTAGTCTATTCCACTCTTCAGACATATGGAAATGTTTCCCAGAACTAGTTCACCAGGTTTGCAGGCTTCCCTTTGATCTTGTCAGGTTCCAAAAACAGAAGTGGTCTTGTCAAATGGCTTTTTCTTTTCAGGAATCTGCTCTGATTGACCTAAGAGAGACTGTTCTCTCTTGCTCTGAGCCTCTTCAGGTATCCGTGTTCCCTGAATTTCCCTCCTTCCAATCATTTCTTGAGCCTCAGTGATTATTTCTCCTTCTGTCCATTTATGCCCAAACTTTTCTACCTTTGGAAAGACACGAGGTTGGCCACCATCCTGGTCTGGACTTCAGGAAATAATACCACCTTAGCGAGTGTCTGCCCATCAACTGGCCCCCGTTCTGGGGTAAGGTTACACAGAAGCACAACTAGCCTGAGGCTGTTCTTACCACAGGCCATGCAGCTGCACTTATTGCTGTTTTTTCTTTTAATTGTTTAAAAATCTGTTCTTTTTAGATAGACACTGGTGCACTCACTGTTAATCCCTGCTTTGCCAAAGAAATGACCCACCCTCCAGGCCCTTAGGTACTCTGACCAAGTCCCCAGTGGAGAGGTAAGAAAGAACAAAGTGTAGTCCTGGTGCTGGGGCTGGGGCCTGGTGGTAGGGCACTTGCATGGCACCCCCGAGGCCCTGGTTTCCATCCCAAGTGCCCAAAAAGTTGAACCAGCCTCCTCCTGCCCTGGTCTGCATGCTTCTAGCAGAGCAAAATGGTCAGGTGTATGTTGAAAAGGTCCCGCTCACTGTTTGGTGGCTGATCCACAGGAGACGACTGGAGACCATCCAGGAGGAGAGAGCAGGGGCGGCCAGCCCTAGGGAGGTGGGGGCTAGTTGGAAGGAAGGAGATATCTTTGGGAGAAAAAGGGACATGTGACCCCAGGATGAGCCCAGACCTGGCTATGCTGGCTTCAGGACTTGCCTTCCAGAAGAAGTCTCCAGGGCCAACACTGTGGCTGGTGGGACACTAGGGCGGTGTGTCAGCCACCACTCCCAGGCTGGCCAAACCCATATTGGGTGTGAGATGGGAAAAAACCAAGGTTGAAGAGCCCAGGGTTCCTGAGGGGGTTGGAAAAACCTTTTTATTGTCTTCGTTTCCTTCTGGGGGCAGAGTTTTTCTTTTTTTTTATGCTGGGGAAGGATCCAAGGGCCTCACACCTGCTAGTCCAGATCTCTACCATGAGCTGCCCTCTCCCCAGAAAGGCTTAAGAAAGCACTTCCTGTGGAAGAACAGGAGCCAGAGGAGGCTTCCTGGCCCATGAGACATGCTCTTGGTCCACCTGTGAGGGAGAAAGCATGACTGTCAGGGTGGAGCCCGGGTACCCTGTCTGACCCAGGGGACAGGAAAGGACTGGGAAAACTGTCCCCAAAGTACTGGGAATGAATTTCCATCCCAGGCTTAGATGTGTGAAGGCCTCTACCCCACAGGCTTCTTCCTCATGGATGTGGCCCTGATATGGTGTCCAGCCTTCCTTGGCTCGGGCCTGCAGGACCAAGGGGGCATCTGGGCAGCTGCTGTCTGTCCTCCACCCTGTTCCCTCTCTGTCCCTGCCATGGTAACAGGAAACCACATTTCCCACCACTATGGACCAAATGGTGCCCATTCTGAATTTCATTTTTTGGAGTCCTAACCCCCAGTACCTCAGCATGTGACTGTATTTGGTGACAGAGTTTTAAAGTTGAGTAAAAAAGAGGCCAACACAGCTCAGAGGGTGGGTATTTTGGGAGTGTACAAGAGGACAGCTGCCTCCAACTTCCCCCCTGGGCATCTACACACCCTCTAATTCTCCTGGGACTGGCTGCACTTCTTCTGCCACAGGTACACAAAACAAGAGCCACTCCCCCCATGCTATTGAGTTGATGTTCCTTGGACACTTCTGCCTCTACTACTGTGTCCTGGCGACTGCTGAGCATGTGACTCTCCATACATTCTAGGGGATAGCCAAACCCACTCCCATGGCTGAATCACTGCAGGGCTGAATAGCTCCCTTTTTTTTCTTTTTTTTTTTTCTTGGTACTAGGGATTGAATTCAGGGGCACTCAGCCTTATTTTGTATTTTGTTTAGAGACAAGGCCTCACTGAGTTGTTTAGGTCTGCACTAAGTTTCTCAGGCTGGCTTTGAACTCACAATCCTCCTGCCTGAGCCTCCCAAGCCACTGAGATTACAGGTGCACCCGCCCTTCCCCTCCCTTTCCAGTTACCCACCACCACTCAGGGCAGAATTTATCACTCCAAAGTCTACTTCCTCCTTCTTTCCACACCTGCCTTGGGTCCCTCCTGATCCTCTGCACAGTTTTAAACTCACAGGGAACTTTGTGTTCCAGGTGTCCTGTTAGATTCCAAGGTCCAGAAATTATATTGATTACAAAGCAAGTTTAATTCTGGGAAAAACAACAACAAAAAGTCATGAGGATGGGCCATAGTTTGATTGGACAGGTATCTTCATAAGAAGAGGACACAGACACATACAGAAAGAAGACCAGGTGAAGACACAGGGAGGAGACAGCCAAGGAGGGAGGACGCAGCAGAAACTAACTCTGCCATCACTTGATTCCAGACTTTTGATTGTTTAAGTCAACCAATTAGAAGGAAAGAAAGAGAAAGAAAAAAATCAGTGATCCTCATTACAGCAGCTCTAGCAAACTAATACAGCCACCATCACTATAATAACAACAGCAACCACATACTGTGACCTCCGTGTGACAAGCTGATCATCACTAACTCTGCAAGGTGGGAGTAAGGGACCTTGTTGGGATCATCTGCCACCTATCAGCTATGTGGTCTGGTTAAATTACTTTGCTTCTCTGGGCCTTGATTTCCTCTTCTATCCTCTGGGACTAAAATAGCACCTATACACCAGTGTGGTATTATAGAATGATATAAAGCATTTAAAGGGTTTAGAGCAATTTCTAGAACTTAATGTTGGCTTTTATTATTGATTTATTTGAAATGAGATCTGGGCCCAAACTCTTAGGGTCAAGCAGTCCTCCTCTTTCAGCCTCCAATGTAGCTGGGACTATCAGAGAGGCACTTGGCTTTAATATTGGCTATAGTTATTCATCTCATTTTATAGATGTGAAAATAAAGGATCTGAGAGGCTAAATAACTTGCCAAAGGTCACACAGCAAGTGGCTGGGTCAGGATTTGAACCCATAAAAGTTGGACTCCAAACTCAAAGATGCTGCCTCCCTTCCCACCCCTCAGCTGCCCAGACGCAGAGGCCACCTCAGTGGCTCTTTTTTAATTAATTAATTTATTATTAGTTCTAATCAGTTACACATGATAGCAGAAAGCTTTTCAATTCCTTGTTCACAAATGGAGTAGAATTTTTCACTCTCTGGTTGTACATGATGTAGAGTCGCAATCATTCATGTACCTAGGGTAATGATGTCCTTCTCATTCCACCCTTCATGTCAGCCTCCCCTGTCCCTGGAAGCCCATCCTTGGTCCAGCCCAACTGTGAACACTGGACTCTGGACATTGGCTTGAAACAGAGCACTGGTCGTGTGGCCTCAGGCGCTCCTCCTCAATTCATTTCCTCTTCCAGGTCTCACTGATGCCCCAGGCATTGGGCAAGGCTGGGATGTGCCTTGCCCCAGGACACACAGCTGGCGAGGCAGAGTAGTGAGGGGCCCTGCCCTTCCTGCAGCCCCAGGTCCATCCTCTGGCTCACCCCAGCAGGCAGCCTCAGAAGGGAGATGGGACCATGCCTGGGGTCCTGAGCAGAGGCCAGAGCCTCTTGATCCTGGGTGGTCTAGTCTCCTGGGCAGAGATTCTCCTTCAGTTGCTGCCCTGATAGCGGCCAGGTGTATCTGCAAACTGCTCCATGAGCTCAGAGGCCTGTGAACTGAGGACATATGATAAGAAGGACCCTCAGGGACATCTTGGGAGATCTGTGGCCTTTGCTGGACAGACTTCATTTTGAAACGCACAAGGTGTTCTTGATATACCTCTTCCCTGCCTCGAAAGTGGCCATTTAGCCCACACTTCTGGCATCTTCGGCAGCCCTTGTCCTATGGCCACGTTGTTTATGGTTGAAGTGAGAAAATCTAGCCAATGTGGTCAGCTTGGAAGACCACCGTCAGACCCCCACCCACTAAGACCTGAGAGGGGGTGTATGGCTCCTCAAATCACAGGCTAAATCAGTAACAGCACAGGACCAGTCCTCCTGTGGGTGCCTCGTGCCTCATGGCCCTGTTGACCTTGAACATATGAGCTGCTGGGGTGGGGGTTGGCACCTGGAATTGAACCCAGCAGTGCTTAAACCACATCCCCATCCCATTTTAAAATATTTTATTTAGAGACAGGGTCTTACTGTGTTGCTTAGGGCCTCATTAAGTTGCTGAGATTGGCTTTGAACTCACATCCTCCTGCCTCAGCCACCCAAGTCACTGGGATTACAGGCATGGGCCAGCTGGTTTGCTGGTTTTTTAAGGAGTTGGAGACCAAGAGAAGGTTCCCAGCTCCCAAGCTGACTTGTGGAAACAGCTGGGAGTGTATCTCCTTAGCTGGCAGTGACTTGATCCCAGCTTACCACTTGGGCACAGGTCCCTGTAATCTGGCCTGTGCTCTATGTGTGTGTGGGGGGTGAGGGGGGATAGGGGTGTCTCTGGATCTCCACACCCATCTGGTCACCCTGTCCTGCACTGTGTCTTGTTTATCAATTTCCAGAGGGACACAATACCTTTATTTTATTTATTTATATCTATGCCTAACCCATTGCCTCGCATGTGATAGGCCAGAGCTCTACCACTGAGCCGCCACCCAGCCACCAGCACTGCGTCTATCTGGCAGCTCTAATAGTCCTGGTTCTGGCTCTGCTCCTACTCTGCAGCCTGCAGAGTTCTCTGGCCTTAGTTGGTCCTTAATACGTAAAACCCTTGTCAGCATTTTCCCATCTCTCCTATGATGAATCAAAGCTTAATGGCCTCATGGCCTGTCCAATCTGGCCCCCACCTCCTGCCCATGCCATGCTGACCCTCACCCTTCCAATCTTGGCCTTGCTTCCTGCAGTACCCACCTAAGAAGCTCTTTGCCCCCCATGCCAGATGTCATGTGAGATGAAGCCCATCTGCCACCTCCACCCCAGTTCAGTTCCCAAGGTCTCTCCCAGGGCTCACCTTCACCTAAGTCTGTTCTAACCTCAGTTGGCCATTCTGCAGTGTGTGGAAGAAGGGACCCCAGCCCCCTCTTTCATTCCAAGGGGCTGAGAATGTGAATCAGTCCAACCGCCTTCACTTGGGGATCTGATTCCTAGAGATCTGCCTGGCTCCCACCTCAAGAATGCTCCTTCTCTGCTGGATTCCACCTTGCCCCTGACAGTGCCCCAGCTAGCCTACATGCCCACCTGTGAGTACTGGGCTGTTGAAAGCATATATGGGGGCTCACTCACTTGCTGGAGCCTCCTGGGTCTCCCGCAAGACTGTGGAGCAGGAAAGAGCACAGGACTGTAGAAGCCAAGGGGTTGGCTTCAGATAGGTCTTGTCACTGGAGGGAGTCTGATGAGGTCCCAGAGAGGAGGACCTCAATTTGGGACAATGGGGTTCTTAATGTATGTGAAAGTAAAGAATTCTTGCCTGTGTCAGACATTGAGGTACACAGATTTATTTAGGAAAACAAGGAGTACATATTCAAGAGAGAATCCAAACCAGGTGTCATGGTGCCCACCCATAATCCCAGCAACTAGGGAGGTTCAGACAGGAGGATCACGAGTTCAAGGCCAGCCTCTGAAATTTAGCAAGAAGTTGTCTCAAAATAAAAAATAAAAATAGGGGCTGGGGATGTAGTGAGTGATTCAGTGCTCCTTGGGTTTAATCCCTGGTACAAAAAAAGGGGGTGGAGTGGGCAGCAACACAGGCTATCTCAAGAGTGAGAGCACTTCTGTGGTTTGGGCTCTTCTTTTAAAGGAAACTTGGTGAGTGTGGGCCTGGGCAGGTATGTGGAGATGACATCAGTCTGGTGATCACAGATGGCTAATGGAGGTCTGGGAGTTCCAGGGATCCTTAGATTGACATCTTCTCCTTTATCTGATCAATAGACAAGATTGGGAAAGTACCCTATATTATAGGTTTTTTATCACCTTTTCTCAACTAATTTTAAAAATGCATGTATTAGTGGGCTAATTAACAGTGCAGAGAGCAGTTTTCTTAAGTGGTGTGTTTCCTGTGACTTGAAGATTGTGGGTGATGATTTGGGAGTGCCAGGTCTGGGAGAAAAACTGGCTTGGAGAGTGAAAGTATGAGGAACTTTATGACAATGCTTTCAGATGAAAGGAAAAAGTGTCTTTTTTCCTTTCTTTTGTCTCATTTTTAGCTGTCTTTTTGGTATCTCTTCTATCCTACCTCAAGCTGACATGCCAAGGTACCACTCCTGCTTGCCTGAAAAGCTCCATCTTAAAATGATTCTGTGCAGTTGTCTGGGGTCAGGTCAGAAAGCTAGGAGTCCTGGTTTCCCACAAGCACCTGTTCTGTCCCTTAACCTGAGCTGTGGGTGTCTGAACAAAACCTTGCCCTTCTCTGCTGTTGGTCATTTTATCCATGCAAGGAAAGGAAACGAGTCAGGAGTTGGTTTTGTCTGATTCTCTGTTGAAAAAGTTAGAAATTCAGATTTTGATATAAAATTTAGATTTTTATTGCTAGTAATGAATTCAAAATTGTACACAGTACCTCTGCAGATCAAAGGGGACACTACAGGGAGCAGACTGGGCCCAGAGACCCCAGCTTGCAAACTTGGGACTGGAAAGTCTCTAGAGGTCTGACATTTAGTGCTGTGGTTTTCATCAGCGAAACTCATTGGAAATTCCTGGAGATTTAAAAAAAACAACAACAACAACAAAAAAAAAAAACATTGACTCCCTTGTACCCCCAAAGTTCTGGTTTAATGGCTAGAAGCAGGACACGAACATGAGGTACCACATGCAGGGCTGAATCGTGGCTGCTCTGTGGACCTGAGAGGTAAGTTCTATTATATCACTGAGCCTTGTCTTCCCAATGTGACCAGAAGGTTGTGGGCAATGCAGGAAGGACTCTCAGGTAAAGCTTTGGCACAGAAATGGTGTTCAGTGAATGAAGGGGAAAAGCTATCAGCAGCTACTTTTGACTTAGTAACTTGAATCTGGCAGGGGGCACCTGACCCATCGTGCCAACCATTGTCCTCCAGGCCCTCAGAGGAGCCTCCTGGGAGAGTATCTTGGCTCCTCGCTCTGGGAACTCCCCTGGGCCACAGTTCCCACCTCCTGCCCGCCAGGTTGCACCCTGACCTCTCCCTTCCCTGGCCAGGTCCCTCCCCGCACTCAGCCCTCTCCCGCCCCCTATGGGGTGCTCCAGTCCCTGGTGGTCCCACTTGGCTCCCTGGCTCCAGGACAATCCTCCCCTACTCTGCCCATGGGGTTTCTCCTCAGTGGGGGGCCAGGAACTCGACTCCCAAGGCCCCGCCCCGAGCCCCCAACTCCAGGGCGCGGCTTCCTGGCCCTCCTAGCCCCTCTCTCTGGAATTCCTGCTGGAACCTACACCACCCTGCTGCTCCGCCTTCTCAGGGTGTGCAAGCAAGAGTGTGCACTCCACTACTGAACACGAGTTTCGTGGAGTTGCAGCCCCACTAGGTCCCTCTTGCGGAGTGTGAACCTGCACATGTTTGTATTTGTGCATCCCACTGTGTGCCTACGCCAGTGTGTAATTGTTTGTGCACACACACTCAGTGACGCTTGGGGAAACTTTTCTGAAAATCCTGGGCTGGCAGTTTAAATATAAAGAGGCTTTGGTTAATGCCAGAAGCATTTCCCCCAAGTTCCCAGAGTGGGAACCTTCATCTGCTTGCCCCTCCCTTAGAGATCAGGAGGCCAAGGCTTGCTGGGGGTGGGGGGCAGAGTGAGTGGGGACAGATGCCTGGTTAAGAGATTTTTTTTTCCAAAGTTCGTCCCCACCCCCAGACTTCAAACGTCCCCAGGTCTCTGTCTCTCCAGGCGCTGTTTAACTTTGAATCTTTCCTTTTCGAATATCTGGAAGTGTTAAAATGATGCCAACATCATTCTGGCAGTGGAATTCAATTTGAAAAGTGGCCAGAATGTGGAATGCTTAGGAGCTAGGGGATGTTACTGGATGCCATAGGGAAAGTTGACTGGGGCAAAGCAAGGAAATTGAGAGCAAGGGGAGTAGGGTGACCCTATCAGCGGGTGTCCTCACCTACCATTAACTGCTTTACACTGAGGGTGAGGACACCTGTCTGATAAGGTTGTTTGGAGTTTCCTTCCTGTACTATAGATCTGATGCCTAGGACTGTCTGTTCAACAAATGTGCTAACAAATTGATCACTTCATTGGGTTTTTATGAGCAGGATAGAATAAGGTATAAAAGCATACACATTGGGGTTCTGGGTCAGCATCCTGGCCTCACAGTTTTCTGGTAGTATAACTCCATGTAAATTTCTGCATTCCCTCTTTCCTTCTCAGCAAAGTAGAGCCAATAATGGTAACACCTCTCCCAGAGTTATTCTAAGGATTAAATGAGTTAATTTACATAAGCATTAGAACAATACCTGGCACATCTAAGTGTTGTGTATGTTTCCCTTTTTTATTATTGGCATCACCTGTATTTATTTCACCCTCCCTCACACTAAGAATGTTTTTTACATCTGCACATTTTTATATGGTTGGGCAGGGGGAGAACACTTTTATTTCAGAATGCATGAAATGGAATTCAAAGGTCAGTGTCCATAAACAAAGTTTTATTGGCACACAGCCACACCCATTTGTGGATGCTTTCCTACTGGGAAGGCAGTTAAATTCTTTCAGTGGAGACCTTATGGCATCCAAAGCCAAACATATTTACTAACTGGTTGTTAGAGGAAAATTTTACTGAACACTGCTGGACAATAGCACCTCCATTAGTGCAGGGAGCTTTGCCTGTGTGATAGTTATCATATCCCCCTGCACCTGGAACATAATGCATGCCCAGTAAGTATTTGTTGCATGAATGAGTTTGGCCCTAGGCAGTGGTGGAGCTGTGGCTCTCACATGCCTGAGCTTGGCATGGGTGTTTATAGTGATTACAGCAGGTGCTCCTTTGGAGATCCAGAAGAGGGAATCTGTCTCCTACCCCTACCTTCTCAGGGTTGACTAAGGAATCAGACAGCTGCAGGTAAGCAGCAGCTGCCCACTTTAGCCTTGCTTTAGGTTAGGAACTTACCTGGCTGAGGTAGGCACCTTTCTATAAGCCCAACTGCATGAGCAGATTCTAAAGGAGAGTCAGCTGGTCACCAGCAGTAGGTGTTTGTTCTCATGCCTTCCCTTCCACTGTGACAGTCTGGGAGCAGGAAGGAGTTGGGAAATGATGTCCCTGACCTTCCTAGGTGGGACACTCTCTAGAGCGGAGGTTTGGGGAATAGCCCTTCCTTTCCTGGAGCCCAAGGATCCCTGAGACCATTAGCCATGATGAGATTCCTCTGGGCCCTGTCAAGAAGCTTTACAAGGATCCTAGTGAAAGGTTCTTTTGAACATGGCTAGGGGACAAACAGTTACTCCCCACGTGAGAATAAGCTGGTATGCAGCTCAGTGGTAGGCCTGAGTTCGATCCCCAGTATTGCAAAACAAAACCCTCTCCTCAAACCCCAAATAAACATGAGATCAAGCAGACAATGCAGACAATGCCTGGCATTTAGGAAGTGGTAGGTGCCCCACGTTGGCTGGCCCACTCATGCTGGTTGCTCGTCAATATAAAGATTTGGGGAAGGAGGTAGCTCTTTCTCACTGACCTTGAGACTTCCAGGACTGTCACACCTGCTGGAAGCCATACTGTCATTGTGTGGACTCCAAATGAAGTCACCATTAGGGAATGAGGGGTGGCAGGCCAAGTGATGGAGAGACAGCTTGTGTCCCTCATCCTATTACTTAAATACCTGGATCCTCCAGATTCTGAAGCTGAAACTACAATTCTTTTTGTTGAAGCCAGATTTTGAAAAATCACTTACAATAGAAAAATTCCGATTTGTGGTCACTGTCATCCCCGCGTGTCCACTCCGAGGCATTCAGAATGTTCAGAGTTGGAAATCTGGACTGGGGTGCAACTCATGGATATAGCACTTGCTTAGCAAGCGATGGAGTTGGGAGAGTGAGCCACAAACCTGCCTGACATGTCTAGTGTCTTTTGTTCCTGATGACACCTCTGAGCATACCCTTCTTAACTCTCAGATGTCCTGAAGGGGGCCAACAGAACCCCAGCACCCCTGAGTATCAGACAGAGCTGCAGATCAGCAGGGCCTGCAGCCTTCTATATTGAAGGCTCAGCATAGTAGCCTCCTGGCCCTTTCAATCTTGCCAGAAGCATTGACCTCCTTCCTACTAAGGTGCCCCTTCCTTCTGGCAACTACTATTCCAAGGAAAGCAGTGCATAAAAGGAAGGCAGAACCAGGTGCAGATCTGTAATCTCAGAGGCTGAGGATGGAGGATTGCAAGTTCGAGGCCAGGCTCAGAAATTTAGTGAGGCCCTAAGTAACTTAGTGAGAACTTGTCTCAAAATAAAAGAAAAAAATAAAAAGGGCTGGTGATTTAGCTCAGTGTTTAAGTACTCCTGGGTTTAATCCCCAGTATCAAAAACAAAACACAAAACAACACCCCCCCAAGACAAAAACAAACAAACAAACAAAAAAGCCAGGGAGACAGGACTGGGTAAGATAAACAAATAACCGAGTCTCTGTCCTAGGGCAAGTGACTTCTTGAGCCTCAGTTTCACTCCTGTAAAATGGGACCCTCTTAGCCTCCCTGCCTGTTCACCATATGACATTTCTTTTGAGGAGCCAAAACTTCTCTCCTGAGGTGTAAATACCTAAATACTGGGGACTTTTCCAGCCCTGCTGGATACCAGGGCAGGCCTGTAACCCTATAGGAACTTTCTTAATTAGGAGGGGCTTAGGTCTAGTTGGAGGGGATAGAAGGTACCTAGGACATTTGATTTGAAGCTCTGTCTCTGCAAGATTGAGACAACATCGGTTCCACAAAAAAGAAAGTCCCCCAAACAAATGTAAAATTTTGTCTTCTATTAGGAGCATATGAAAATCTGTGTATTATTTTCTGTATGTTAAAAATCTTTCAACTAGCTGGACACAGTGGTGCATACCTGTAATCCCAGCAGCTCTGGAGGCTGGGGCAGGAGGATCATGAGTTCAAATCCAGCTTCAGCAATGGTGAGGCACTAAGCAACTCAGTGAGATCCGGTCTCTAAATGAAATGCAATATAGGGCTGGGTATGTTGCCACTCACAGCCTTGTAGATTCAAACAGCAATTCTTTATTCCCGAACTCTCACCGGCACTCTACACGCACATTCTGGGAAAAATCCACACACTCCACCGGGCTCTGCATAACAAATACTCTCTGAATCCTGCGAGAACTCAACGGGAACTCAAGGAGTGGGCGCCTGAGGCAGCAGGATATGCCCTATTCCCAGCAGGATCCACCCTAAACTCGGATCCACCCTAAACCCGGATCCACCCTGGTCCTTGAGCAGGGTCACCTTTCTCAAACATTCATTCAATGTCACTGCAAATGACCTGGGTCCAAGGCAAGCCCATTTCCACAATGGAGAGTCCTCCCTCTAAGCAACATTGGGTAGGCTGACAAGGAAATTGCCATGCGTCATTCCTACTTGGCAGTGGCTCTCAGCAGTTTGTGGCTCAGTGGTCGAGTGTGCCTAAGTTCAATTCTTGGTACACCCTCTCAAAATCTTTCCACTAGGGGCTGCGGGTGTAGCTCAGTGGTAAAGTGCTTGCCTAGCACATGTGAAGCACTGGGTTTCAATCCTCAGCACCAAATAAAATTAAATAAATTAAATAAAGGTATTGTGTCTATCTACATCTATTTTTTTTAAAATTTTTTGACTTAAACAAAAGGTTTTGGAGATTGATGGAGATTTGGGAAAAGGGTATTTGCCCCCATCCCATTGAAACCTGATACAATTGTCTGTGGTTCTAAGATACCATCTTTATCTCCATCTCTAGCTTAACCTCCACATCTATCTAGCGGTTTATATATCCATCTGTTTTGCTCGAATTCGGGACCCCAAAAAGACAACCAGAGACCCAAGATTGATGTAAGCAGCAAAGAGGTGTTTATTGTGAGCTAGCTCGGTGCTCCACACACACACACAGCAACTGGTGATGCTGAGAGGCCCAGAGCCCAGGGTTTGCAGCAATTTTATACATTTTTTGGAGAAGGCAGGGACCCTCACATACATCATAGCATCTCTTAGCAAATCATCACACACAGTGGGAAAATCAAATAACAACTCTAAAACATGATTAGCACATTCACTGGCAGGAACAAGTTGGGTAGGGGTGATTGGTTACTACAAGAGGGGGATTCATTTGAACTGATTGGTTTAAGCCAAGAGGGGTGTTCATGCTGAATTACATGGTTTTGCAACATGTTATCAACCACCGTAAACTACTGGGAGGGTCATCTGGCATCCCAGGCATTTCCCTGTCTCATGCTGATTGGTGGCTGCTAGGGGGTTGCTATGGATCCCCACCTAGCCTGACTGAGTCAGGGACACCTGACACAGCAGATCTCTCCTGTTATTTGTAGATAAACAACTTAGCAGGGTGGGAATGTGCCTAGGAGCACTCTGTAGGTCTTTCCAAGGACAAAGGTCATGCCCCTTCCTTGGACAGGCTTTGCTCTGAGATAGAGGCTGGTTTTTCATTCCCCCCTTTTTATGGAAACTTGGGAAAGAATCATGGTTCCCTAAGTTGGGGGGGCCTATTTGGCCAGGCTCTACATCTTGGTAAACAGTAATCTTGGGATATCGTCTTCAACTTCCCAGACTCACTAAGAATGGGACTCCTATATCCATACAACCTAACTCGATTTACCTATCTACATTGTCTATCCATTTCTGGCTTCATTCCCCGCTAATTTTAGGAACTCTTTATTGCTGTAAGGAGAAGGGGCAATGGCTCATTCTGGCTGCTTCAGAGCTGAAAAGGGGTGTCGATAATGAGGGGGCTTAAAGACATGTGGGGCGACGTGCGGGATGTGAGTTCCCTTATAGAAGTCAGTTCCATTTGAGGTCTGATTGGGGAAAAACAGGTTGTCATCTGGGAATGGGTGCTTCTGTGAGAGAAACAAAAACCATGAGTACTGAATAAATGTTGCAGCAGCTGGAACATGTCACTGTATAGAAGTTCCTTCACCAGGCTTTAACATCCCCAGTTATTAGAATTGTAAACATAACATTTATCTTTTAGGGTTACAGATGTCCTTCCCCTTAAGATACAGTTTAATAATTTAAAGTCATCTGATCTGGCAAAATCCTTTTACTAGTATGACCTCTGTGTCTAATAGAGAAACCTTTAATTCTGTTACTTAGGGCTGGATAATCATATTAGCAAACACCAAGCCTACCTGTGTAGGTTAGGAGTATCTGTAAGCCTTAAACTAAAAACTATTCTGGCAGTTCCTTTTGATAGTTATCAGGCATTCCTGCCTAAGAATCTCTTTTGTAGCCTCCAGTTTACTTATTCTTGGAAGTTACATTTAACTATTATTATTTAAAATGCCCAGGAATAGCTGTGTTTTGGTTTTAACTGTCTTTGCTAAGTGTTTAAGATGAAGCAGTCAAACTGACTTTTATTTCTATCTATTGTTTACAGCTGAGTTTCCATGGGAGTCTTGGGGGAACTTTACAGCAGCTTCTCAGTTCCGCTAGTGCCATTTGTGCTAGGATGGTTCCAGGACTTGCTTGACCATGTGGCTTCCCTTGGAAGCATCAGGGATGTCTCCCTTCTCTGATGAACCTCTTTTTCATAGCAAATGCACTGATTGGCTTTCATTCACCATATGATCTATTCATGCATCATCTCTATATGCAAAGAAACGGGGTACACCTCTTTGTATCCCCAAACACTAAGTGACAGGGTTTCCAAACATACTCCCAGAAATGGTGGAAGAAATACGCATGTCACATCTTCGCATTCATATTAGACTCATTTTCCTTTTTGCCACTCGAAATATTGAAACTCTGACACTAACCCATATCCTACTAGACTCTGATTACTTATCCTAATATGGATAAAAATAATCCTAAAAGAATAGAAGTGCAGGCATTTCATAAGAGGCATGGTGTATACTTGGACATGCCTTTTGCTGTATCAGGGATACATATCATAAAACCTGTCACATATTTTGTCATATTATTTCTCCATGAATTTTCAAAGGTAACAAATATGTAATGTGGTGAGCCGCTTCTGCCATTTCTGCAGACTATGGTCGCCATTACGAGATGGCGCTGGCTCCGCTGTGGTATGTGACAAACAACTCCTTATCTGAGAGAGTTGGCACATGATTTTTCACCACCCTGTGAGAAAGTTCCACGCGGCAGCTTTGCATTGGGGCTTGGGATGCTTTATTAAGGCTGGGAGGGCATCCGGGAAGGAGAGAAGAAGAAAGAATAAGAAATATCAAGGGACCTGAATAAACTGCTGAGAGAAGATTCCTGAGTTGCGTCTTCCTTGCGGGCAAGGGGTCGCGACAAGTGGTGCCGAAACCCGGGAAATCAGAACTCTCAGTAGTCAGGGGTGGTGCACCGGTTAGTCCCCAGGTAAGTGGGATCCGCGATCAAAGCGGGGTTAGTCCCCAGGTAAGGGGAATCCGCGTTCAAAGCGGGGTTAGTCCCTAGGTAAGTGGGATCCACGACTAAAGCGGGGCAGCTCTTCTGTAATGAAAGAGGAAGCCTTGCATTTTATTGCAGCTGCGCCGTGTACTTTTGCTTCTACTTTCGCTTTTGTTTTCTGTGTTTCTTCCGCTGCGTCAGTGTGTTTCTGTTGTCTGTATTTTTTTTGTCGTTGTGTCATGGGTGCCGCATCTTCAAGTCTGCTTCTTCTGGCCCTAGATGGCCTGTTACGTTCCAAGGGACTGGAAGTGAAGCATAGTACATTACAGAGATTTTTACAGAAGGTAGATATCGCTGCACCGTGGTTTGCATTTTCGGGCAGCCTTACTGTGCCTAGTTGGGATAAATTAGGCAAAGATCTTGACTTTGCATCTGAGCACGGCATGTTAGAGGGTGGGGTGATACCCTTTTGGAAAATGGTCCGTGGTTGCCTTACGGATGGCAGATGCCAGGAAGCACTTGCTAAAGGACAGGAGGTTTTAGAGCGATTACATGAGGAAAAGTCGGAGACGGCAGAAAGTGAAGTGACTCGGGAAGAGGGGAGTGTGCGGAGCATGACACGGGGGAGGAGATGGTTGTATCCAGATCTCAGTACACTGCGTACACCCCCATGCGAAAGTGGGTCAGAGGAGGAGGAGGATGAGGAGGAAGAGCTCGGGAGGCTGTCTTGTCAGCTAGGGAGTTTAGCTATAGGAGAAGGGAATAAAAAGAAACAAGGGCTCAGGAAGAACGATCCCCCGGATCCACCGCCGTATGGTGGGGGCACTACGGGGAGAGCTTTCCATGCCCAAACATGGAGGGCTGTTCACGCTGAGATGGGTCTTGCTTATCCAGTTTTTCAGGATGACAACAGGGGAAGAGTCCATGAACCCTTAGATTTTAAAATTGTAAAGACCCTGGCGGAGTCTGTGCGTACTTATGGGGTGGATGCCGCCTTCACACTGACTCAGGTGGAGAATCTATCTAGATACTGTATGACTCCTTCTGATTGGGCTAGCCTTGTTCGGGCTTGCGTTTCCCCGGGTAAATATCTGGACTGGAGAGCATTCGTGCTAGAGGGCGCAATAGAGCAGGCCGCCCAAAACCATGCGGCGGGACATCCCCATTGGGACAAGGATATGCTCTTAGGGCAGGGTAGATTTGCAAATCAACAGACAGGATTTCCTCTTGAGGCATATGATCAAATTAACAACATTTGCATTCGGGCATGGAAGTTGCTTCCAAATAGAGGAGAGGTGTCTGGTAATTTGACCAAGATTCTACAAGGCCCTACAGAACCCTTTTCAGATTTTGTAGCAAGGATGGTGGATGCCGCTGGAAAGATTTTTGGGGATCCTGATAGAGCCATGCCCCTTATCAAGCAATTGGTTTTTGAGCAGTGCACCAAGGAATGTAAAGCCTTATAAAAATAAGGGCATAGAAGCATGGATGAAAGTGTGTAGAGAGATTGGAGGACCTTTAACTAATGCAGGTCTTGCAGCTGCTGTCCTTCGGATGGCAAAAGGGGGCAGTCCTGGTGCCGGAACATGCTTCCATTGTGGTCAACCTGGTCATTTCAGACGTGAATGTCCTAAAAAAGATAATTTTACTGGACCCCCTCGCGGTGGCCCTTCCAATGGCCTTCGTCAACCGGTTCTGTGTCCAAAATGTAAAAAGGGAAAGCATTGGGCAAAAGAGTGTAGATCAGTGAGGGACATCTATGGACAGCCTGTTTCAGCTGGGCCAAAAAACGGCCGAAGGGGCCCCCGACCCCAGGGCCCACAAATATATGGGGCAATGGAGAATGTCACACCCAAACCCGAGACATGGCCATCTCTACGCCATCCCATGAGACGCGGAGAGCCACTACAGGTGCCGCGGGATTGGACCTCTGTTCCACATCCAGACTCGTACTAACACCTAAGATAGGAGTCCAATTGGTGGAAACTAAATTCAAAGGGCCTTTACCACCTGGCACTGTAGGTTTGCTAATTGGACGTGCATCCTCTATATTGCAAGGTCTTCATGTCTTTCCTGGAGTCATTAGTCCTGATACTGTAGGATCAGTAAAGGTTATGGTGGAAGCTCCAAGGGGTATTGTGTCCATTTCCCCAGGAGACCGGATTGCTCAATTGCTAATTCTACCCAGTCTGCATACCCGCTTTCCTGCTGATTCCTTTTCAAGGACAAGTGATGAGATTGGAGTCACTGGAGGGAATTCTGTTTATTTGTCCTTAGATATGAATGACCGTCCTACTTTAAACTTAACCATAGAAGGCAAATCAATTTTGGGATTGCTAGATACTGGAGCAGATCGTAGTATAATAGCACAAAAGGACTGGTCAAAGGGGTGGCCGGTGCAGCTCTCAGATCAATCACTAAGAGGTTTGGGATATGCCCAGGCCCCTCAAATCAGCTGTAGACATCTATCTTGGAAGGACCCAGAAGGACACAATGGCACCTTTCAGCCTTATGTACTTGATTTACCTATCTCTTTATGGGGTCGTGATCTGATGAAAGACATGGGGTTCACTCTTAGTAATGACTATTCTCCGGTGTCTCAACAGATTATGCAAAATATGGGGTATAGGCCAGGTCTAGGACTAGGAAAACACCTACAGGGGTGTAGGCATCCTGTGCAAGGTCATCAAAAGCTTAACAGATTTGGTCTGCGTTTTTCCTAGGGGCCACTGGGGCTCAAATACCCATAACATGGCTCACCGAGGAGCCTGTTTGGGTGCCTCAGTGGCCTCTTCCCTCGGTTAAATTGGCAGCGGCCCATAATTTAATTAAAGAACAACTAAACTTGGGTCACATCCAACCTTCTACTTCTCCATGGAATACTCCCATATTTGTTATTAGGAAAAAATCAGGAAAGTGGCGCCTACTGCATGATTTACGAGCAGTTAATGCTCAAATGCAACTTATGGGGCCCATTCAAAGAGGGCTACCTCTGCTCTCCTCTATTCCTCAGGGCTGGCATATTATTGCTATTGACATTAAAGACTGTTTCTTTTCTATTCCTTTGCATCCTAAAGACTCACAACGTTTTGCTTTCACCCTTCCCTCGTGTAACCACGAGGAGCCAGATCTTAGGTTTGAGTGGGTAGTGTTGCCGCAGGGAATGGCTAATAGTCCCACGATGTGCCAGATGTATGTGGGAAAGGCACTCGCACCTCTCAGACATAAGTATTCCTCCATCAAGATTATTCACTACATGGATGATGTGTTATTGGCCGCTAAATTAGAGCAGATAGTTAATGAGGCCTATAAAGACTTAGTAAAGCTGTTAGCTCAATATGGGCTACATATTGCACCTGAAAAGGTTCAAACGGGGAATTCTATTGAGTATTTGGGAGCAATAATTGGGTATGATAAACTAAAACCACAAAAAATCACCATAAGAACTCAAGATCTCCAAACTCTAAATGATTTTCAAAAACTGTTGGGAGATATTAATTGGATAAGGGGATATTTACATATTCCTAATGGTGTGCTCCAGCCTTTGTATGCTACCCTTAAGGGTGATCCAGATCTTGCTTCTCCTCGTAGCCTTACCAAAGAGGCTAGAGCGGCCCTTATCACAGTAGAAGAAGCTATACAACATGCTACTCTATGCAGGCTCCAAAGTGATAAATCTTTCCAGTTATGTGTGCTTGCCACTATGCGGCAGCCTACTGGAGTACTGTGGCAAGATGGGCCTTTACTATGGATCCATCCACATATGTCCCCAGGAAAATCTTTAGAATACTATCCTGATGCTGTTGCAGCGTTAGCACTTAAAGGGATTCACCAAAGCATTCAATTTTTCGGACAATCACCTTCTTCTCTTATTATACCCTATACTAAGGCTCAACTTAATGTTTTGTGTGCTACTCTAGACAACTGGGCTATTCTATGTTGCTCGTTTCAAGGGGATATTGACAATCATTACCCTTCCCATCCATTACTCCATTTTGTTAAAGAACATCCCATCATTTTCCCTAAGGTAACTTCACCCAATCCAATTCTGGAGGCTGTTAATATTTTCACTGATGGTTCCAAGTCTGGAATGGGAGCTTATGTAATTAATGATTCTCCCCCTGTTCAGCATCAATTTGCTCCTGGTAATCCACAATGGGTTGAACTGCAAATTGTTATTGAGGTTTTTAAACAGTGTTCTTTTCCTTTTAATCTTATCTCGGACTCCATTTATGTGGTACAAGCACTCAAAGTCCTGGAGGCCGTGGGAGCTATTAGTAATGCCCATAATGTATCTGCTTACTTTAATCAGCTTCAACAACTTATCTGTAGCCGCACTGCTCCTTTTTATCCAATGCACATACGGGCTCATACTACTCTTCCTGGTCCATTATCACAGGGTAATGCCTGTGCGGACTCAGCCACTAGAGGCCAGTTGATATGCTTGGGTTCCTCCTTAGAGGGGGCTAAATTATTTCACCAAAATTTCCATGTTAATGCTTTAACGCTGCGCAGGCGTTTTTCCATTTCAAGAGCGGATGCTCGTCAGATAGTATTACAATGTCCCCATTGTGTCACATTTCTTCATCCCCCTACTTATGGAGTGAACCCCCGGGGATTAAAACCATTGGTTGTCTGGCAAATGGATGTGACGCACATACCTGACTTTGGTAACCTCAAGTATGTACATGTTTCTGTTGATACGTGCTCTGGAGTTATTCATGCCTCTGCTTTGTCGGGAGAGAAGGCACGTAATGTTATCACTCATTGCCTAGAAGCATGGGCAGCATGGGGTGCTCCTGCATCCCTTAAGACTGATAATGGACCTGCTTATACTGGCAGACAATTTACATCCTTTTGTTCTACCATGGGAGTGCAACTTACTCATGGTCTGCCTTACAATCCTCAAGGACAAGGCATTGTTGAGCGTGCTCATCGCACCTTAAAGGAAACTTTACAAAAACAAAAAGGGGGAATAGGAGCTGAACACACTCCTAAAGAACGCCTGTCCTTAGCTCTCTTTACCATTAATTTTTTAAATTTGGATATTCATGGTCGCTCTGTGGCTGATAGACATGTGTCCCCTCAGCCCTCTGTGATTGGTTATGTTAAGTGGAAGGATGTTCTTACAGGCCAATGGAACGGCCCCGACCCCGTGCTGACATGGGCACGAGGATCTGTATGTGTTTTTCCCCAGGATCGCACGGAGCCGTTGTGGGTCCCTGAACGCCTGACAAGAAGAGTCTTGACATCAACCGACCAGCAACAAGAGATACCACAGCAACCCTGTGATGAGGATCTTCACTCTGCTACGTGCTCTGGTTCTGGTGCTGGTGCCGATGGCACAGACGACACCAATGCAGTGGTGGGCAGTGGCACGGGCTTGGCCAATGCCGATGCCGGTTCATGGTAGTTCTAGTGTCCTCCCCACTCTTTTCTCTACCTCATGTGAGATGTCTGCTCCCTGTGCCTCTCCTAGAGGGGACGTGGAAAGCATTTTTAATCGATCTCAGGTTAATCTCACAGGAGTTTTTTGTTTCAGCCTTGGAAACGCTAATTGCATTAGCCTTAAGACCAAAAATTTGACTAACTGGGAGGACCCATTGCGGTCCAATCAGGTCTCAGAGAGTATTATTAATGCTGTACTGAGCCAAGTAGTTTCGGGGAAGCAATCAGGTTCAGGGACCCCTGTAAATAGCTCTGCTTTAAACATAACTACCTTGGCTATGATCTCCAAGGTACTAATCCCAGTACCTCCTTCTTTTAATAGTACTTACAATGCCACTCATTTCAAGGCCTCTCCTTACTGTACCCGTAATCTTGGTTTCCCCCCAACATTTACGCCTTGTCAGGATCATTCTTGGGAGAAACTTCAAGTTGCTAAGGGTTTCTCCTTTTCCCCCTCTCTTAAGAGGTATGTTTATAATTTTAACCATAGTGCCAACTCCTCTACAGGAGTAGGTTGGTCCTGGTTTCAATGGCTGATTTCCAATGAGAAGGGGGCTTCAGCTGATATTTCTGCATTGGCTCAATTGCTGGGAGCCAAAAGCTGGCTGGCTAATGTTTCTGGCACTGTTAGGAAAAGTGAACGAGGTAATAGGCTCACATCTGTTTCGTTCAACTCTTTGCTATATAATGCCACATTGCCTCCTGCAATGGTCTGCGTCCAATCCCCGTTCTTGCTCCTTTTGGCTAATAATACCTCATCGGGGATGCTGGATTGTTCTAGTGTTACCTGTCTCTTATCTGAGTGTTGGAATGGTTCTTGGACTGTAGCAGTGGTTATGAAAATTCCAACCTTTGTCCCAATCCCAGTCACTGCGGACCCAGATAAATTCCCCATTGTTGAACTACTTAGAGTCCGCAGAGATTTTGGAATTACGGCAGCTATAGTGACAGCTGTGGCAGTGTCTGCTGCTGCAGCAGTTACAGCTGGAGTAGCCATGGCCAGTCAAGTACAAACTGCTGCCACTATTAATCAAGTTGTTCAACAAACTTCCACCATACTTGAATCCCAAAATTCAATTAATCAACATATTTTGTCAGGGATTTTAGCTGCCAACCAAAGGATAGATTTACTTCAAGCTCAGGTAGAAGAATTGGCTGACTTAGTGCTTTTGGGTTGTGTTGATCAACGTGCACATTTATGCATAACCTCTGTCAGATTTAATGATTCCAGAAATGCCTCCCGCATCATTGGCGAATATTTGGCCGGAAATTGGTCCATGGCAGCCGAAGACATGATCCAGTCTCAACTAACTCAGATTGCTGTTTTGAATAGTACCCGCGTTGAACCAGTGACTTTGGGTCAATTCACCGATTGGATATCTTCTGCTTTTTCCTTCTTCAAAGAGTGGGTGGGGGTAGGCATTTTTGGTGCAATGTGTTGCTTCAGTGTTATACTTTGTTTGTGGTTTCTCTGTCGCCTTAAAACTCGCCATGCACAAGAAAAGGCTATGATCATACAAGCTCTTGCAGCTTTAGAAAATGGCAACTCACCTCAAGTCTGGCTTGCGCATCTTAAACAGTAAACCTTTGTCATGGTCGTTGCACCCCAAGTTATTATAACATTGCACTGGGATCGACATGACTTTCCTTGTTATTCTCTTAGTGTTGGAAAGCCCTTGCACTCTGCCGGTCTTGCTGCCATTGCACGCAGATGGGTTTTCACACTAGTGCTTTTCTATCGCTTTAAAGTCCGTGCCTTTCTTTCAGGGTGCTGTCAACTTGTTTGTCATTAATACAGCCACAGTTCAGCCTCAGCTATCCCCCTTCGTCCACCATTGTCACGATACAGGATGCGAGGCAAGGCACTGCACTTGAGTGATCCTTGACGTGGATCTCAAGGAGAGCATGTCCTATTGCATGCGGGTTAGACGCGTCCACGCCCCGCCTCACGAAAAAAGGCGTCGGCTGATATGGCCTCGGATCTGGGGAAGGGCCCTCCTTAGGACTGAGCCATACTATGCAGCCACTTCTGCACAGTGGGATAGGACCTCTACTCTCGCCTGTATTGTTTTAATAAAACAGAAAGGGGGAACTGTGGTGAGCCGCTTCTGCCGTTTCTGCAGACTATGGTCGCCATTACGAGATGGCGCTGGCTCCGCTGTGGTATGTGACAAACAACTCCTTATCTGAGAGAGTTGGCACATGATTTTTCACCACCCTGTGAGAAAGTTCCACGCGGCAGCTTTGCATTGGGGCTTGGGATGCTTTATTAAGGCTGGGAGGGCATCCGGGAAGGAGAGAAGAAGAAAGAATAAGAAATATCAAGGGACCTGAATAAACTGCTGAGAGAAGATTCCTGAGTTGCGTCTTCCTTGCGGGCAAGGGGTCGCGACAATGTAACTTCCTGACTCCCTGTCTCTGTCACCTGAGTCAATTTGTGAACTTGTGGAGGAAATGATATATTTTATGATGTATATATACTGAAGAAATAATATAACAATGTTGAATGAAAATTAACTTCAAAATACACATCACGTCCCATATAAATATACTTTCATTGATGTTAAATTGGGAGACTTACTGTAGAAATATTAGGGTTAGTTATCAATATTCACTGAAGATCATTTTGAGTATTCAGAAATGAATATGTATGTCAGGAAAATGAATATTTCTGAGAAATATCTTGTGAAAAGTTGATTATAAAGCCACACAGAAGGACATGAAAGAATCAAGGTAGTATATATATATGACACATGTATTTCATGTTTGCAAATCCGTACACTATATATACATTAAAATGTAACAGTACATATACCAATCGAAATTCATAAGGGGATATATATCCTTCACATATCCATGCAAAATATTCATTTTCTTCCACATGGTTTTATTTATAAACTTCTTGAAGTATAAATCTCACCATAGTTTGAATTTTCAGTTCCTTCAGTATATGGGGAGGTGATCTCTTCACGGAATTTGTATTTTCCAAATCTATTTCCACATAACAGCAGGTCTCGAGTTGATCTCGCCATACAGGTATGTAGGGAATCCTACAGCTGCTGAGAAGCTCAAAGGTAGATTCAGAAATGATCCCTGGAGTAAATGTAGGCAGCTAGGTAGGACCTGTGAGGCCCAAAGTCATCATCCATGGCCAACAACCCGGTCAGGATGAAGGGATGTGGCTGAATCAGCCTCTCTCTTCTCATTGCAGGGAAGATGGACACAATCAGGCCTGGGTGGATAGATGATTTTGGGCTCCTGTGGTATATATGGATTTATACCTTGTGAAAATGTTACAGGAAGGTGGGGCAGCCTCCATCTCATGGGACCCATGGAAACAACTGTTAGGACAAAGTGGTTGCCAAGGCAGTGACCTCATTCACTTGCCTGAGTGAAGTGACCTCACCTCACTTCCTTGGTGATGGAACTCTCTGAACTTGGGATCCAGGAGGTGAGGCACGCAGAGACAGTTCCAGTCCCATTGGGCTCACTTTTTTGTCTGTACCTAGGCCAGAGTCATTTTTTCTTGGCACCTAGTGATGTGTGGATAGCCCAATACCTGAAAGGTCTGAAAAGGGGCCTTTCTTTAGAAAGAAGTACTGGCTCATTGCCTGTTCCTGACAACTACTCAGAGATGGCCAATAGACCAGAGCTGTGACAGGACCAGCCACTGCTGGGGAACATAGTTTCACCCACCAGTCAGAGGACACAGTGGATAGATGCAGACCAAATATAGAGGGGGTTTGTGTGTCTTAGTGGGTGTGTGTTTGAATTTGTCATTTTGTCTCATGTTCTGAGAAAATGAAGGCAAAACATTTTCTTGGGTTTGAAATGGACTGTTAAAAAGTGAGTCCTTTTGCTAATGGTGAGTGTTTGTATGTCAATGGATCCCACTGGGTTTGTGGTTAAAGAGAGTAGAGAGAAGAATGCAGCAGTGAATGTGTCTTTTCTAGTGGAAACCTTTCCAGCACTCCTCATTGCCAATTTATGAATGGACTGCTGCTTGCCTTGCAGATGGGCAACACTACCATGATCCTAAGTTTTTATATTCTTCCTGAATTATGGCCAATATCTGAAGTGGTTCATAGTTTTGTTTCCAAGATGTGTACCCCCCTCAATTTCTGTGACATGGCCATGGACTGGATTGCTGAAGGGAATACCCAGCATCTCAGAAAACTCAAAAATTAGAGTGACCTGTAAGGATCTCTCTGGAGAATCCCTGCTTGAAGAGAGCAACCCAAGTAGCATGATTAGGAGCTGTCAGTGCCACAGTGTTCATCTTGAGGAAAAGTCTTTCCCCAGGCTTTTCTCTTATATATTGTTCTGTTCCCCTGAATGTCAGGGAGGTCTTTGCCTTAAGCCACCCCTTTGTTCAAGAAAACTGTTTCAAATGGAAATGAAGAAGCCTATTTTGTGCCTTTTAGGTGAAGTGCTTTGTAAAAGATTTGTCTGAATCTGACCCTTGGTCCTGTGTGTGGCTGTGGATTAAATTCTCAGCACCCCAGGAAACTAAAGAAAAATCCCATGTGTCCATCCATAACTAAATGATAAAAAAAGAGTAATTTTGGATGAAGTCTCTTGCCTTCCTCTGGTCAGGCTCCTGACCCCTATGAAGTAAAAACATGGATCCTCTGGGTCAAATGAGTTGTTGCAAGCCCTACAGTAACTAGCACACAGGTGGTTGGGTTTATTCATGACTCCAGTACACATAAGGAATGTACCCCTGGCAGGCTGGAGTCCTCTAATTTGAGAAGCAGAGCAGTATTAACTACAGGCCCATTTTATCTATCCTGTATCTCAGGAAAGGTGTCGAGGCCACCATGACTTTTGGAAAATGATGGGTATGAGATCTTACTTTGGACACCATCTTAGACTGTTCCCCCTATGGAAACCCCCAGCCAGAATGTTATGATGAGTGTCTATATGGAAGAAGATGAGGGCCATGTGAGAGTGTTTTTGTTAGAATAGTGGTCTTGATAGACCCAACCTGATCTTTTCTTAAAATTGGGCATCTCACCAGAAAAGCAAGAAAAGATAATTTCAGCTTTACTATAAATTACTGCAAATTCTGAACCTGCTTGGAATGCCTGCCCCTGCCTTGAACTCACCCATGCCTGGCTCTCTGACCAGATAGCAGCCCTCTCTGAATCTTAGTTGCACCTCATATATATTTGCCTTCCCTGGCCAGACTACATCCCTCTCTCAGGCTCTAATGGTCCTCATAAATTCTGATGTTGGGGCCAGCAATAAATGTAAACTACCATTAGTGTGATGCTTGTCAGAGTTCTGTTATCTGTAACCCCCCTTTGTGTAAGATTCTGGGCTATAAAGCTGGGCTGCAGGAAAGCTGGGGTGCTGTCTTGTTCCCGCTGTTTTGGGATGGAGAGGCAGCCTGGCCAGTTGAAATAATAAGCTTGGTTTAATTTGAATTAATTGGATTCAGTGGTTTTTTCTTGCATCCTGGTCTATCATTTTGGAGATCCCCAGCGAGATGACCCTGCCCGACCAGATCACAAGACCAGACTGCCTGAAATTCTGAAGCTGGCCTTTGCTCCAGGGCTCCAGGCTAGAGAGCCACTCCAGGGGATGCACAACTTGTGATGTTCCAAGTCCTTGGAGTGAGCCTTAGGTCCCCGGAGCACTGCAGTGAACTGCTGCACTAAAACTATCAGCAAGCACCTGGTGGAGGAGGCCTCCATAAGTAAGTGGTGCCTTTATAACATCTGATATCAGGTTAAGGGAGATCTCTTCTGATGACAGAGAGGTGGCCTGGTGAGGCTCACATATACTCCTGTCGTGGACAGTAAAGAGAAATCGTTCTGTCCTCTGTTCTGTTCTGTAGGGAATTCCTCTGGAAGGGTAGAGAGGTGCCGATGGGCACACAAGCCCTCCTACCCCGGAGCTTTAGAAGATGATGCAGTGCTCCTCTGTTTTCTGTTTCATTGCTGGGTTTCTGTTTTCTTGTGTTTTGTTCTGTGTTCTATATGATTTTTGTTTGTTTGTTTTTGTGTGTTTTGTTGTGTAATTTCTGTGGTAAACTTAAGGATATTGGACGTGAAAATGGGTAATAAAGCAAGTAAGCCTGACACCCCTTTGGACTGTGTTTTAAGGAACTGTGATGAACTTTACCCCCCCCCTTTGTTAAGCAGGATGAGAGAAGCCCCTAGCTGGCTGCTGGAGCACACCCACTGCAGAGGGCAATGCCTGATGGAGATCTAAGAACTGAGTATCTCCCAGGTTAACAAGTGAGACTCCTTTAAAACCCCTTGTCCCTCCAGATCAAGAGAGTCACAACCTTTGGGCAGAGTCTCCTGTGTTTCTCCTTTGTTAGCAAGCAATAAACCTCCATTTTTTCTTTTTCTCAAAACCCTGTCCTCATTATTAAATTGGCATTAATTAGCTTCAAGGTCAGGAACTGAACTTTCAGTTACAAATTTTGATACAACCTCCCCCCCAGAACTTTTTGAGAACTGACTACTGAAATGTTAGGAGATGGAGTGTGCCTGGGGTGGAACCGAACCAGAGGAGCTAATCCTGTAAGTAAAAGGAGGGATTGAGGGACTCCCAGCAGATGCCAAAGCCCTGTTGCTTCGGGGAATTCCTGCCTTCCTTGCACTGTAAGGATTATGCCACCTCTGTCTTCTTAAAAAAAAAGAGAAAAAGAAAAGGGGACACTTAATGCAGTAAAGTCATCATGGAGACCCTTGATTTTACATTTCAGGTTGCCCCTCTGTGAAAATATCTGTTCCCCTTGTGGGGACATCTATGGTGCCACTGGTGTAGGAGATTTTTCTCTTATCTGCTCTGTTTTTTTTTTTTTAATATTTTATTTACATTTTAGTTTTCGGCAGACACAACATCTTTGTTTTTATGTGGTGCTGAGGATTGAACCCAGGCTGCACCCATGCCAGGCAAGCACGCTACCACTTGAGCCACATCCCCAGCCCCATCTGCTCTGTTTTAAAGGTTTCTGTCTGTCAGCCATGTTCTGGAGCTCCTTTCTGTCTGTCCTGTGTCTTTGTTTCTGGCCCTTTAAGACATGTGCAATAGTGTGTTGATATTATAAATTGTTTCTTGGGAAATGATCTTGGCTGAATGTGTGTCTAAAAGATGATGTTTTATTGTAACAATCTGGTATCTGAATGGGTTTTGAAGCATTGCACAATCTTGCAGTTAAAAGTTGGGTTTAGGTAATTGTTTAGTTTATGATTTCAGATAATTCATGCCAGAGAACTTAAATACTTAAGATGGAAAACTAAAGAACTGTACTTCCAAGTTGGCAAGTAACTTTCCAATCATTCAGTCTTTTTTTTTTTTTTTCACCAATTTTGAATTGGGTAGCCTGGGAAAATGTCACTGTGTGTACCAGTGCATTAATTTGGACAAGGATAGTAAATCAGAGAATGGTATCTGTTGACTAAACAAAATGTTAAGATATAAAATTTTGTGAATTATATCTTAAACTTGTTTCATAATTTTCAACATTCGAACCTGAGAATTATGACTTATGGTTAAAATGCCTTAGGCCTGAGGTGTCTGCTCAGAATAGCAGTTTTTCCCTGCTTCTTCAGACCTCAGCCAGGAATTATGTCGAAATGCAAATGAAAGAAGCCTGCAAGCTCAGTAGGAGACTGATCTGAGGCCTAAAAAAAAAAGTAAATTGTATTGTATTTACTAATTACTGGCCAGTCATTTTTTCTAGGACTCTTGTTTTTTCCTTAGATTCTGTATTTTTTGAGCTCATGATTTTGATCCTACAGACCTGGATTAATATTTTTTCTGAACAGTTCTATCTTTGACCAACTGTGGAGTTTTTGAAACATTGCAATGGAGATTTCACCTGGGAAAAGCTACAAGGCCTTTATTATTGTTATGTGTGCACACTTGTGTTATGTGTTTGTATGTCTATATATACATATGTCCTGTCCGTATATCATATATATGATATAAAAATTAACATATATAAGGAGCGCTCATAAAAACAAATTAAAAAATGGATCCAAAGATCTTTAATTCATGTGATTTAAATGGTTCAATTTAAATTGGATAAACAGATAAAAATAAATGTCTTTAAATTTAAGCTTACAAGTTTTCCTAGGTGTTCAAGAAAGAAAAAGCTCATAAAATATTAATGTCTATACAACATCTAATATGCCTTCGTACTAGGATTTTTCCTTCAACAACAAAAAAAATGGCTAGCACTGTTCAATACACTTGTCTAATATTTTGATAAAATAAGTAAAGTAAATTTGATATGGGATTACTCATTCATGAGTACTTTTTTTAGATATCTGATTGATTTACTAAGGTCTGTATAAGTTTCTTTTTACAATCAGTCATGTGTTAAAGAGACAAAAAAATTCTTAAAACATAAGTTTACCCATAACATTTTGTTTATTAAGTTTTATTTTTTTTTCCTAGAGCAAGCAACCATAAAAATTAAACAACTGGTTAAATAAGAACTGTTATTTTAGAGCATTATACTGTTATTTTTTAAAAGCTAAACTTGGTTAATATAAAAACATCAATGTAATTGTGATGCTATTATTGTGCTCATATCTTCCATGTATACAAGTCTGTAAGGTAGAAACTTTAAAAGAACATTATATCAAGCTGGTGTTCTGAAGTTGTATGGTAAAAAATATATTGGGGATTTATTTACCTTTTATCAATAAGATATGTAAAGTTTTATGTTACTTTTTACATTGGGGAACAATTTAAATGTATTTTTTAAGTTAATGAGAGCCTAATGAATGTAAAGGTTAAAAACCTTCAGCCTTTCTTTAATTCATGTTTTAAATGTGATATCATATAGTGTTAGCTAATGTTCATGTGACCTCAAACAATTTATGTTAACTTTGTAAAATGATATTTTAAAAGCAAAAATCAGCTTTAGAACTAAAACATTTAAGATTTATAAGGAGCACTGCTTTACCTGAGACAAGGCTCTGTGTCCCATCTTACTACATGTGAGAATGACTACAAAAAATCAGACCAGATTTTAGTTCATTTAAAGTTATGTTCAAAAGTTTTTTTTTTTTTTTTTTTTTTTTTTTTTTTTCTGTCAAGATTACTAGGATCTCAAACAGGGGATATAATGTACAACTCAACCAAAAATTCAGGGTAGCTATTACATGAGCCAAATGTTTTTACTCTTGTTAATTTTATTTTGTAATTTCCTTATAAGTGATCTGAAGATTCCCTGTTAGTGTTTTACAGAAGTGTTGCTTTAAAAACACAACATGGGTTAATTTAAGATAATAAGCCATCATAGAATAATATAGATCTCAATTAATAAAAAGATAAAAACTGATAAAGTAATAGACATTAAAGCCCAGTACTCTTTATATAAGGCTATTAAAATGTATTTGCTGGATGTTTAAGATTAAGTTTTAAAATTAAAGTTAAATTAAAAGGGCCAGAAAAACCAATATTTGGATCTTTCCCTCTGAGTCAGTCTGAATCCAGGGAACAGGGGACTTCTCTAAAGAGCTTGGCAACTCTGGGCCACATAACCTCCCAATCAGGGAGATTAATGAGACCACTGGAGAACAGAAAGCCAATCAGTGCATTGGCTATGAAGAGGAGAGTCATCAGAGAAGAGAAACATCCCTGATGCTTCCGAGGGAAGCCACATGGTCAAGCAAGGCATGGACCCATCCTAGTGCAAATGGCACTAGCAAAACTGATAAGCTACTCTCATATTTCCCCAGGAATGACTCCCATAAAAGCTCAGCTGACTGTTAACAATAGATAGAAACAAAAGTCAGTTTGACTGCTTCAACTTAAACACTTAGCAAAGACAGTTGAAACCAAAATACAGCCATTCTGGGCATTTTAAATAATAATAATAATAATAATAATAATAATAATAATAATAATAATAATTATTTAAGGTATACACTTTATGTTAGCCTCCCAAAATAAGTAAGACTGGAGGCTACAAAGAAGGATTCTCAGACAGAAATGCCTGATAACTATAAAAAGAGACTATCAAGAGGAGCTGCCAGAAGGCAGAAGTTTTTAGTTAAAGGCCTACAGATATTCCTAACCTACAGAGGTAGGTTGGTGTTTGCTAATATGATTATACAGCCCTGAGTAACAGAATTAAAGGTTTCTCTATTAGACACAGTAGTACAACTAGGAAAAAGATTTTGCAAGATCAGATGACATTACATTATTAAACTGTATCTTATGGGGAGGGACAACTGTAACACTAAAAGTTAAATGTTAAGTTTATAGTCCTGATAACTAGGGATGTTAAAGCCTGGTGAGGGAACTTCTATACAGTGACAAGTTCCAGCTGCAGCAACATTTATTCAGTACTCATGGTTTTTGTTTCTCTCATAGAAGCACCCATCCCCAGATAAATTTACAACCTGTGCTTCCCCAACCAGACTTCAAACCGAACTAAAAGGAAACTCATGTCCCACATGCCGTGCCCCCTCACATCACCCTCTCTCAGCTCAGAAGAAGCCAAAAGGAGTGACGCCACTCTTCTTACAACAATGGAGCCAAATATAAATATACTATCAATATAAGTAATTAATTAAGTCAGGTAAAATCAGGGAAACCGGTTTTGGGTGAGTTCTAAAAATTTGGAGACTGTTTCCTGAGGAATTAAAATTCCCTCAGTGCTCTTCCCCTACCCTATCAAAGATTTGAAAGGGATACATAAGAAAAGAGGGGAATGATAGACCCAACCTGATCTTTTATTAAAATTGGGAGCCATCTTGCCACAAAGCCATGAAAAGATAATTTCGGCTTTACTATAAATTACTGCAAATTCTGAACCTGCTTGGAATGCCTGCCCGTGCCTTGAACTCACCCATGCCTGGCTCTCTGACCAGACAGCAGCCCTCTCTGAAACTTTAGTGACACCTCGTAAATATTGGCCTTCCCTGGCCACACAACGACCCTCTCTGAGGCTCTAATGGTCCTCATAAATTCTGATGTTGGGGCCAGCAAAAAATGTAAACTACCATTAGTGTGATGCTTGTCAGAGTTCTGTTATCTGTAACCCCCCTTTGTGTAAGATTCTGGGCTATAAAGCTGGGCTGCAGGAAAGCTGGGGTGCTTTTTCCCGCTGTTTTGAGAGGGAGAGGCAGCCCGGCCGGTCAAAATAATAAGCATGCTTTAATTTGATTTTAATTGGAGTCAGTGGTCTTTTCTTGCGTCTTGGTCTAACAGTCTTTTGTGCGGTGGTTGTAAAATATGACTCGGTCCACCTCAGCTTGAACTCTGGTGTGAAGCCCATTAGAGTCTGAGTTTTGGAACTGACGTCAGAGAACTATTGCCATAAATTGTGTTGGGAATTTAGGAGGCCAAGCATTAAATCAGCCTTTGGAAACTGAGATTGAGGCCCAGGGTGGCTTTCTGCACAGCACTGGGAATCTCAGCGAGGATTTCACATGATTTTCCTGTTAAAGCCTTTTCAGCTATAGTTGAGAGCCAAAACACACATGAACCTAATATTTTAGACCCCAATGGGCCTGGATTACTGTGACCTTTTGCAACTCCTTGGGAAGCCTTGCCTGCATGAGATCTCCAGTGCTTTCCCTGAAAGGAGATTCCTCAACACTTAATGGCTCCTGAATGAATCAAAACCCACAGTGCCAACTTCCTCATTCTTAAAATATGGCTAGGCCAATACCATGAATTTTTTGAGAATTCCATGACCAGAAATCCCTGGAAACCTTCAGATCTCCTGTTGCTCATCATGACTTAACCAGAGAGTGCCGTTTTTGATGAGTGGAATTCATGACCATGGTGAAGAACAGAGATGCCAGTGAGTAGGAGCCAGCTGGGAAGTGGGCCTGGAGCAATGGTGTTCAGATGTGTGATCAAACATCTCTGGTGGGCCCCTGTGGTTCTGTCATTGGCTTCCAAATGACATGTGACTGACATGGTGCAGCCAGAAGACCCTAAAATATAAAGGCAGGTTGTTGTGGTGAGAGGATTCAGTGCAATGCTCAGAATCAAGTTGCTATGCTCAAGTGGGAAAGATATATGGGATAGGAGCACAGTTTGTGTTTTTTCCTTCAGACCCTGACTCAACCCAAGTGACAGAGCTCCCTCCAGCACTGTTTCCTGGTTGACCTTCTTGTATTTCAAAAACAAACACTAATTTCCCAGGGAAGCTGCAAGAAATGCCATTAAACCTGGAGGGTGAGGCAGTGGCTTCACAATCCACCCAGGGAGACATTCATACCCCAATGGCCACAGTTACCTACAAAGAGAGGATTCAACTCTGCTGTCTCCTGTTCTTATTGGAAAATATGAAACTATGTCCTCCTGTTCACATAGATGCAGACCAAGCTTTGATGGTCTCACTACAAAGGAATCTAATGCTCCTAACACAAAGCTATACTTCTACTGCCCAAAAGTCAGAGGCAAGTTTTTAAGAAGTCATTAGGCCAGCACAGCTCCATGTTTGTGGAATGATTACTTTGTCCCCTACTTTTGGGATCTCTTCTGCCACACCCAAGGTTGTGAGCTCCTCAGAATTTTCCATTCCAGATATGTATTGACAGATTTTCTTCCTCTTCTTGTCTCATTGTGTCTTATTTGGGGTGATAGTAATGTCAAGGTATTGTTGTGGATGACAGTGGAAGATTTTTATGTGGCACATCTTCACATACATATTAGACTCATTTTATTTTTTTGCCATTCGAAATATTGAATCTCTGAAACTAATCCATAAACTACTAGACTCTGACAACTTATCCTAACATGGATAAAAATAATCCTAAAAGAATAGAAGTACAGGCATTTCATAGGAGGCATGGTTTATACTTGGACTTTTATTTTGCTTTATCACTGATACATATTATAAAACCTGTCACATATTTTGTAGTATTATTTCTCCAAGAATTTTCAAAGTTAACAAATATGTAACTTCCTGACTCCCTGTCTCTGTCACCTGGGTCACAATATATATATATATATATATATATATATATATATATATATATATATATATATATATATATATATATATATATATATATATATATATAATCCTACTGCCATCACAGGTATATTCTTGACAGTACTCTGACTTTGGAAAATACAAATTCCGTGAAGAGATCACCTCCCCATATACTGAAGGAACTGAAAATTCAAACTATGGTGAGATTTATACTTCAAGAAGTTTATAAATAAAACCATGTGGAAGAAAATGAATATTTTGCATGGATATGTGAAGGATATATATCCCCTTATGAATTTCGATTGGTATATGTACTGTTACATTTTAATGTATATATAGTGTACGGATTTGCAAACATGAAATACATGTGTCATATATATATATATATATATATATATATATATATATATATATATATATATATACTACCTTGATTCTTTCATGTCCTTCTGTGTGGCTTTATAATCAACTTTTCACAAGATATTTCTCAGAAATATTCATTTTCCTGACATACATATTCATTTCTGAATACTCAAAATGATCTTCAGTGAATATTGATAACTAACCCTAATATTTCTACAGTAAGTCTCCCAATTTAACATCAATGAAAGTATATTTATATGGGACGTGATGTGTATTTTGAAGTTAATTTTCATTCAACATTGTTATATTATTTCTTCAGTATATATACATCATAAAATATATCATTTCCTCCACAAGTTCACAAATTGATATGCATATGATTCACATTCAATCACTCCCTGTATCAGAATACGTGTATTTCTCTGTTTCTTTACTTGCTTTTTCATGAGATTTCTTTCATAACAAATTACTTTTGATTTCCATCATCATTTTCGAAGCAAAACTCAAACAAAATTTCTTATAATTAGTAACCCTAATATTAGCACTAGATGTATAACAGGTTGGATTGAATGTTTGTACATGAATACCAGATTTCATGTATATTTTAAAATATAAATTCAATCCATTTTTTAAAATAGTCATCTGTTATATTTTTATTCACCATATGATCTATTCATGCATCATCTCTATATATGGAGACACAGGGTACAACTATTTGTATCCCCAAACACTAAATGATAGGGTTTCAAAACATGCTCCCAGAAATGGTGGAAGAAATATGCATGTCACCTGCTCTATGTATTCCTTCCATCACATAATTTTATGGACACAAAATGCAAAACTCCCACATACCTTATGATTCTACCAAAGCCTAATTTTAATGAGAGCATGGATTACTAAAATCATCTATGTCTACATTGCCTATTGTTTTCAAATTTCAATCTTATTGGTGAGTATACATTTCTTTCTTCCTCAGATAATATTTTCAACCACCCCCCTGTTGAAAATATCCCTGATATTATTACTCATTTTGTACTTTGCCTGATCTCCTAACATCTGTATTGATATCTATTTCCCTAAGTGCCTTGTTGTGACTGACTCTTCATGTGTTCTGACATTCACATTAACACTCTAATAGAAATTCTATTGCAAAAAGGGCCTTTTGTCCAAATCCTAAACTCACTCTTCTTCCTTACCCTACACTGCAATCCTGCCTACTGACTCTATTTCACTGGATGTTCTCTTTTACATTCAATAGTCCCAGGTACAAGATCTTATGCCATTGTCTATGGATTTAAAGGATTCATCACTGAAGAACATAATTCAAAACTATGTATCCAAAACAAGGGCCCAACACCCTTGTGTGCTTCAGATCTTACCTAGTTTTCTATTTTCATACTTACATTTCACCTTACATTCATATAAATATCCCAGTTGCCAATTCCCTTATCCATCTAGCAGAATGACTCCTAACCCAAATCGAACATGATATGCAGGGAAGATGGACACAATCAGACCTGTGTTGATAGCTTATCTTGGGATCCTATGGTATATATACCTTTATAACTTGTGAAAATGTCTCAGGAAGATGGGGCAGCCTCCATCTCATAGGATCCTTGGATACAACTGTTAGGACAAAATGATTGCCAAGTCAGTGACCTCATTCACTTCCCTGAAGGAAGTGATCTCACCTCAATTCCTTGATGATGGAACTCTCTGAAGTTGGGATCCAGGAATTGAGTCACCCAGTGCCAGTCCCAGTTCCAGTGGGCTCACGTGTTTGTCTGTTCCAAGAAAACAGTCATTCTTTCTTGGCACCTGGTGATGTGTGGATCGCCAAATTCCTGGAATGGTCTGAAGATGGGCCTTTTCTTATAAAGAATGTACTACCTCATTGCTAGCTTCTGACAACTACAGAAAGATGGCCAAGGAGACCAGAACTGAGACAGGACAGTCCACTGCTGGGGAAAATAATTTCACCCACCAATCAGAGGACACTGTAGATAGACGCAGACCAAGTCCAGAGGGGATTTGTGTGTCTTAGTGGGTGTGTGTTTGAATTTGTCATTTTGTCTCATGTTCTGAGAACATGGAGGAAAACCTTTTTTGTGTTTGAAATGGACTGTTAACTAGTGAGTCCTTTTGCTAATGGTGAGTGTTTCTATGTCAATGGATCCCACTGGGTTTGTGGTTAAAGACAGTAGAGAGAAGAATGGAGTAGTGAATGTATCCTGTCTAGTGGAAAGCTTTCTATGGCCAATTGATGAATGGACTGCTGCTTGCCTTGCAGATGGGCAACACCTACCTTGATCCTAAGTTCCTGTAATCTTCCTGAATTTTGGCCACTCTCTGAAGGGGCTTGTGTTTTTGTGTCCAAGATGTGTACCACCTTCAAGCTCTGTGACATGGCCATGGACTGTATTGCTGAAGGGAATGCCAAGAATCTCAGAAAACTCAAAAATTAGTGTGTCCCGTCAGGTTTGCTCTGGAGAATCCCTGCTTGGATAGATAGGAACCCAAGTAGTATGATCAGGAGCAGTCCATGCCACAGTGTTCATCTTGTGGAGAAGTCTGTTCCTGGGCTTTTTTCTTTCTTATTGTTCTGTTCCCCTGAATGTCAGGGAGGTCTTTGCCTTAGGACACCCCTTTGTGAATCCTCAAGGAAACAGTTTCAAATGGAAATGAAAAGGCCTAATCTGTGCCTTTTAGGTAAAGTGCTTTGTAAAGATGTGTCTGAATCAGACTCTTGGCTCTGTGTGAGGTTATGGATTAGATTCTCAGCACCCCAGGAAACTAAATAAAGATCCCATATGTCCATCCAATTCTAAAAGTATAAAAAGAAGAATAATTTTGGATGAAGTATCTTGCCTTCCTCTGGTCAGGATCCTGAACCCTATGAACTAAGAACAGGGATCCTCTGGGTGAAATGAGTTGTTGCAAGCCCTACAGTAACTGGCACACAGGTGTTTGGGTCTTTTTGTGACTCCAGTACACATAAAGAATCTACCCGTGGCAGACAGGAGGCCTCTAATTTGAGAAGCAGAGCAGTATTAACTGCATGCCCATTTTATCTATCCTGTTTCTCAGGAAGGGTGTTCAGGCCACCATGACTTTTTGCAAATGATGGGCATGAGAGCTTACTTTGGACACCATCTTAGACTGCTCCCCCTATGGAAACCCCCCAGTTATAATGTTATGATGAGTGTCTATATGGAAGAAGATGACGGCCATGTGGGAGTGTTTTGGTTTGAATAGTGTTCTTTGATAGATCCAACCTGATTTTCTCCCAAAATTGTGAGTATCTTGCCAGAAAGCCATGAAAATATAATTTCAGCTTTACTATAATTACTGCAAATTCTGATCCTGCTTGGCATGCCTGCCTGTGCCTTGAACTCACCCATGCCTGGCTCTCTGACCAGATAGCAGCCCTCTCTGAAACTTCAGTGACACCTCATAAATATTGGCCTTCCCTGTCCAGATAATGAACCTCTCTAATGATTCTCATAAATTCTGATGTTGGGGCCAGTAAAAATTTCAACTACCATTAGTGTTATGTTCATCAGAGTTCTGTATCTGTAATGCCCCTTTGTTTAACTTTCTGGGCTATAAAGCTGGGCTTCAGGAAAGCTGCTGGTGCTGTCTTGTTCCTGTGGTTTTTGATGTGAGAGACAGCCTGGTCAGTTGAAATAATAAGCTTGCTTTAATTTGATTTTAATTGGAGTCAGTGGTCTTTTCTTGCATCCTGGTCTAACGTTTTGGAGTTCCCCAGTGAGATGACCCTGCCAGACCAGACCACAAGAGGAGACTGCTGGAAATTCTAAAGCTTGCCTTTGCTTCAGGGCTCCAGGCTGCAGAGCCCTCTAGGGGGTGTGCACCTTGAGACATTCCAAGGCCTCGGAATGAGCCTCAGTCCCTGGAGAACTGCAGTGTACAGCCACACTAAAACTATTAGCAAGCACCTGATGGAGGAGTCCTCCATAGTAAGTGGTGCCTTTATAACATCTGGTATCTGGTTAAGGGAGATCTCTTCTTAAGACAGAAAGGTGGCCTGGGGAGGCTCACATATACTCCTGTCCCGGACAGTAAAGAGAAATCGTTCTGTCCTCTGTTCTGTTCTGTAGGGAATTCCTCTGGAAGGGTAGAGAAGTGCCAACGGGCACGCACACGCTCCTATCCCGGGAGCTTTAGCAAGACGTTGCATTTCTCCTCTGTTTTTTCTGTTTTGGCTCTGGGTTTCTGTTTTCTTGTGTTTTGTTCTGTGTTCTATATGTTTTTGTTTGTTTGTTTGATTTTGTGCCTTTTGTTGTGTGACTTCTGTGGTAAAAACTTAATGATATTGGATATGAAGATGGATAATAAAGCAAGTAAACCTGACACCCCTTTGTACTTTGTTTTAAAGAACTGTGATGAACTTTACCCATCTTTGTTAAGCAGGATGAGAGAAGCCCCTAGCTGGCTGCCAGGAGCACGCCCACTGCAGAGGGCAATGCCTGCTGGTGATCAAAGAACTGAGTATCTCCCAGATTAACAAGAGAAACTCCTTTAAATCCCCTTGTCCCTCCAGGTCAAGAAAGTCACAACCTTTGGGGAAGAGACCCCTGTGTTTCTTCTTTGTTAGCAAAGTAATAAACCTCGCTTTTTCTTTTTCTCAAACCCTGTCCTCATTACTAAATTGGCATTTATTGGCTTCAAGGTCAGGAATGTAACTTTCAGTTACAAATTTTGACACCTCAGAGGGTACTCTAAAGGAACCCCAGGGAACTTTTTGAGAGCTGACTACCGAAATGTTAGGAGATGGAGTGTGCCTGGGGTGGAATCAAACCAGAGGACCTAATCCTGTAAGTAAAAGGAGGGATTGAGGTACTCCCAGCAGACCCCGAAGCCATTTTTTTTTTTTTTTTTTTGCTTCGGAGAACACCTACCTTCCTTTCCTGCACTGTAAGAATTAGGCGTGGGGGGGAGGGGGCGGCTCTGCCCCTCAGCAGGCCTCTGGGCCTGTCCTGCCTGTGGGTCGCAGGTCCGCCTACCTTGCAGGCGTGGTTGGCAGCTCTGCCCCTCCACAGGCCACTGGGCCTGTTCTGGCGGTGGTCACAGTTCCGCCTACCTTGCAGGCCCGGGGCCAATGTCATTTTTTCAAAAAAATGTCCTTTCCTTTTGAAATTAGTGGAAATGGGGGTTAAGAAAATTTCCTATGGTGTATAATCTCCTGTTATCAAGTATTACTAAAAGTGTGGAGTATTCCAGGTATGGTGGCACACACCTGTGATCCCAGTAGCTCAGAAGGCTGAGACAGGAGAATCATGAGTTCAAAGCCAGGCTCAGCAAAAGTGAGGCTCTAAGCAACTCAGTGAGACCCTGTCTCTAAACAAAATATAAAATCAGCCTGAGGATTTGGTCGAGTGCCCCTGAGTTCATTCCCCAGTACCCCCTCACCAAAAATATTAAATAAATTAAAAATGAAATCTATAAAGAAGTTTAATCATGAGGACAGTATGAAACAGTAATATAAAGTGAAAACTGTTATAAACAATTCTGTAAAATCATCCATTAACATGCATGAAAATATACCAGGAAATGCACCCAAATTTCAGTAGTGACGATTCTGAATGATGAGCTTATTAATGACTTCTTTTTCTTTATGTTTTTCTCCAGTAAAAAGTCCCATTCTTTCCTACAATGAATAGTTGCTTCTATTTAATAATCAGAAAATGCAGAATTTTTATGAAAATACAAATTCTGACAAAGCTTCCCATCTCCTACCTATTTAATTACAAAAGCGAGTTCATAGGTTGTAAGTAAACAGTGAAAAAAAGAAAGGTTATTTCCATCAAAGAACCCCTGGGGCAGAGCTGGGGCAGGCAGTGGCCATTCCTGTGATCCCAGCTGCATGAGGCTGAGGCAGGAGGGTGGCAAGTTCAAGGCCAGCCTGGGAGACTCAGGGAGATCCTGTCTCAAAGTAAAATAAAAAGGGCTGGGGGTGTAGCTCTGAGGTAGACCAGTTGCCCAGCACATACAAAGCCCAGGGGCCAACCCCCAAGACCCCAAAAAAGAGTTGAGAGGGTCTGTATAAGTCTATAACCAGCAACCAATGAACAATGAATGGAACCTTTCTGTACCTAGAGTTTACCATCAGTTTCATGAATTTCCTGTAAAATCACAACATAAAAGTACCCCCCGAAATCTAAATTGGCCACAAATGTTCAATTCAGAGAATTAAGCCTTCTCAGATGGTTGGAGCATGTGCCAAGCAGCTCGCCCACCCCCCATACACTGCAAGCACTCAGGTATCAGTACATCCTCCATAATGATAAAGAAAGCCCAAATCCTTTCTTAAAGGCAATGTTATCTCAAGTATAAATTCCATGATGTACAAATGCTGGTCTGCCTCACATAGAGTGGACGAGAATGGACCACTCAGCCAGTCACCAACAACCAAGTTGCTCTTTCCTGGTAGGTTTAGGTTCAGCCCCAGTCCCTCAAAGTGAGGCTCTGGGATCAGCAGCATCAGGGTCACAAGGGAGCTCAGAGACAGGCAGAATCCACGCCCCAGCCTAGGCCTCCTGAATCCAGGTCTTTTAACATGGCCTGGGAGCTATAGGACCTGATGGGCAAGGTCCCAGGCTGGTGCACTTGGGGGGCTGTCAGGTGGACGGTGACGTGCCAACGCTGGACCTGGGCACCAGGCACACACTTCTTGGTCACTCCGTCAGGGATGCCAGATACAGCTCAATGCACCTCATTAATTCTTAGCCTGACCACTGCTTCTTTGGACAGGGAGAAGCATCCACTTTCTGTCATGCCTGGTCTCTCTCATACATGATCCAAACAAATCCTCACCTAGTCCTGGCCTAGATGCCTCGGGCCATGCCTCAAACACCTCCGAGCTGGTCTTGACAGCCACCTGGCCACATCCAACTCTGGGGCTCCCTGCTCCCATGGGGACAAAGGTCAGCCCCATGTCACAGGCTGGGGTGCAGTGGCCACAGGGAGAAGGTCAGGATGCAAGGTCCAAGGGCCTGTATTTTGTGTCACAGATTTAGGAATACACAGGTGTGGCCACACACACTCGGGAAGGGTGTGACATTAAAACCACAGAAAGCACGCTCTCAGGGAGGAAGGCCCAGATCCTTCAGAACATGTGCCCAACAACCCATGGGCATCTGTCCGCACCCAACAAGCAGCAGTGCAGCCTGCTGGGGCCTGGCCGGGCTGAGAACATGAAGATGAATGCTGACAGGACAGGACCCCCAGGGATGCTGCCTGGGAGGGAGAGGAGGAAGTAAACAATGATGAGGTGGTGCTGGCCCAGGGGACTGAGGGACACAGACTACGAAAACTGGTCCAGGCAGGGGAGAAGTTGGCACGGCACGGGTGCAGACTGAGCATCCTCAGCCAAGCCAAGAGTCGCCCTGTGGGAGCAGGGAGGAGGGGCTGTGTTGCAAGTGCAGAGAAGGCTGTGAATAGCCAGAGATTAGTGGACGGGCATCCCAGGTCAGCATGAGGCAGGAGGGCCAAGGGGCTGGAATGTGCTCAGAGCTGGAGGAGGAACATCACGGTGCTATCAGCGTGTGTCAGGACCAGAATTTTCCCTCTAGAAAGCTAGTACTCAGTGGGGGGCAAAATGGGAGGAGAGAGCCTGGCCATTTTCTGCTATTTTCCAAATATTCTTTAAATACATGCCTCCCCTCACTTTTAATTTTTTAACTGAGTTGCCAACTCATTTGTGATTGAAGATGTATCTGAAACTGACATCTGTCAATCAGAATGGACTTCCTGAGCTCCCAGGGCTGTTCTGCAGGTGTTCATTAGGATCTTCTCGCTTAACTTTTTAATGTGAAAAATGTAAATCACAACCTTTTCCAAATGCGAAGGTGCTGATATCATCAGTCATCAGGGAGATGCAAATTTAACCCATAATGAGATACCACCACACACCCACCAGAGTGGCTAAAATTAAAGAATGACAATACCAAATGCTGGCAACAGTGTGGGACGGGATGCGTGTTCCCAGGGGTTGGGGATATAAAATGGGACAACACACTGGAAAACTGACAGTTTCTATTAAAGTTCAGCACGTGCCTCACTTATGACCCAGCAGCTCCACTCAGGAGAAGAGACTATCTCCACATAAAGACATGTACAAAAATGTTTAGGGCGGCTTTATTCAGAAAAGCCAAAAACAGCAAAAAGCTCAAATATTCATCATCAAGAGACTGAATGAGTAAACTCGGCTGTACCCAAACTCAGGAAAACTGCTCAGCAACAAAGAAAATGTCCTGGTTGATACACAAGAACACTGACAGACCTCAAACACTACACTGAACACCACAGCCAAATACACACACACACACACACACACACACACACACGCACTTACACACACACACTTGTTTTTTTATTCATCTAATGAAATCCAAGAATAAGCAAGATTAAAAATTAATACACAGTGATGGGAAGAAGGTGGGGATTAATGGAAAGTGACATAGAAAACTTCTGTGTGACAGAATCATCCTGTCTCAATATGGGTGATATTTACATGTGCATATATAAATTTGTCCAATGCATTAAGTTTTACTTTTATGAAGTATGTATTTCCCAATATGCAAATATGTCAATAAAGTAATGATAGCATGAAAAAGCAACACAGGCAAGGAGAAGACACAAGTGGCCAAAGGCACCTGAAAAGATGCTCGACAACATTAGTCATCAGGGAAGTGCCAACCAAACCAAATGAGATGCCACTCACACTTCCTAAGATGGCTGTAACTTGACACAGAGATAAACCAACAAGTGCTGTCCAGGATCTGGAGAAATCGGAACCTTTCTGCATTGCTGGTCATAATCTCAGATGTGCAGCCACTGTGGTCCTCAAACAGCTGGACACCAGAGTTACCATAGGATCCTTTTCAATTTCACTCCTAGGTTAAAAGGAGGATACAAACGGACATTTATACACCCATGTTCCCAGCAGAATTGCTCACAATAGCTAAAATATGAAGGCACCCAAGTGCCCGTCAATACATGAATGGATAAGCAAACTGGTATATCCATATAATAGAATATTATCCAGTCTTAAAAAGGAATAAAATTTACACTACGACATAAAGGAAGCTTGAAAACATGTTAAGTGATATAAGCCAGACACAAAAGGACAAATACACAATTCTGTTTATGTGAAATAAGTCGAATAGGGAAGAATGTAGATTAGAGGTTACAGGGACTGGAGGAAAAGTTATTGCTTAATTGGTTACAGGGTTCTGTTTGGGGTGATGGAAAAAAAATGAAAATAGTGGTGATATTGCACAACATTGCAAACAGAATCAATGCCAGTAAATAATACACTTACTATAATGATTAAAATGACCAATTTTATATTATCTATATTTTAGCACAATTTTAAAAATTCAAAATGAAATATGCAAAAAAATACATTGAGTTGTAGACTTTAAATGGGTAAACTGTATGCTATGTAAATCATATCTCAATGAAGCAATTTAAAATGAGAAGTTTAAAGAAGCAACTCAGTGGTACACACAAGATAGGTACATCTCAAACCCAGTGTGTTGAGTGACAGAAACCAGGCACCACAGCCTGTCACATGCAAGTCCTCTGAAGTTCAACCCAGCTTCACTGTGTGAATGGCGGTTGGCTTTCATGGGTGCAGACTAACTAAAAGGAGCAGGAGGAAACTAACTGGGGACAACAGGGCTTGTATTTTAGGTGGGAGGACGATCACCAGGCACAAGTACAGCAATGTGCCACATAAGACATTTCAGTCAGTGACATCCCATGTACAGCCGTGGTCCTGTAAGATCCCAATATATCACTTGGGAGGCTGAGGCAGGAGGATCACAGGTGCAGATAAGCCTGGACAACGCAGCTCAGGGTAAAGCACCTGCTTCTCATGGCCAAGGCTCGGGGTTCAATCCTTGGTACAATGTTTACATGAAGCTGAAAGACTTCTGTCACCAACGGCTTCAAGGCCATCATAAATTCATGTCTAGAGTGAGATGACATAAATTAATTTACTGCACAAAGTCATACAAAGTGTAGCGCATACTGTCATGTGTAGTACATGACATTTGAGGACAATAAGTGACCATATTAAAGGGTGATATATTTACTGTTAACTGAAGTTTTTATCATTATTTCAGAGTGGACTCCTACTTACACTGTGCTTCCATTAGACTCGTGTCTCCAGTTTATTACTTTTTTTTGGGGGGGGGCATACCCAGGATTGAACCAGAGCAAGCACTTGACCATGAGCTACCTCCCCAGCCCTTTTTGTTTTACCTTGAGACAGGATCTGGCTAAGTTGCCAAGGCTGGCCTCAAACTCCCAATCCTCTGCTGGCCTCAGCCTCCGGAGGAGCTAGGATTATAAGTATGCGCCTCTACACAGGGCACTGTGTTGCTTGACAGTACAAGAGGCCACCCAGTGATGGGCCTGCACCACCTGGGCGGTGCGTCATCACACTGCGTGATGTCCCCACAATAAAGTCACCTGACAACTCGTTTCTCCAAACACTTTCCTGTTGCTAAGCGATACCTGGCCATATCTGTTGAAAACCACCTGCTGGCCATTCAGAAGGTGTGCATGTCACCAGTATAAATTACACCTCCATCAAGTGCCACGAACGTAAAGCAGGGCTTGAAGATGACAAGGCAGTGCCAGCACGGGGACAGGTGGGGACAGAATTAGGAGGCCCACCAGAAGTCACCTGCATAATATGACACAGTGAGTGAAATGGCATCTCCCGGTGCCCCAGGACAGGCTCAGAAGTGACTGAGGTGGGGGATTAGACACCTGATGGGCATGGGGAAAGTAGGGGGCTGGCTTCTGACCTGGGCCCCATGAAAAATAAAAGAGCCAGAAAACCCAGGCCTCTGGGTAAATGTAGCAAAGTCCAGAAACTCAAAAAGAATTTTTTAAAAATCCCACACACATCTGAGATATATCCAACTTGCATTAGAGGTTCATATTAGAAAGAATAATTAATTTCCAAGGGTGCTGGCAAATAAGTAAGTCATTTTGTTATTTTGGTTTGATTTTTTTTCTAGCCTAGAACAATCTGTTCTACTCATGCCAAGAATAATAGACTCCCCTGCGCCCCCAGGCACAGACAAGATGGGATCTTCTCAGTTAGTTGATCCCCCATACAGGGTCTGTGGCCAGGAGTCTCACCAGATCCCACCAGCCACCACACCCTGTACCTATGTCCAATGCCCAGCCACAGAGAACACACGATCCACTTGATGGTGAGGAGACTCCCCACAGCCCATCCAGTCCCCTTCCCAAGCAAGCTCAGGCCCAGACACCTTCCATCAGCAGATGCTCCAGGCCAGGCTGCTTAGCTCAGGAGCTCTGGTTAATGCAGGCAGACCTTCTGCTGGCCTGGGAACCTCCATGCCACGCCCTCCCTCCCTGTCTGCAGCCTTACATCCAGAACAACTCCTTCACCACCACCGCACAGCCCTTCCCATCCTCCACCACCAAGAAAACCCCAGTTCTGCTCCTGGACCTTGCAGCCATCCACCTCCCTGTCCCCACCCATCTGTGGTCAGGTCCTGCCTGTTCCACATCCTCCCTGTGGGTACCTCAAGCCCAACCCCACCCAGGCCCCCAGGCCTGGCAGTTTGGGCTCCAGGCAACATAATGTCAGAGAACCCCTCTCCTGTTACCTCCTGCTCTCCCAGTAACCCTTCCTCCAGGTCTCTGTCTTAGCCACCTCAAACCCTCTATGGCCCTGAAGGTCTTCCAGATCATACATGGATGAGCACAGCTGCACAGAGGAAGAGGAAGGCAAAAAGGATCATGGGAATAACCTGTGTTCTGAAGATCCCCATATGTCACAAGCCATCCCCTCTCAACCTCTTCTTAACCAGGAAATGAGAAACCACACTGAATAGGGAATATCCTCACCACAAGGAAGACAATGGCGGCCCCTGGTCAGCCAGAAGAAACCCTCGCCCGTTCCTCACTACCGCCACAGGTGGCCCCTCGACATTTGGTCTCTCCAGCTTTGCTCACTATAGAGACATTGACTGGATCTGATTCTGATTCTGACTCCTCACCACCCCAGCACATGATATGACACCACAGGTAGGTCCAGAGACAGCCCCAAAACCAGCCTGATGGATACAGCAGTCTTGTGGCAGAGAGGAGCTGTTCTCAGTGGGAGGAGGCATGGGAGAGTGTGTGAACAGGGACACAGGCAAGGCCACCTGGAATAGGGTCCAGGGTCAGGGGTGTTGAACTCTGAGCTGGGGTGGGGGAATCTCAAAGGTGGGTGAGGGAGATGGGGTTTGAGTAAGGGTCAGGCCTGAGCCAGGTGCCTGGGGGAGGGAGCAGTGGATGGAATCAGGGGTCTGGAGGGGAGTAGGGTTGGGGGAGTTCAGCTAGAGCACAAGGTGAATGAGAGGCCGGGCCCAGGAGGAGCCACGGTGAGCCGGGGCTGGTATGGGCTGGATAAGCTACAGTTCACAGGAAGTTTAGGCCTAAAATGCAACCAAATATTAGCAAGGTTTTAGCTTGTCTCCAGCAGGCCAGTGGCTTGTCCCTCCAAATGCTCCTCTGTTATCTTCTCCAGTGCTTTTCCAGTGCAGCCCCATCTCCGTGGCCTTGCATGCACACAATCCTGGCCAATGCACTGATTTATCTCCAGGAACACTGATGTCCAGGCTGGGAAACCCACACAGGAGGGCAGGTACTGGGTACCTGGGGTGAAAACACCAGATGCCACAAGCCAGGGCCCCACAACTCTGGGGCAGGATGATGCTGAGGGTCCTTGCAAGAATAATGGCGCCTGCTGGGCTGAGGGCCGGGAAGAGCTGCACCACCTCTCTCAGGAACCTGAGACACAAAGAAGGTGGGAACCCGGTTCTGGAGGAAGAGCTGTGGGATGGTCAGTGACCCCTGAACATGCCTGCAGCAGTAAGGGGGCCCCCTCAGCAAAAGACACAATGAAACAGGACTGCAGCAAGTGTCCTCACTGGGCCCTGGGATTGCAACCCCCCCACACACACCCAGGTGACTGATGGGTGCTAGGTGGTCCATCTGCATGGTTATAGCTGGTCCTCTGGGAACCCAGGCAGATCAGAAGGAGGGACTAGAGGAAGGGAAGCCATCCTGCTGGCTAGCTGCACTCCTCAACGTTGGCCACAGCTTGTCCTTCCTGACTCTGCTCTGGGCCAGATGCCACTCTCCTTGTCTCCTGGGACATGGGGGGTCTTCTGGTCCTTTCAGTGACTCACCTCAAGCATAGGATGGCCCTCATGACCTCCCACTGCCCTTCCCACACTTCTGCAAAGAGATCTTCACTAAAGTCCCCTGCACCTGCCCACCAGAGCAGACCATCTCTTCCCTGCTAGGAGCAGAGAACTGCAGGTCTCCCTCTCACCATGTCAGGCCTCCTGCTCCCTGGTGCTCTCAGTGTTCAGCTAAGGCTGGCGACCCCTACTGCTGAGGCACCTGCCCCACCTTTAGACAGACAGGTGGGACCCTCAGAGAAGAAGCAAGAGGTCCTGTGCCATCTTCCATGCAAGATTCAGGCTGGTGGGAGGCCCTGGCCTCTTGTGGCCTGGTCTCGTTAGCAGGTCACAGATTGCTAGGGACAGGGCTGGCAGTGCTCTCCTCCTGACCCTAGACTGGAAACCTCAACACAGCTGTCAACATAGGAATCTGTGCTGGCAAGTACAGTGCACTGCTGGGCTACAGCCCCATCCAGGGTCCCGTGTCATTCCCAAGAAAGTCCAAATGAGAACACAGCACAATGGACAGAGAGGTGAGCCCTTCATACAGCTCCACGTGTTCAACTTCCAGAACAGTCTTTTTCCCTCAGAAGCTGCTCTTCCTCCTTTTTTTGATGTTCAATTTCCCTTTTTATTCTTGGTCCCTATCAAGTACCATGGAGGGGCCAGTTATACGTGCCCCTCCATCATTCTGAACTCAGAAGCATGTCAGCTGATCCAATGTGGATCTAATGTCTTCAGTAGAAAAACCAGCATCCCTTTGTTAGTTCAAGAGTTAACTATTTCAGTGTACCTGGCACCATGCTCAGAAAGGCCCTTTCAGGACCAACTCTGTTCCTGGCCTCAGTGGCATCCTGTCAGTGGCAGCTGCTTTGAGAGCAGGTATTCACTTTGCACATTTGCAAAAATAAAAACTGACTGTGCTGTGCAATCAAGTATTCAAAATACCTAGCAATTTGCTTAGTTTACACTCATTCAGTCACCAGGAACCTCGACTTTTACTGTGAGGGAAATCATGGCTGGCAAGGGATATGAATGGAACACACATTTGCAAATCAAGCCCAGTAACATACATGCTGTTCCTTCAAATGACTAAATGCAAACACACACAAAAAAAAAACAAATCACTCAGCAACCAACATCATCAAAGAGATCCCACGTCAGTGCCAGGGAGAAGCCAGAGTTCACCTGCTCACAGTTTTCTGAAACACACTCCAAGCAGGGCCCATTGACTTCTGGCCCACGTCTCAAACCCCAGTTCCCAAATCCCTCTTTAAAAGAGCTGTACATTCACTAGGATCACTCCCTCCCAAGCCGATGGCACCATGGGACTCATTATGCCTATGTTACTGACAGTTAGCTGTCACAAGCCATTGCTGCCACTGATTTACCCTGGCTTCAGCTCTATTATTTGAAGTTACACCTGCCCCTCCATCTTTTTGAAATCAGAAGCATGCCAGCTGATCAAATTCTCCCAATATCCACCTGCAAATTTTCTAATACCTGAACCAATGTCCTAAGTGAAATAAAGCCTATGCTGTATCCAAATTGCAAAAGTGAGGCTATGAAAGTCAGACCACTTCTGTTTTCTTTTCCTTAAAGAGGCACAATGAATTAACAGCTATAGCTTTACCAAAAAAAAAAGAAAATTAAAAAAAGAAAAGAAAAAAACACCAAGTAAAATGTATGCTATAGCAATTTAAAATGCATTATTGGTCAGAAAAGGAGAGGCAATCCTAGACTGACTCACCAGCTGACTCTTCAACCAAGGATAGAGTCGTTTGTTTTTTGAACTTGAATGTTAATTTCAGCTTTATTCATAAAGGCCTCAAACTGGACACAACAAAATGTCCATTAAAAGATTGATAGAGCCAGGTGCACTAGTGAATGCCTGTAATCCCAGCAAATGGGGAGACTAAGGCAGGAGGATGGCAAGTTCAAGGTCAGCTTTTGCAACTTAGCTAGGCCCTTAGCAACTTGGTCAAAATAAAAAACAGAAAGGGCTGGGGATGCAGCTCAGTGGTAAAACCTGGGTTCAATCCCAGATCCCCAGTAGCAATCCAACCAACCAATAAATAAATAAATAAACAAGGTGAGATATCTCCACACAATGGATTTTGTTAAACAATAAAAAGCAATGAACTACTTGCTGAAATGACAGGGATGGGATTTTACAAATATTAGGCTCAGTTAAAAAACCAGACTTGATGTACAACCTACCAAACAATTCCATTTACATAAAAATAACAACAGAGAGCTCTAACCACATAAACGTTATTTGTTTTCAACCTGTAAGATCAAATTCTAAAACTGAGATAATAAACACCATGACAAAGTTAAGGAAATGTCGTTAAGCTCATCACTGGAAAAGGAGTAAAGACAAGGACAGTGGATGTGGAGAGGAGAAGGGAACAGGTTAGGAAGGTCCTTACCAGTCAAAAAATGCTGGCTACAATTGATGGAAAGGAGTTGATGTTGAAATAAAATATATTATACAAGGAACTAAAACATACACAGGCAGAATTATGGGTGGGTGTGTCTGACTGGAGCCAGGGAAAAGTAAGGTAGTAGCAAAAAACTCCATCTGTCACAGCAAGGAACCCTAAGTATTGTCCTGAAGGGATAAACCAAGACAGGTCACTAGAGCAGGCTGCATACTGGCAGCCAGGGACCACAGACAGGGAAAAGAGAAGTGGTCACAAGCGATGGCCCTAAACAGCAGACAGGTGGGCTGAGGTCAGAAAGAGTAATGGCCGCTTTCACTCCCAGCCCCTACGGACTCTCTGTTCTATCACATGCACATACCATCTTAACAAAAATGAGGAAGAGAAAAAGTAGAATACTAAAAAGAATAAAAACACAAACAAATGGGGGGGGAACAGAGCAGGTGGTCCAGAATAAGACCCTTCCTTTAAAGGCACATATGTGTTCTAGGAATAATCTGGACAACAGATGAAATATTTCACCAACATTGCTGGAAAAGTGAATGATTGAGCAAGACACATACCATGAATCAAAATATTAAAAAAAAGGACTAAAACGTTAAAGGCAAAAATTAATGTTAGCATACATCAATATCCTAAGGCATCTGCTGATCATGAGATGAGGAAGGATCTCAAAAGCATAAAAACTGAATGAAATGCCAATAAATACACAAATGTATTTAACTGCATAAAAGCACAATATTCACTTATATCAAAAAAATCATAAGCAGCTGGGTGCAGTGACACATGCCTGTAATTCCAGCAATTTGGGAGGCTGAGGCAGGAAGATTCCAAGTTCAAAGCCAGTCTCAGCAACTTAGCAAGGCCGTAAGTAACTTTGCGAGACTCTGTTTCAAAGTAAAAAATAAAAAGGGCTGGGGATGTGGCTCAGTGGTTAAGCACCTCTGGGTTCAATCCCTGGTAGAAAAAAAAAATCATGAGCAAAACCAGGTATGGTAGGTACACCTGTAATCCCAGCTACTCGGGCAGCCAAGACAGGAGGATTCCAAGACTGAGGACACCCTGAAAAACTTAGCTAGACCCTGCCCCAAAATAAAAAGTCAAAAAGGCTGGACACTTGCTTAGCACACATGAGGTGCTAAGTTCAATCCCTAATACTGTGAAAAAATCATAAGCCAAACTAAAAGGCAATCAAAAATCAGCGATCAAAATTAATAACATAAAGTTTATTTAAATATCAACAAAATATATTGAATATTAACATGAAAACACCAAGAATACAGTTTTTCAAATGAGTAAAGAACAGAAAACCCCCAAATTAGCTAAGAGCTAATAAATATGTGAACTATGTAGAACCTCACTAATAAGCAAAGTCATGCAAATTACACTATTAACAGGAAACCAGATACTAAACAGTAAGAATCATACTTTAGAACTTCACAGAAAACTGATCACTCAATCAGCAGTGCTGGACTAACACCTGGCCATATGGGCAAGGGTGAGGTTGGATCTCCACCTCATCTCTTATGCCAAAATGAATCATTGAATACACAACAACACTGGAAGAAAATGTAGATGATGACTTGTATAAACTTGGCTTAGCAAAAGCAACTGAAGCATGATAACACAGCCAGAGACCACAAAGAATAAGACAGATAAATCTGACTCTACAAAAATTCAAACCTTCTCAGCAAAACACTGGAAAACAGACCGGGGACTTTCTCTTTCAGCCATAAGACACTAGCTTCAATCAGACCCTCTGCCACTGAGATCAAGTAACAGCACTGACTCCACTTGTTAAATATCCATTCAGAGGCATCACATTTCCAACACAACCAGGTCTCACAGCCCCCTGCCCAGGAATAAGGTCACAGCCTGAAGATGGGCTGCCATTCTGGTCACTATCCCCAGGTGGCATTTGTGAATTCACACGGTTGTGAGGCTCAGAAACCACACAGAGAGCAGCAGGGAAGCATCAGAGCTCAGCTGAGCCTCCAGAGAGACAGTCTGAATGAAGATCAGGGAGTTCACGGCTGCATGTGCAATACATGGCATACATTATTTTGTGCTAGGTTTTTATCCTATTATTTTAAAACACATTTCAATTTCAAATATTAATTATAGCAACTATTTTAAAACTGAACAATATGTTATAGAAGAAATGTGTTTATTATAGATGCAATGTTTTTAAATAACTCCATATAAGCATATAAACTATATAAATTAAAAATGAAAATTTATTTTCTCTTGTTCCCTAGTCTCACAGATTTACACATTCTTAACTTTATTTGTTTTGAATACTAAAATTTAAGAGATAATTTCATCTGTCTTTTGATTCATTACCATTAGAAATCATTGATGCTCCATTAAAAATGATAATTTACATAGTTCATTTGAGCTCCATTTTTCTTTCTCCTGCTCCTTCAATTTTCCCTGGCTACACAATTTTTAATAATATTGTTTTAAAATCTTTTAATAGACACCAATTTTTTAGGTGATCTAATTAATATCTGGTTCTTGACATGTCTTATTTAGGTGGTATCTAGTGATCCTTGATCATGAAAGCTTTATACACAAGTGCCAATTTTTATTTATGAACATTTACTTTATATGATGGGGCTACATTGCTATACAATTACAGTAAGTTTTGTATTTTCTTTCTATAAATTGATTACTTATAAAATGGATAAAATGTGATAATTTTGGTATATATGTATTATTTAAGTAATAAAGCATGTAGTGCAGGGCTGGGGATGTGGCTCAAGTGGTAGTGCGCTCGCCTTGCATGCGTGCGGCCTGGGTTCGATCCTCAGCACCACATGCAAACAAAGATGTTGTGTCCACCAATAACTAAAAAATAAATATTAAAAATAATTCTCTCTCTCTCTCTCTCTGTCTCTCTCTCTCTTAAAAAAAAGCATGTAGTGCAATTGGTCTCAAGAAGGAAATGCAATTCAATTAATAAATAATTTCTGAATAAAAAGAAAATCTTAAGATTCGAGGTTTAGTAGACATTCTTTTTAATCTCATTTCCCATTCCCTTGCATGTGAATTTTCAATGCAGTTTTCTGATATAACGTTATTTAAATCTTGAGGATATCAGGCTAACTTTTAAATCACATTGAACATTTTCATACATATCTCCATTTCTTATTTTGAAATCCTCCTTAGGACAAATTGAGGGAGTAGAATGAATCAAATACTGTTTGCAAATACCTTTCATACTCAGTCTACATATTACTGAATCATATTAAAAACAGTTTAAGCAAAGATGCTTCTAGAAATAAATACATGTAACAGTTTATCACCTTGCTCCCAGCATTTGATTTCTGTTGAAAAATATTGGCTATATTAGAGAATATGTTATTTCAAGTATATATTGTATTTACATACCAAGTATGAGTGACTATTGGAGATGACAAGGGGAGTGACTTTTTGTAAATGTATTTACTGTAACTTTCCCTTTGGTATTTCCCTTCACAATTGTAATATTCATTTTGAGAATATTATATAAATCCTAGTGATGTGAGAGGATTAAAAGCAGAAGCTAACTTCTGTTGAAATTGTAATAATTTAAAAGATAATTTCATCTATTTTTGATTCACTACCTTTAGACGCCATTGATGCCCCATTAAAAATTGTAACTAACATTCTTCATTTTAGCTCCATTTTAACATTCTCCATTGCAATTAACATACTTCATTTGAGCTCCAACTATAATAAAATAGAAAGCTAATACTCACCAAGGAAAAATCATGAGTGATAATATTATGCCTACTCTTTACATTTATTTCATTACTAAAACCTATGTCACTTCTTTTAATAATGTTTATATTATACGTCAAATTGCTGGGCAGCCATGCCTACTTCGATATCCATCATGCATCACAATCTCAGTATTCTAAACAAAACTTGTCATCTTCTATTAGGTTTTTTCTTCTTTTAGATTCTCTGTCCCAATGACATAGTTATCAAAATAATTTTCTATAAAGCCCCTATGTGTCATCCTTGACACTTAACCTTGGACAATGATCTATCTCAAGTTCAAGAAATTCTACTACTAAATAATTTCCAAATCTATCTCTTCTATTTTAGTTGCTAGTGTTTTACTCCAGGACCTAATAAATGTTTTTTCAGAATCAGTGCAATAACATTTTAAAAGTAGTCTCTCCTCTTATTTTATTTCACTTAATAATTGCTCCATATTGCAGCAAAACTAATCTTTCCAAACTAGAATGAGATTGTGCTTTACTGCTTCTTTACAAATTCAAGGTAATTTAAAATGCATTACCATCATTCATTTGGTTCTTCATGATCTGTAGACTGGCTATGTTTATTGTGTACCAATTTCCAGGACACTATAATCCACCCCACCCCAAAATATTACTTTCTGCCTAATGAATCTGATAAACCTCACAGGTAAGTTTGTGTTTTATTATACTTCAACCAAGTTTAAACAAAAATCTACTCTACAATCTTCTTCATCTTGTTTAGGATCATTATTCTTGTGATTTAAAAGGAAAATGATTTTATACATTTCACTTTTTGCATCTACAATGTCAAATTGGTTTGATGCCTGCAGTTACAATGTAAATTGGCTTTCCATATTTTCATTCTTTCTAAATGAGCTGAGAAAAGCAAACATGGTGAACTTCTTAGAGAAAAAAACACCTAGTTTTCATTTATCTAATGCAACCAATTTATTGTAAAATAATTTCAGGACAGAATTTCTTGATAATGAATTTTACCCTCGAAAGTCAATCACAAAAATACATCAGTGAAGGAAGCACCTGCCTATCAAGAAGCTGTTCTATATTTTCTTTCTATTATAACACATTTCTCTGAAAGAAACTTTTTAGCAACCCTAAATATTATTATTGCATACAATACCATCTCCATTAAGTTTATTATGAAGTACCATATGTTTTAGTTTGGTGTTTTAAAGCAAAGAGAAGAGTACTTTTTTTTTAAAGTAATGTTTTTATAAAGTAAACTTATGAGCAATTAAATTTAATTTGGTATTTTATTTTCAAATATTGATAATTCTTGTTTCTCAAGAACTATATTTTTTTTCCATTTTTAAAATAACCCAGGGAAAAAGTGTATGTAGTGGGGCTAAATGCTTTACTTGGAGTATATAAACACAACTCTAGAGTTCTTTTTTTTTTTTTTTTAGAAGTAACATTTTTATTTGTATGTTTAGATTATTATATGTGGTCCCAGAAAATGATATTTAGAAGAAATCTTGAGTAACATCATAAGTAAGCTTGAACTAATATATGAACAACTCAATAAAGAGACAGTGGCTATTGTCTGGGGCTCATGGAACATTTTCAAAGGTCAACCATGTGTTAAAGCACACATATGCCAAGCCAACTCAGAATCATTTCATACATGGCATCCTCTTAGTGTAATGTAATAATGTCATAAATCAATAGTAATATAGATTGTCAAATGATTTTGTCTATCTAAAAAAACCATTCCAAGTAACCCATAGGTTAAGGTGAAATCATGAGGAAGATTATGAGATATTTAGAGATGGACAGAAGAGGAGGCACCACAGGGCAGTAGTCATGCCACAGCCCCAGACAGTATGGATGGGATACTTAGAACCCCCAAGACAGCCATCAGGTAAGGAGGAAAAATCAAAAGAAAGAGGATTAACTTTTCAAGAGGAAAACCTAGAAATAGAGCAAGATAGTAAATGTGTGGTGGGGGCAGAAAGAATGACATTTAGAGGAAAATATCCATGAAAGAGAGCAATATTAACAATCAAAAACTCAGTGGGGTGTGGGAGGAAGCAATATTTTCAAAGTTTTTCTTTAAGAGAGGTCTTTATAGTATTGATCAAAGTATATATATATATATATATATATATATATATATATATATATATACACACACACACACACACACACACACACACACACACACATAAGTACATAAACACAGAGAGAAATAATTCTTAAGTTTATGAAGTTGGAGCCCTACCTCACACCATATATAAAACTTAACTCAAAATAGGTTGCACCTAAAACATAAGAGCTAAACACATAAAACTCTTAGAAAAACATAGGCATGAATTTTCCTGTGTTTGGAATAGACAATGATTTCTTAGATCTGACATAAAAAAAAAAGTGACAACAACAAAAAAGTAAATTGGACTTTATCCAAATGGAAAACTTGAGTACCATGAAGGACATCATCACAAAAGTGTACGGGGCTGGGACGTAGCTCAGTGGTACAGTGCTTGCCTAGAAAGTGTGAGGCTCTGTGTTCAAAACCCAGTACTGAAAATAAAAGAAAGAAAGAAAGAGAAAAATAACTGATAGCCATTGAATGGGGGGATATTTGTAAATTTTATATGATGGATTTATATCTTTAATGTATTAATATATAAAGAATTCTTGCAATGCAAAAATAAACGGCAACCCAATTAAATATTGGGCAAAAAATCTGACAGATAATTCTCAAAAGAATTTATACAAATGATTATTAAATATAAAGAGAAGATCAGCATCATGAGTCATCTGGGAATTGCAAATCAAAGCTGCAATGAGATACTACTTCACATCTATTAAGGTGGCTGTCACCAAAACCAGATAATAAGTACAAGTGAGGATGTAAAGAAAGTTGACCCCATGCACTGCAGATGGGATTGTACAATGTTGCAACCTCTTTGGAAAAGAGTTTGGCAATTCCTCAAAGGATTAAAAATAGAGTTAAAATAGACACCATAGGGATTTATCCCAGAGAAAGGAAAGCCCACTAAATTAAAACTGTTGCACCAACTTTCACAGGAGCATTATCCATAGTAGCAAAAATGTGGCAACAACTTGAATGTCCATCAACCTATGAATGGATACATAAATGCGGTCTATCCATATAATGGAACATTCTTCTTTTTTCCTTTAATTTTTATTGTTGGTTGTTCAAAACATTACATAGTTCTTGATATATCATATTTCACACTGATTCAAGTGGGTTATGAACTCCCATTTTTACCCCGTATACAGATTGCAGCATCACATCGGTTACACATCTATTGATTTACATATTGCCATACTAGTGTCTGTTGTGTTCTGCTGCCTTTCCTATGCTCTACTATCCCCCATCCCCTCCCCTCCCCTCCCATCTTCTCTTTCTACCCCATCTACTACAATTCATTTCTACCCCTTGTTTTTTTTTCCCATTTCCCCTCACTTCCTCTTGTATGTAACTTTGTATAACCATGAGGGTCTCCTTCCATTTCCATGCAATTTCCCTTCTCTATCCTTTTCCCTCCCACCTGTCATCCCCGTTTAATGTTAATCTTCTTCTAATGCTCTTCCTCCCAACTCTGTTCTTAGTTACTCTCCTTATACCAAAGAAAACATTTGTCATTTGTTTTTTTAGGGATTGGCTAGCTTCACTTAGCATAATCTGCTCTAATGCCATCCATTTACCTGCAAATTCTATGATTTTGTCATTTTTTAATGCAGAGTAATACTCCATTGTGTATAAATGCCACATTTTTTTTTTATCCATTCGTGTATTGAAGGGCATCTAGGTTGGTTCTACAGTCTTGCTATTGTGAATTGTGCTGCTATGAACATCGATGTAGCAGTGTCCCTGTAGCATGCTCTTTTTAGGTCTTTAGGGAATAGACCAAGAAGGGGAATAGCTGGGTCAAATGGTGGTTCCATTCCCAGCTTTCCAGGAAATCTCCATACTGCTTTCCAAATTAGTTGCACCAATTTGCAGTCCCACCAGCAATGTACAAGTGTACACTTTTCCCCACACCCTTGCCAGCACTTGTTGTTTGACTTCATAATGGCTGCCAATCTTACTGGAGTGAGATGGTATCTTAGGGTGGTTTTGATTTGCATTTCTCTGACTGCTAGAGATGGTGAGCATTTTTTCATGTACTTATTGATTGATTGTATGTCCTCCTCTGAGAAATGTCTGTTCAGGTCCTTGGCCCTTTTGTTGACTGGGTTATTTGTTTTCTTATTGTTTAATTTTTTGAGTTCTTTGTATACTCTGGATATTAGGGCTCTATCTGAAGTGTGAGGAGTGAAGATTTGTTGCCAGGATGTAGGCTCCCTATTTACCTCTCTTATTGTTTCTTTTGCTGAGAAAAACCTTTTTAGTTTGAGTAAGTCCCATTTGTTGATTCTAGTTATTAACTCTTGTGCTATGGGTGTCCTATAGAGGAATTTGGAGCCCGACCCCACAGTATGTAGATCGTAGCCAACTTTTTCTTGTATCAGACGGCGTGTCTCTGATTTGATATCAAGCTCCTTGATCCATTTTGAGTTAACTTTTGTGCATGGTGAGGAAAAGGGATTCAGTTTCATTTTTTGCATATGGATTTCCAGTTTTCCCAGCCCCATTTGTTGAAGATGCTATCCTTCCTCCATTTCATGCTTTTAACCTCTTTATCAAATATAAGACAGTTGTAGTTTTGTGGATTGGTTTCTGTGTCCTCTATTCTGTACCATTGGTCCACCCACCTGTTTTGGTACCAGTACCATGCTGTTTTTGTTACTATTGCTCTGTAGTATAGTTTGATGTCTGGTATCGCTATACCGCCTGATTCACACTTCCTGCTTAGAGTTGTTTTTGCTATTCTGGGTCTTTTATTTTTCCATATGAATTTAATGATTGCTTTATCTATTTCTACAAGAAATGCCGTTGGGATTTTGATTGGCATTGCATTGAACCTATAGAGAACTTTTGGTAATATCACCATTTTGATGATGTTAGTTCTGCCTATTCATGAACAGGGTATATTTTTCCATCTTCTAAGATCTTGTTCTATTTCTCTCTTTAGGGTTCTGTAGTTTTCATTGTATAAGTCTTTCACCTCTTTTGTTAGGTTGATTCCCAAGTATTTTATTTTCTTTGAGGATATTGTGAATGGAGTAGTTGTCCTCATTTCCATTTCAGAGGATTTGTCGCTGATATACAGGAATGCCTTTGATTTATGCATGTTGATTTTATATCCTGCTACTTTGCTGAATTCATTTAGTAGCTTTAATAGTTTCTTTGTAGACCCTTTTGGGTCTGCTAGGTATATAATCATGCTATCTGCAAATAGTGATAATTTAAGTTCTTCTTTTCCTATTTTTATGCCTTTAATTTCTTTCGTCTGTCTAATTGCTCTGGCCAGTGTTTTGAGAACTATGTTGAACAGAAGTGGTGAGAGAGGGCATCCCTGTCTTGTTCCAGATTTTAGAGGGAATTCCTTCAATTTTTTGCCATCAAAATGATGCTAGCCTGAGGCTTAGCATAGATTGCTTTTACAATATTGAGGTATGTTCCTGTTATCCCTAGTTTTTCTAGAGTTTTGAACATAAAGGGATGCTGTACTTTGTCGAATGCTTTTTCTGCATCTATCCAGATGATTATATGGTTCTTATCTTTAAGTCTATTGATGTGGTGAATAAAATTTATTGATTTCCGTATACTGAACCAGCCTTGCATCCCAGGGATGAATCCTACTTGATCATGGTGCACAATTTTTTTTGATATGTTTTTGTATCCGATTCACCAGAATTTTATTGAAGATTTTTGCATCTAGGTTCATTAGAGATATTGGTCTGTAGTTTTCTTTCTTTGAAGTGTCTTTGTCTGGTTTAGGAATCAGGGTGATGTTGGCCTCATAGAATGAATTTGGAAGTTCTCCCTCTTTTTCTATTTCCTGAAATAGCTTGAAAAGTATTGGTATTAGTTCCCCTTTAAAGGTTTTGTAAAACTCTGCTGTATACCCATCCAGTTCTGGGCTTTTCTTAGTTGGTAGTCTTTTGATGGTTTCTTCTATTTCCTCAATTGATATTGGTCTGTTTAAGTTGTCTATATCCTCCTGACTCAATCTGGGCACATCATATGACTTAAGAAATTTATTGATGTCTTCACTATCTTCTATTTCATAGGAGTATGAGGATTCAAAATAATTTCTGATTATCTTCTGTATTTCTGAAGTGTCTGTTGTGATATTGCCTTTTTCATCCCATATGCTAGTAATTTGAGTTCTCTCTCTTCTTCTCTTCATTAGCATGGCTAAGGGTCTGTCGATCTTATTTATTTTTTAAAAGAACCAGCTTTTAGTTTTGTCAATTTTTTCAATTGTTTCTTTTGTTTCAATTTCATTAACTTCAGCTCTGATTTTAATTATTTCATGCCTTCTACTTCTTTTGCTGTTGTTTTGCTCTTCTTTTTCTAGGATTTTGAGATGAAGTATGAGGTCATTTATTTGTTGTTTTTTTCTTTTTTTAAAGAATGAACTCCAAGCAATGAATTTTCCTCTTAGAACTGCTTTCAATGTGTCCCATAGATTCCGATATGTTGTATCTGTGTTTTCATTTATCTCTAAGAATTTTTTAATTTCCTCCTTGATGTCTTCTATAACCCATTGATCATTCAGTAACCTATTGTTCATTCTCCAAGTGATGCATGATTTTTACTTCCTTCTTATATTGTTGATTTTCAGTTTCATTCCATTATGATCAGATAAGATGCATGGTATCATCTCTACTCCTTTATATTGTCTAAGAGTTGCCCTGTGACATAATATATGATCTATTTTTGAGAAGGATCCATGTGCTGCTGAGAAAAAAGTGTAACTGCTTGATGTTGGGTGGTATATTCTATATATGTCAATTAAGTCTAGGTTATTAATTGTGTTATTGAGTTCCATAGTTTCCTTATTCAACTTTTGTTTGGAAGATCTGTCCAGTGGAGAGAGAGGTGTGTTGAAGTCTCCCATGATTATTGTATGGTGGTCTATTAGACTCTTGAACTTGAGAAGAGTTTGTTTGACGAACATAGCTGCACCATTGTTTGGGGCATAAGTATTTATGATTGTTATGTCTTGTTGGTGTATGGTTCCCTTGAGCAGTATGTAGTGTCCCTCTTTATCCCTTTTGATTAACTTTGGCTTGAAATCTATTTTATTTGATATGAGTATGGACACTCCTGCTTGTTTCCGAAGTTAATATGAGTGATATGATTTTTCCCAACCTTTCACCTTCAGCCTATGTATGTCTTTTCCTATCAAATGTGTCTCCTGTAGGCAGCATATTGTTGGGTCTTTTTTTGTGATCCATTCTACTAGCCTGTGTCTCTTAATTGGTGAGTTTAAGCCTTTAACATTTGGGGTTATCATTGAGATATGGATTGTTCTTCCAGCCATATTTGTTTATTTGTGTTACTTAACATGGTTTGTTTTTCCTCTTTGATTATTTTTCCCCCTTTACTGTACTACCTCCCACTGTTGGTTTTCATTGTTATTTTCCATTTCCTCTTCCTGTAGTGTTTTGCTGAGGATGTTTTGAAGAGATGGTTTTCTAGCTGCAAATTCTTTTAACTTTTGTTTATCGTGGAAGGTTTTAATTTCATCTTCCATCCTGAAGCTTAATTTCGCTGGATACACAATTCTTGGTTGGAACCCATTTTCTTTCAGCATTTGAAATATGTTACTCCCGGATCTTCTAGCTTTCAGAGTCTGTGTTGAAAGATAAGCTGTTATCCTGATTGGTTTACCCCTAAATGTAATCTGCTTCCTTTCTCTTGTAGCTTTTAAAATTCTGTCCTTATTCTGTATGTTGGGCATCTTCATTATAATGTGTGTAGGTGTGGATCTCTTATGATTTTGCTCATTCAGTGTCCTGTAGGCTTCTAGGATTTGGGATTCTGTCTCATTCTTCAAGTCTGGGAAGTTTTCTCATATTATTTCATTGAACAGATTGCTCATTCCTTTGGTTTGGACCTCTATACCTTCCTGTATCCTAATGACTCTTAAGTTTGGTCCCTTTATGTTATCCCATATTTCTTGGATGTTCTGCTCATGGTTTCTTAACAGTCTTGCTGAGCTGTCTATGTTCTTTTCAAGTTGAAATACTTTGTCTTCATTGTCTGATGTTCTATGTTCTAAGTGTTCTACTCTGCTGGTAATATTCTCAATTGAGTTTTTAAGTTGGTTTATTGCTTCCTGCATTTCTAGGATTTCTGTTTGTTTGTTTATATAACCTCTATCTCCCTGTATAGTTGATCTTTTGCTTCTTGCATTTGTTTATTTAATTCATTGTTGAAGTGATCTTTCATTGTCTGATTTTGCTGTCTAATGTCTTCCTTGAGACTCCAGATCATCTGAAGCATGTATATCCTGAATTATTTACTGCTGAGAGCCACGGCCGAGTCTGTATGGCCCCTGGCATTTTGCCAACAGTATTGATTGACAGGCGAGGCATTACTATCCGCTTCTGCCGCAACTTTTGAGTTCTCACACTATTTTGGAGTTCTCGTGGGGATTTCCGGGGATTCCCCGAGAGTTCCCATTGGTTGGGGAAGTGCAGGAGGAGGGATTTCCGGGAGAGATATTTCCGGCTGGGGGTTCCTGGACAAGCCTCGTGGCATTCGGGAGGATTCCCCGGGAGCTATGTGAAGTGTTTTCCTGCAGTTTAAAAATAAAGTTTGTTCCTGCTTCAGTGGCTCGTGATTTGTGCCCAGCCAGACTGCGGCATTTGGCGGCCCGTGCGGGGAACGTCTGAAGCTTCGGGGTAAGTGAAATTTCTTGCCCCTAAGGGAAGGCGAGAGAATGGGTGACCATTTTAAAAAACAATGTGTTCTTGTTTTTATTTGTTTTGTGTTTGTTTCAAGCTGCCTATCCCTAGAATTTTCTCAGGCAGATTGGGAAAAATGGTTGGCTCAAGGTTTGAAGTTGTTCGCCCCTGAGGAAGAGATAGAAATAGACCACAAATGCACATGTCAAGAAAATAGGAAAATTGATACAACGATTTTTTGTTCCGTTTTTGTTTCATTCTGTTTTGGTTTTGTTTTGTGTTATCTTATTGGGTTGCGTTATCTTTATAACAGATTAGAAATTAGTAAAAAACAAACTGAAAGAGTGTTAAGTAAATTGTTAGAGGTTCAGACCATGGAGAAAGACATTTTAGATCAAGCAAAAGAGAAGGGCTCTCAAGCTAGTCAGACAGAGGAAGAAAATTTAAAGGAAGAAAGCTTAGAGGAGAAACAGCTATTAGGGGAAAAGCCACAACAGGAGGCTGCTACTAACACTGTTCTATCACCAGAGGGCGTAATTCAATGAACAGCACCCCCTATGGAGATAGCTGAGTGGCCCTCAAACCCCGTAGTTGTTAGATGGGATCCTGAGACAGAACCTCAAATATTAGCATGCCCTGTACTTGAGCAGGCAGGAGGGCAGCGAATTCACCGTGCTTTAGATTTCAAAACAGTGAAGCAGTTAAAGGAGGCTGTAACAACCTATGGTCCTCAAGCACCGTTCACTGTAAGCATGGTCGAATCTATTACCAACTTGGACATGACGCCAGCAGATTGGGCCAGTATGTGTAAATCTGTGCTAAATGGAGGACAATATTTGTTATGGAAGGTTGCCAATGAGGAATTTTGCAGGGAGACAGCTAGACGAAATGCAGCAGCCAGTTACCCTCAAAGAAATCTAGATATGTTGTTAGGAAAAGGACCTTATGAGGGTCAATGGCAACAAATTGAATATGATCCTGGCGTATACGCACAAATTGCTGCAGACGCAGTTAGGGCATGGAAAACTTTACAGGGGCATGGAGATTTACAAGGTCAATTATCTAAGGTAATACAAGGAACTAATGAACCTTATGCTGAATTTGTAGATAGGCTTATTCAAGCAGCTTCCAGAATTTTTGGGGATACAGAACAGGCAATGCCATTTATAAAACAACTGGCTTATGACCAAGCAAATCGTTGTTGCAGAGAGGTCATTAGACCATGGAGACATGAAGATTTAAACACATATATTAAATTATGTAGAGACATTAATGAACAAGGGCAAGTCTTAGCAGCAGTACAACAGGCTTTAGATGCCAGGCCAAAAACATGCTATAATTGTGATCAAACAGGACATTTTAAAAGGAGTTGCCCCATAGGAGGAGGGTTTAACAAAGCTAGATATCAAACGAATAGAATACCGGGTATTTGCCCATGATGCCGTAAAGGGAAACATTGGGCTAATGAATGCCGTTCTCAAACCACCATAGAGGGTATTCCGTTATCAAAAAACAGACAAGGACCAAGTGTTTACCCATGATATCGTGGAGAAAGGCATCGAGCTCCATTGCCAAAAAACGGACAGGGGGGCCCAATGCTCCGGGGCCCACGACCACAAATGTACGGGGCACTGGAGGAACCCAGAAACACCATGGAGGAACCCAGCAACACCATCAGGGTAGTGCCCAGGACACATTATCCATCAGAACTCTCATCAGACGAACCAGAGGGAGCGCAGGGTTGGACATCTGCGCCTCCACCAGAGCAGTACTAACTCCAGAGATGGGAGTTCAAATCATTCCCACAGGAGTAAAAGGATCTATTCCCCAAGGAACAGTAGGCTTATTGTTAGGATGCAGTTCTTCTACACTAAAAGGACTTATGATAAGTCCCGGGGTAATTGATCCCGATTATGAAGGTGAAATAAAAATTATAGCTAGTTCTCCAAAGGGTATATCAGTAATTTCACCAGGAGATAGAATAGCACAGTTATTAATAATACCCAGCCTACATGATAAATTTTCCAGTAGTACTATAGAAAGAGGTTCCAGGGGATTAGGCTCCACGGGTGTAGATTGGGCTATGCTGTCTTTAAATTTAGATTCTTGCCCCATGCTAAAACTAAATATTCAAGGACATGAATTAAATGGGCTACTGGATACAGGTGCAGACCTTAGCATCATATCTCTTCAAGAATGGCCAAAACATTGGCCATTACAACAAGCCACTCAAACGCTTTGAGGCCTAGGAGTGGCAACTAATCCCCATAGAAGTGCAATGGTATTAGATTGGAAGGATCCTGAAGGATGTGAAGGAACTATACAGCCATACGTATTGGATCATCTTCCTATAAATTTATGGGGATGAGATGTCCTAGATCAATTAGGTTTGACATTAACAAATAACATCAATCCAAATGTGCCCACTATTAGGGGTAGACAAGGTTTCAGGAAAGAAAAAGGATTAGGAGAACAAGGCATAGCAGCACCAATTCAAATAGATCAGGGAATAAATAGACATTGACTGGGTTTTCAGAAGGGGGTCACTGAGGCAATAAAAATTACTTGGAAATCAGATAGACCAGTATGGGTTCCTCAGTGGCCCCTGACTAAAGAAAAGATACAAGCAGTCCATGACCTGGTCAAACAACAATTAGCGGAGGAACATATACAACCTTCCATATCTCCTTACAATACTCCCATTTTTGTCATTAAAAAGAAGTCTGGTAAATGGAGATTATTGCAAGATTTAAGAGCCATTAATAATGAGATGTTTATTATGGGACCTGCTCAATCGGGGATTTCTCAATTGTCTGCTTTGCCAAAAACCTGGTACGTTTTAGCTATAGATATTAAAGATTGTTTTTTTTCAATTCCAATTCATCCCGAGGATAGTCCACATTTTGCATTTACTATCCCTGCACTCAATCATGAAGGTCCTGATCAGAGATATGAATGGAAAGTACTCCCTCAAGGGATGGCTAACAGCCCAACTATGTGTCAAATTTATGTTAACAAAGCAATCCAGCCACTTAGAAATCAAAATCCTAAACTACAAATATTTCACTATATGGATGATGTATTGTTAGCACACAAAGATAAAAACACATTGCTAGAATGTTATGCCACACTTACAAATTTATTAAAAAATTATAATCTAGAGATAGCAATAGATAAAGTACAATTAAATTTTCCAATTAATTATTTAGGAGTTCTATTATCCTCAACCATGGTCTGTCCACCCAAAATTCAAATACAAGTAGATCAACTCAAATCACTTAACGACTTTCAAAAGTTATTAGGAGACATAAATTGGATAAGGCCTTATCTAGGCATACCAACAGGAGAGTTGGGACCTTTATTTGATATCCTAAAAGGTCCATCAGATCCAAATTCGCCCCGCATGTTAACGCCTGAAGCAAGAAAGGCATTAAAAATTATTGAAACATACATGGAAAATATGCATTTGGATAGAATTGATATAACTTTGCCTTTATTATTTATTGTACTACCAACAAAAATTATTCCTACAGGAGTATTTTGGCAAGAAGGTCCATTATTCTGGATACATTTATCTTATTCTCCTAACACTATTCTTACTAGGTTTCCTGAGGCTGTAGGACAATTAATACTCAAAGGAATAAAAGCAGCCAAGGGAGTGTTTGGAATTTCTCCCAATAAAATTATTACTCCATATAATATGGATCAAATTGATGACTTAGCTAATGAGTTAAATACTTGGGCAATAATCACGTGTAAATCTAATGTTTCATTTGATAATCACTTACCATCTAATCCTTTGTTGTCTTTTTGGTCTAAACATCCTGTAGTTTTTCCAAAAATGACAAGAAAAACCCCTATCATGAATGCTCCAAATGTATTCACTGATGGGTCAAATAATGGTACAGCAGCAGTAGTTACCCCTGATCAAACTTTTACATTTTTAGTACCCAAACAATCAGCTCAAAAGGTAGAGCTTAAAGCAGTTTTACAAGCTTTTTTGATGTTTAAAGATTCTGTATTTAATTTATTCTCTGATAGTCAGTATGTAGTTAATGCTATAGTATCCCTTGAAGATGCTGGCAGGATTTCCCCTTCCTCTACTGTTTTCTCTTTGTTTTCTGCTATACAAAGTCTAATCTGGGACAGAAAAGATCCATTCTTTATAGGACATATCAGAGCACATACAGGATTGCCTGGAGCCCTTAGTTTGGGCAACGATATAGCAGATAAAACTACACATGACATACATATTTTCTCTACACTAGAAGAAGCTACACATTTTCATAAAAGGTTCCATGTCAATGCTAATACTTTACAAAAGCATTTTAAAATAACTAAGGAACAAGCTAGACAAATAATAAAACAATGTCAAAATTGTGTGACCTTTTTACCACAAGTTAATCTTGGAGTCAATCCTAGAGGACTGATACCTAACCATATTTGGCAGATGGACATCACACACTTGCCACAATTTGGAAAATTTAAATATTTGCATGTTACAGTTGATACTTCTTCCGGATTTTTGATGGGCTCCCTTCATTCAGGAGAAAAAACTAAAGATGTTATAGCTCATTGCTTACGAAATTTTGCCACTGTGGGCGTTCCAAAACAGTTAAAAACAGATAATGGTCCTGGTTATGCTTCTACCTCTTTTAAACAATTTTGCTCATCATTTGGCATTACTCACATAACAGGAATTCCATACAATCCACAGGGACAAGGCATAGTTGAAAGAGCTCATCAAACTATTAAAATGTACTTACTAAAGCAAAAAGAAGGAATTGGAAAGGGGTATATATCCCCCAAAGATAAACTTAAAATAACCCTTTTTACTCTAAACTTTTTAAATTTGGATTCATCAGGGCTTAGTGCTGCGGAAAGACATTTATATCCAAAAAATGTACATAAGCCTAAGGTACTTTGGAAAGATATTCTAACAGGACAATGGAAAGGTCCTGACCCAGTGATAGTCTGGAGTCGGGGCTCTGTTTGTGTTTTCCCACAGGAAGAACAGCAGCCAATTTGGATTCCAGAGAGACTAACTAAAACAATTTCTTCAGACCAAAAGGAAGATGATTTGACTCAAATCCATAACAGCTGATATCCAGATCTCCAGCTTGGCTATTGTTACATCTGCGACAGTGATTAACCAGGATGCTTTTTTCAATATCTATTTTATTATTGCTTTTTCCCACATCATAAAGTTCTATTTTATTTTTGAGCTCATACAGACCTAGGTTAATGTTTTTTCTGATCAGTTTTATTTTTTGACTGTGGAGTTTTTGAACATTGCAATGAAGATTTCACCTAGGTAAAGCTACAAGGCCTTTACTATTGTCTTATGTGTTATATGTTACGTGTGCACACTTCTGTTTTGTGTTGTATGTCTGTATGTGCGTATGTCCATATATCACATATGAGGAGCGCTCATGCACATGGATCCAAAAAAAAGTTTTTTATTATTCACGTGATTTTAATAGTTTAATTTAATTTGGGTAAACAGCTGTTGAGGATTGTTTTAATATATGAACAAATAGAAGGTTAACAGATCTGTTTGTTTACTTTCACCTTTCCTTTTCATTATATTTAATAATTCTGTTCAGGATAATGTAAATTGTTCTAAATATTGTTTTCTTAGTACCTGTTGAAATGTTACATATTTTTTTTAGCATCATTGTCAAAATTCCTATTTTCATCCCAGTGCCAGTGAAGACAAAGATAAAACCAAACTACAACTTCTTCGAGAGTTATCACAACAAACCGTGTAAACCGATACATCAATGATTTATAACTCAACAAGTAATGCTCAATCAATGAGTCAATTTATTTTGGAAGGATATGGACATATTGATAGATTCCTCTGCTTTGAACTGCTTACAGAACTTGCCTGGACTATGTATCACTTGTATGCTTTATTTTGGGAGGATATGGACATATTGATATATTCCTCTGCTTTGAACTGCTTACAGAACTTGCCTGGACTATGTATCACTTGTATGCTTTGTGATCTATTTGTTGATGCAGCGAATTATGGTAGTGCTAGCGTATCTTTGCTGATGTGTCACCAGTGATGCAATTTTTCCTATGAGCCGTTAATTGACTTGGTGTCATGACATTTCTGTATCCTCCTCCCTTCTACTAGTGATGGTCTAATTTTGGGGGCCAACAGAGGTGAGGTAAAGAACCTCACCCCCCCACTGACACCAAGGGCCAAATTTGGGGGCCAACAGAGGTGAGGCAAAGAATCTCACCCCCCCACTGGTACATAGGCCTATCCACAAGTATGGCTATATGCTGGACCGGTAGTCAGTGATGGGTATGATCCAATTGCAGTGGTATCAACCTAAGACAGGAGGCTAATGCCTAAAAGTCAGTTTTCCGATGACGGGTAAGAACCATATGTTGAATTGGACAAACCTAACAGGCACGGTCCCTAGCCAGATTGCTTGTTACTTAAACAGAAGGGGGGAGATGCTAAGAGCCAAGTATATGATGCATGGCATTTTTGGTGGAATGGTGACGCCAGCTAGCCATTGAGATGATATGATTATGTTAAGATTTGCATTCATATGGATATTGGATTCCTGCTTTCACCTAGGCCAGCTACGGGACTCCTGGAGAGTTCCCATTGGTTGGGGAAGTACAGTAGGAGGGAGTTCTGGGGGAGGAGCGCTCGCTGCGGTTCCGAGAGGAGGCCACATGGGTGGATCGAAAAATCTTCCCGGGCGCGTACCGGACATTGGCGGCAGTTTCAAAAAATAAAGTTTGTTCCTGCTTGAGTGGCTCGTGATTTTGTGCCCAGCCAGACTGCGGCATCTTTCCTTGTCTTTTCACACTGCTTGCATTTCTTTCTGCTTGGTGAAACTGTTGTGTTATTGAATTTTCCCCCTATATATTTATATTGCTCTTGTATAGTTGCAAAGTATCCCTCGCAGGCGTGGGCGGCTGCTCTGCCCCTCCTCCAATTGGGGCAATGTGCCTACCACGCTGGCAGGCCACTGGGCCTGTTCTGCCAGTCTTTAGCAGGTCCACCTACCTTGCAGGCACAGGCGGTGGCTCTGCCCCTCCGCGGGCCACTGGGCCTGTTCTGCTGGTCGATCGCAGGTCTGCCTACCTTGCAGGCATGGTCGGTGGCTCTGCCCCTCCCCCAACCAGGGCAATGTGTCTACCACGCTGGCGGGCCGCTGGGCCTGTCCTGCCTGTGGGTCGCATGTCTGCCTATCTTGCAGGCGCAGGCAGCGGCTCTGCCCCTCCATGGATTGCTGGGCCTGCTCTGCAGGTGAGTCTCTGGTCCGCCTATCTTGCACGTGCGGGCAGTGGCTCTGCCCCTCCGTGGGTTGCTGGGCCTGTTCTGCAGGTGGGTCGCAGGTCCACCTACTTTGCAGGCGTGGGCGTAGGCTCTGCCCCTCTGTGGGCTGCTGGGCCTGTTCTGTCGGTGGTCGCAGGTCTGCCTCTCTAGAGTTCTTTTAAAGTCTATCTTCTTTAATATAAATTCATTAGTCTTTTAATTCAATCAAATTTCAAAGATGTCAGAGCATAATTTTAATCAAACTGCATGCAAATTGAACTGAACTTCCCATTGAATCCCAAGAACTACCAACTAAAATTACTCATCTGGTTAAAAGCTGAGCTCAATGTCCAGCACGTGGAAAGCATTTACTGAATGATGAATACAACCATTATTAGTATGTGCAACTTGGCAACCACTACCACTGCTACTTGATGACCAAGGAAGAAGATAAGAAAAAGGAGAGAAAATATGAAGAAAAGGGAGGAAACAGTGATGGCAGAAAATAAAAGAAAGAAAAAAAATGTAAGAAACAGGGTGAGGAACAAGAAGGAAAAGGGAATCAGGGATAGTAAAATGGGACAAGAAGAGAGGAGACAATAAGGAGTACAGTCAGTGTTTCTTGAGACAAGTTGTTTTGGGGATGAGGAGAATTTACAAAATTTAAAGTGGAATTTGAGTAAGTATTAATTTTTCTCCAGTATTTGCTTTTTTGGCAGTACCAACACAAGATAATGTGCTCACGTTAATGTACTTCATCAAACATATATTTTCCATTAATTGCTGTATTTGTTTTAGCCAAATCAATATGGGGTTTTGGGTGACTCAGTGGTAGAGCATGTGCCTAAGCATGCACAGGCTCTGGGTTCAAGCTCAAGCACCATAAAAATAAAAGATGCTTTGGTAAACTAAAATGATGTTTGGAGGTTACTTAGGCTATAAACTAAGTAACAATTACCAGTATTCAATTTTGTACATGAAAGAACAAAAATTTTGATGAGACTTCAAAACTCTTTCCAAATGCTGCCTATTAACTGCATGTTTGAAATTTGTGACTTATTTAAAAATTGCATTTAAAAATTTTGTTTGGTATTTTCACACTATATGAAGTGTCCTTTCAAAGGAATTTTATAAGGTCATCTTTCAGAACGTATATTTTCATTGTACATGGAAATTTTTTCATTGTAAAATAAGCAGATTTTAAACTGTACAATATTATCTAGGTATAAAAAACTATATATACCATCACAGAATACAGAAAATGAAAAAAAAAAACAACAACAAAACAAATGACTTAAATGAAGAACATGAAGTATAGTAAATGTATCAAACTATATATATATATATATATATATATATATATATATATATATATATATATATACACACACACACACATATAGATAATGTATATAATTAATACATACTGAATATAGATACAAGTTCAACATGCACACACATCTGTATATATTCCCCCAAGATAGCAGGTGTTCAACAAGATGTCCAACTTGTATAGGTTACTGCCTCAAAAAAATGATGCCAAGAATCCACAGGATTAGAAAAATGGACTACAGGATCTAAAACAACAACAACACTAACAAGTATATTTTAAACTGCTCTGTTGAGGGAGTGAGTGGCCAGCTTAGGGCAGAGAAGAGCTAGAGGCAACACAGGAAGATCAGTTCCAATTCTTCTTTAGCTCTCCCCAACCCATTTCCCACCTCTTTGCCTTTGGACTGTTATTGTCTATCCTTTTGCCCTCACACCATTGCTGTGAGGATCTTCTTGGGCAAGAGTTCTTCTGTGTAAAGTTAAAGTAGGTGGAGGCTGACATGCTTTGTGCATTCAGTCGTTTACTTCTCTAATCTAACTCCCAGTGTTTGTAGATTGCAACCTGGCAAAACTGTCTTCTATCTACATTCCAACATAAAAAAAGAACTTGGGGTGCCATCTTGACCACAGTTATTTTCTGCTGGGCTATTTCAAAATCAAGTGATAGCTGTCTTATGATGCACTGCATGGGTCTTTCTGTCAAAAAGTCCATGTCCCATGCCCTGTCCCACACACAAGATTCTTCAGCTTTCTTACAGAGATTAAACACTATGTTCTGGCCTTTGGTTCTTCTCCAAAACCAAAGAACCAATAAAGTAGTGGAATAATTTTAAATAAATATAATAAACTATGATTCACGAATATATAAATGTAAGAAAAGAGAAAGATTACTCATGTCACCAGAAGTAAGTAATATTCTGGGCATCATAGAGATGGTAAAGACATGAGGTTTACTAATGCTCTTCTTTTCTAAGAGGGAAGATACAGCCACTGATATATTAGGGAAACAGAAGTATTGTTTGTGTCTCTAAAGAGAAACAGAAATAAAATTATTGCATAAAACTTTAAACACCAGAAGAAAATGTTATAGAAGTTAATTAAAAGAGCACAGCAAGTACAAGAAATAGAAAGAACATTAAATAATATGGCAGAATAAAAACCTAGTTAGAAATTAAAACAAATGAAGATGGATTAAAGTAACCAAATAAAAGACAAGGATCCATAAATTCCACAAAGGAAAATAAAATCCAACAATGTGTTTTCTGCAAGAAATCAAAGACTTGGAAATGCTGAAAAGGACTAAAAACATATGCCTGATAGATATAAATCAAGGGAAAGCTTGAACAAAAGTCTTATGTTCTCACAAGCAAGCAAAAGAATCTTGCTTTGGATGTTTCAGAGCTTTATGTGAGTTTACAGGTGATTTGTATAAATGGTCCTGATCCAATCTAAGTGAAAAAGCAATAATCCAAGAAGAGGGTGGCTAGTGGGGGCGGGGAGAGGAAAAAATAGAAGAGGAAAAAAAAAAACATGTGAAATAAAGAATTTATAATCAACATTCTGCCATCAGTACAGATGTAATAGTAGGCCAATCCTGCTTTCTAAGAGTAATTCTAATTATAAAGAACCATCTGCCTTGTGGATCTCTCATCTTCAGATTTTATGACGTCAATAATGAAATATGTTTTAAATAATTGTATTTAAATCTATCCAGTGTATTTAAGAGAAAATAGAAAGGGGAGTTTTTCCTTTCAGCTTGCTAAGTGATGTTCATTAATAAAACATGTTATATGGAATGTAATGAAAGAGATCGGATAGAGAGAGTGCCATTGGGGAAGAAAGAAGTTGATGTGACATTGTGGACTACTCTCCTTACAGATCCTGTTGATATTACCTTTCCAGGCAGGAATTATACTGTTCAATGATTTATCATAATGATATAAGTTGAAAAGGGAGATTTTAGAACAAAAATAAAAATTGTTGATCAGTAAAAGAAAAATGCCTTGAAAAATGAGAGTGGACATATGGTTAATCTTTATACTTGTTTTTTTAACTACAGAGAAATGAAATACTTCCTCTTAGCATGAATTCAAAAGAAATCACTGATGAAAATAAATGTCATGTTTAGTCATTGTGCTTATTTTTTCTTCTGATTAATTATGCCACTTGAGAGTAAAAATAGTATTTTGAATATACTAGCATGCATTAAGGAGGTCCTTTCCCTGAGAAATATTTTAGTGTTAGGGGGAATTTGTAGCATGCAGCTGATGTGTTTAAATCCATGACCTGTCTTATCAAAGTGACTTTTTTAAAGAATGTATTTCTATTCACTAATATTTTAAAACTTTGTAAAAAACCTTCAAAGATTATATGTGTATAATACATAACACCAGAATTATATAATGGTAGTATTTTGTTCTGAAAATAAAATTTTAAATAAACAATGAAGCAAGAATCAGAGAGGAAGATAGGCAAGGGTTAGATCAAGAGAATGGAGGGATTGAAATGTTAATGCCTTCAGAGCCCTTTCTCCACCCATATCAAGAATAACCCTGCACCTGCTCTAACCTGTCCCAGAGATTGTCCCTTCCTATAGGGAGTTGTTAATTGCCTTCCGGCCCTGATGGCTCCAACTTGGCCAATCCATCCCATCTACTGCTCACATTTTGGCCATCACACTGAGCAGCTCCTGGGCCTAGTCACATAAGCAGGAAGGAGAGAGATAAGGGGAAGAGAGCAGGAGAACAAAGGAAGCCTAAGTCCAATAAAAAAAGGCAGAATGGCCCCACTTCTAGAAACACCATCTATGCCCCCCTTCTCCCTCCTCAGAGAAGTCTATGCTATCCCTTGTTAAGTAAAACCTGCTTTATATGCTTGCCTTAGTGTGAATTTTCTAATGTTCTACTTCAACATATGAGGGAGCAGAACTTGTCACTGGGAACCAGCAGTATCAACAACATAAAATAGAATTATTTTTTAGAAGACTTGAAACTGTAATTAACTGTTTGATTAATCATTTACAAATATCCTTTATCTAAAAATAAACTTTAATCTGAGTATGTTACATCTATATTTTTAAATATATTTTAAGTTTCCTCAACTTAGCATATTTCCTCACTTTAGCATATTTATATCCTCCCCCTTTTTTCTTTTTCTGTTTCAATTTCAAAAGAGATTATATGATGTGGTAAAATGGTTTGTACATGGTAAGGGTTTCCCCCAGATATCCATCAGGATATTATTATTAATTTATTATATAAAGCAATTATGTTAATTTAAGTGCCTTATTTATGATGATGATATATGTATACCAAGAAGATATAAATAACCACATTTTTTCAGTGTTTTAACAACTTTCTTATAATCTCTGTCAACATTACCCTAGCTAGTACACCTCAACATTGATTTACATTACTTTTCTAAGGTTCAGTTTTTCTCATAAAATTGGGTTTGTGGCATATTATTTCCCCAATAAGAAGCTTTCAAGTACATGTAAGGAGAAAAATCCTACTAGATTGTACACAGACTGTCTAAAGAGGCCCTCAGCATTGTCCTGCCCATCTCCAGAGTCTGTCAATATATCAAGATATCACTCTGAAGCTTATCTTATGTTTTATGGTACAGATCACCCTTAAGTAGGAAAGTGATCTGGAAGGCCTAACCAGTCACATAAGCCCTTCAAAGCAGAGTCCCTTCTCTGGCTGGGACATAAATAAGAGATACTTGAAGCATAGGAACTGATCACTGAGGGCACTCTGAGAACTGAAGAAGCCAAACAAGAAGGAATGGAGGAGGACTTCAATCCATGAAACAGGTCTCCAGTTGACAGCCATCAAGAGCATGGGGACCACAAATATGCAACCCCAAAGAAGTGAATTTTACAGTAGTGAGAAAAGTTACAAGGGGTTCTTGGGTGTTAACTTCAGACTTGTGAGAATGATTGTTTTAAAAGATTTTTTTCTTTATTAAGTCATCAAGTTCATAGTGATTTCGGTCACAGGCATAGAGAACAAATACATACACAAAGGCAGCAGAGTCAGAGAAAGACTTCTTGAGAAAGAAATAACTAACCATAATCCCAAAGTTCAGAAGAAATGTATACATGGTAAAAGAAAGGGAAGTGAGAAGGGCAGAATGAAGATTCCCAGAGGCATGAGTTTGGGGTTTAAGTAATATTTTGATACAGGGGTGTAGAGATGCGTGCAAAGAGAAAAAAAAATAACGGAGTCACAAAAGTCAGTTATTCTGTAGTAATAAATTCAGTGTTATTCAGAAAGCTATGGTACATTAATTGTGAACTCTAATCCATTAGAAAGTATGCTGGGATTTAAATACATGCACCTTAGTCCTGATATAGTACTAAGAACAGCCCAATGGAATAGAGAGTAGAGACAGATCAAAGGCTATTTTAACAATCCACATAAGAAAGAATTAGAATTTCAACTAATGAATTTGAATTTGAAAGCTACCCAGAAGATAAATAGAGTATAGAGAGGAAAACTAGGGAGGAAAGAGTGAAGGATTATTCCATTTCTGGTGGGTTTACTAAGGAACTGGAAGTACTCTTCACTGCTGTTCAGAGTTACAAATTTCAGGTAGAACTTTAGGATGAGAAATCTATGCATTCCATTTTAATGACATTTATGGAATTCAGCTGAGCTATGTATCAGTTAATTATTTTTAAATGAGAAAAAAATCCAGCTAAAGAAATTTAATAGGCATTGACTACATGGGTATAACATTGGAAGAAAAGGGGGTTTGGTCATCAAATGGATATTTGAGAATTACCAGCATGTTGATATAGTAGAAAACCAAAAAGATTTAAGAACCCTGAGCATATTGGTATAGTAAAAAGTAAAAATGAAGTAACTATGAAGTAAAATAAAATGAACAGATGAAGAATAAGGAAAAGACACTGTCACAATGGCTTAGAGAGGAAGTAACTTAAATGATTTTAGATGTAATAGAAGTAAAATAAAAATAATATTTTTCATTGGATTTACCAAAAAAAGTAAGTCTTTGTGGATTATAACAAAACAGTCTCAGATGGTATGTGGGGGTCAAAATCTCAATTAGAGAGAGCTAACAAATTAACTGTAAAGTGAAGTAGTAAATTCCCAGCTACACAATTATCAGAATGCAAACTTCTTTCAAGAAACTTGTGAATAGTACAATGAAGATGAGTAACTGACTTAGTCTATTTTTGTGTTGCTATAACAACATACTCGATAGTAGATACTTCATAGAAAAAGAGGATTATATATCTCAGCTCTGGAGGTGGAGGATCATATTGTCAGCATCTATTCTCTTCTGGTAATGGCCTCATTGTGGATGTCATCACAATGGTGTGGAACAGACAAATCACATGGCAAGATAGCCAGTGGAAGATGGTAGGACCTAGGCTTTCTTTCTATATAACTATCAGCTCTCATGGGAACTAATTCACTTCTATGAGATTTGTCCCACTTCCAGAGATAGCATTATTCCATTCATGAGGACTCAGTCCCTATGATTTAGTTACCTTCCATGGTCCCACTTCTCAAAGATTCTTAATATTGCCATACCAGGAGCCAAAATTTTAGCCCATTAATCTTTATGGGAACATAATATTCATACAAATACAACAGATGATAGAATTGAGATGGTGATAATGATGAAGATGAACATGTGTGTGTAATTTGCTATATATATATATATATATATATATATATATATATATATATATATATAATTACATGAAAATTATATAATTATATATAAATCACATATATATATAATTTAGACATGTGATTTTTTAAGTAATTGATAAATGGGCTAAGAGAGATAAAGGGTGGGAAGAAGAGAGTAGATAAAAGATGACCATAAGTTTGTCATTTATTGTTATTTTTTAACATGGGGTGGCACTAGTAATGAAGAGATTTACTAGCAAGTACAATTAAACAGTTTTTAAAAGTCTTTTACATTATAAATAACCCCTCTCTACATATTTTGTTGTTAATTGTGACTTGATTCCTGAACAGCTGACTACTTAATTCCATATCTGCTGTGATATTTTCATCTTCACATCACACATACCTAATCATTCAAATGAACTATAGAAGTTATGGTTTAAACCTTGATTAATGCAGTTATGAGAGCAGCCACCACACAGGAAGTATCACTTCATTCAACCATCTTGAGTGCTCATCAAAACTTATAGATAAGTCAATCTCATCAATGTCAAGGTCACTTTTTTTTCTCTAATCAGTACATGATGTAGTTCATGGAGACATGCAATTCTCTAAATTCATTTTCACACATGATTAGCTTGTAGTGAGAGAAATATCACCCCCAGACCCTGCTACCCATACTTATTCTCCATTCTATCTGAGCTCTGCAAGTAAAACAACCTTAAAGACTGAAAATTAAGGGACTATATATACCACAGATACCCAGCATTTTATTGTCTAAATATTGAAAGCAAGCTTTAAGTATATAATAATTAAATTATTATTGTTTAGTGATAATAAATCTATTTAATGAAATACTATGTATTTTTTAAATGAATGTAAAGTTAACATGTAAGTGGAGAATACACTCTTGTTAATGGAATTTTTTTAAAAATGTGCTATTACAAAAATAATTCTGCAGAATTATAATTTTGTTAGAAGTGTAGTTTTATATGTGAATTACTTTTCTTTTAAATTTTAAAGTTCACTTACATGCATATAAAATTAAAGGCTCTATGTTCTAGAAAAAAAAATCTATAGGAAATAAAATATTTATCCAAAGACATTTAGTAATCATGTAACAAATTGAATCTATGGTAGGCATGACTGAGTTTCAGAGTAATATCATATTTGAAAGAAAATATTCCAGGTCCTCCCCCCATAATTTCACAACAATCAGAGATTTTCATAATTATATCTTGAACATCATCAATAGAACATATTCAAAAACGTAATTTTTACTAAAATCTACCCCTTTTTCTTTATAATTTTCCCAGATTCATTCAGAAGTTCTTTCAAGTGCCCTGCAGACTTAAGAACCACTGGTCTTTCTATATGCCCAGCTTGCCTTCTGAGTCTGCATCAGATAAGCTCTCAGAATATATCTGACAGAGAAGAACCCTCCAATTAAAGAGCAGGGATGAAAAGGACAAACATCGATCTTTGTTTCTGTTTTTTAAATGAATAGGGAAGAGGTATAGTTTAAAAACAATTTCACATAAACATTCCTACCTCCATAAAACTATGACTTTTTATTACATAACAAACACGGATTGAAAGGGCTAAATTGGAAGCACCTGCAGTTGATGCTTTGACATTTGGGGTCTTCCTGAAACCCTAGGGACTTTCTTCCACTTCCAAACTTTGCTAATCCCTAGAGATGGCAATGTGGGCCTGAGTAGACTTTTGAAACATGAGCCAGCTCATGCCCCAACAGCCTGCTTTACAGAGATCTCACTCCCTGTGTCATCATCCACCTGTGCTAATGCCTTCAGGAGCAGATATCAGATAATAAGGAACAGCCCTTTGCCTCAAGTCCCACTGAATTAATTAAGCCAGACAATCCTAAACCTCACTACCCCACCCCACTTCTTCCTAATCATAGAAACCACACCAAGAGCTCTTGCCCACATTTCCTCTCCCTTCTGTGTTTTTTTTTCTTCTGTGCTTTTGACTGATGCCAGTGCTCCTAACCCCTATGTGGCACTCATGTCATGGTGTGGAAACAGAACTGGAAACAGAACATAAGAAGCTACCTCTTCAGTGGCATCTTCCTCTGAGCTGTTGGCCCTGCCATACCTAAATAATAATGAAGACTATGTTTTAAAACACACACACATTTTATTTCTTGGAGATTTGAAATTGGACTTTGCAGATGCTCTAGTGTTTGAGATCAGCTGATTGATAGGCTGCCTCTTCCTCTCCCCTTCAAACTGAGTGGTGTGCATATTATCTCATTTCTATAGTAGAATTTTGGTACCAGAAATTGAAAACTTTGGGCCCAGCAGCCCACCACTGGTGGGCATGTCAAAATAGCATCCAAGGCAGTGTCCTCCACAGAGGGCATAATGGCATGGAAGCCGCAGGAACTGGCTCAAAATTGCAGGAGGGCAGCACGGTGAGTTTGAAAATTGATTAGCAGAGGGGGCAGTCTGAGCGCAGATTCCCCCTCTCTCAGCCATTTGGCAGTGAGTGGCGAGCTGCAGAGGCCCATGCCTAAGCAGGCAAGTGGTTTGATGCTCATTCTTTTCAGCATAGGGTATGGGTGGCTGTGAGTGGTTAGGGCAGCGGCTGAGCGTTTGTCCTTATCAATTTTTCAGCCCCATGAACTGGCAGTCTGGAGTGGAAGCGGGGAAAACTGTCCAGACCCCATCTCCATGGTCCCCGTGTGGCACCTGAAACCCTGTGGCACCTGAAACATCAGTCAAAAGCATAGCAAGAGGCAGTGGGCTGCAAAGTTCAGTCCCAGTTGCCAGGGATGCTGGGCGCTCCAGCTGCACCCGTTCCCAGCACCAGAACAAGGTAGGTGGGTCTGGAGAAGCGCACTGCCACAGGCTCCTGAGCCTTTCCATGGGCCCAGGCCAGGCAGGCTGGGGTGGGCACAGGCCTGAGGTGTCTCCTTGGTGGGCTCCGGTGGGCACAGGCCTAGAGTGGCTTCTCAGTGGGCTAGGGTGGGAACAAGCCTTTTGCACCTCCTCGGTGGGCTTGGGCGGGCACAGGCTGGGGTTATCTTTTAGGTGGGTGCAGGTCTGGGGCACTTCCTCCATGGCTTCAGGAGGGCACAGGCCTGGGGTGCCTCCTTGGTGGCTTCAGGAGGGCACAGGCCTGGGGCGCTTCCTCAGTGGGCTCAGGCCTGGGGCATCTCCTTGGCGGCTTTAGCAGGGCACAGACCTGGGGCACCTCCTCGGTGGCTTTATCAGGACACAGACCTGGGGCACCTCATCGGTGGCTTCAGGAGGGCACAGGCCTGGGGCACTTCCTCAGTGGGCTTAGACCTGGGGCACCTCCTTGGCAGCTTCAGCAGGACACAGGCCTGGGGCACCTCCTTGGTGGCTTCAGCAGGACACAGGCCTGAGCCACCTCCTCAGTGGCTTCAGCAGAGCGCAGACCTGGGGCGCCTCTTAGGTGGCTTCACAAGGGCACAGACCTGGGGCGCCTCCTTGGTGGGCTTGGGAGGAAGCAGGCCTGGAGCACCTCCTTGGTGGCTTCAGGAGGGTGCAGGCCTGGGGCAACTCCTTGATGACTTCAGGAGGGTGCAGTCCTGGGGTGTCTCCTTGGTGCCTTCAGGAGGGCACAGGCCTGGGGCACCTCCACAGTGGGCTCAGGCAGAAGCAGGCTTTGGGCGCCTCCTTGGTGGGCTTGGGCAGAGGCAGGACTGGGGAACCTCCTTGGTGGCTTCAGGATGTCACAGACCTGGGGCGCCTCCTTGGTGGCTTTAGGAGGGTGCAGGCCTGGGGTGCCTCCTTGGTGGGCTTGGTTGGAGGCAGGCCTGGGGAACCCTCCTCAGTGGGCTCAGCTGGGCACAGGCCTGGGGCGCCTCCTTGGTGGTTTCAGGAGGGTGCAGGGCTGGGGCACGTAATCAGGTGGAGGCAGGCCTGGGGTGCCTCCGCCATGGAATCTGGTGGGTGCAGGCTGGGGTCTCCTCCTCAGGGGCTCTGGCAAGTGCAGTCTGGGTTCACTTCCTCGGTGGGCTCTGCAACTGAGATATCTAGAAACTGCACTGTGTTTGCAGCTTCCCAAGAGGAAAAAAAAAACCACATGCAATGTTTAAGGAGCAAAATGGAGTGAAATGTGGCCAGAAGGATAAGGGCAAGTTTGAGGAAGAGAATAGTAAGACAAGAATTCCAACAGTCAGTAACCAAATCATATATGGCAGTTGCCATGGAAAATATTATTTTGAATTTTTTAAATTGCAATTTCTTGACACTTAAAAAACTTTTATTTTCACTAAATTAAATCCACATTAAAACATTCTGAAAAGGTACAATATTTTTTTTCATTTTTAGCAAAGTATTATAAAACATAAAGACCCCAAAGATAGAAGAATACTTGACCTTTATAATTGAAAATCAAATTAACAGTATATTAAATATTTACAAAACTCTCTTTTAAAAATACTTATACAGTTACATGCAATTTTGTAGAAATTACAAAAGAATGGCTAAAAAATGGAAGAATATTCCTTCATTTCTAAAAAGAAAGCATGTCCAATAGAAGCTGCAAAGGTTTCATTCTTAGCACCAATGCCTTATCTCTGCACATGGGAGAAGTGATACACGTGGCCACCATTCCTTCCTCTATGTGAGAAGGGATTTGTCCTGGCCCTTTGGCCTCCAACAGCACAGTAAATGGTTTTATAGAGTACTGCAAGAGTGGACCACATGCCTCATATAAATTCAGCCCTGGGACTGTTCAGCAATAGCCTCATTAGACTCCATTGCTTTCAGTTTCACCTGACTTGTTACTTGCAAATCATCTGTGCTTTGGAAAGGATGGCCATCGCTTCTCGGCCTTTTGGCTAAGATCAAGTGTGGAAAGGATGGCCAGCCCTGCTCAGGATCCACAGGACCATCCTTAGAGAGGAGGCCGAACAGGGAGATCATTTCCCTCACAACCTTTAGGAAAGGCCAGCAGTTACCAGGATAGGAGACTAGCATCAGACAACACCATGGAGGTTGGCTGCAAACACACTACCCTGAATGAAGAAAGGCCGCAGTGGTGTGAACAAGCTAACTCCCTTAGAGTTAGGAGATGGTGCTGGCTTTTTAATACCCTGTCACATATGTATGTTCAAGAAAAATCTTTTGTCTTTATTTTTATTTTAACTGATAGCTCCCATTTCCTCAGTGCTCATTAGCAATTAGAAGTTTTAATGTTAAACACTTTCCAATTTTTGATATTACCATGGAATAAAAATTAGAAAATAAGCTGAAAATTGAGTATTTTGCTTAAAAAAATCAGAAAGATACACTTATTTAACATAAGTCCATCCCAACACTGTTCTACCTGGGATTGTACATTCCTCTGTCCCCTTCAACACATGGGAGGCTATGAAGGCAGGTTCTGAAGAACACAGCACCATGCAAACCCATCTGGTTCTGGGTAGCAGGACAGGATGGCTCCCGCAGGCCAGGATGCTGTATCTTCAACTGATTATGAAGTATTCTAGTGAAGTGAAAGGTGCTTTGGGTGCTTACTGACTGGTTACATTTGGAGAAAGACTCATTAGCAGTAACTCTGCTAGTCAAGGTCTGCTCATTCAATCCGAGACTGAACATGCGTATAGGCTTGTGGGTGGGCAAGATTCCCTTTGCATCTGCTTCTCATGTTGAGTCACTCAGTTCCTGACTGCACAGCCTCGCACCACACATTTACATTCAGAGAGGACCAGAGATTTTCTGTGGCTGAGACATAGCCACTGCTAGGTCAGGACTGATACACTGCACTCTGAATATCACACTTTAGATGGAAGTTTTATTTTAATTTTTGTTACATTAGGGTTAACCCCTAATATTTATCAAAACAGTATTAAGTGTAACAACATTTTCATTTCACTATAATGACACTAATACTTAATAAGATTTTATTCTTTTGCTATGAGACAATTTGAATTAGGCTTTATTTAAAATATTTCTTTGTTTAAAAAACCAACAAATTGAAACTTTAGCTTTCAGCACATATCCAGCCATTTTGATAGCCTTCAGTAGTATCAAAACCATAAACATTTATGAGCATTCTACTATTCTTGAACTCAACAGGACAAACTCCAATCTGGTGCTCTCTAAGGCAAAGTTGTGTCAGCTCTTGATATTTGATTTTTTTGTAGTGTTGGATTAAGCGATCCACATCACTGTTACTTCCAGAACTATATGTAATACTGTGTACCATGAATAAAGATGAATACAGAGGTCAATTCTGAATAGCAAAGAAGTAAAATTCTACTAAAACAATACTACAAAAATTTATATAAAAGTCTTTCATAAAAAAATGTAAAAAAAAATCTGCTGTATGTTCCTTGAAGTCAGGAAAAGGATCTAAAATTTGAAGCCTCATAGGAGTATTGCAATTTCAAACCCAGCCTCATCAATTTAGTGAGGCCCTAAATAACTTAGAAAGATCCTGTCTCTAATAAATAAATATGTATACTTAACACTGAGCCACTCAGTGTTTAAGTGTTCCTGAGTTCAGTCCCTGGTACCATAAATAAATAAATATATTTTTTTCTACGTAATGGTTATAACTTTCAAGTTTGTGCTTAGATAGAGATGGAACACCAAGTAGGAAGAAGAAAAACAAATACATTTTTTAAGGAAGTATTATGTGTGCGTTTAGAAGAATGCTATTTCTGTATAATACCCTTAGTGTACGGAGCATGTGTTTATCTACCCAAAGGAACACTTTTATTTCTCTATGGTCCTTTCCCAGTATTGATTTCTAGATGTTTTAGTCAGCTTTTTCTCTGGTGTGACTAAGAGACCTGACAAAAACAGTTCTAGAAGAGGAAAATTGTATTTGGGCCTCACAGAGATCTCAGTCCATAGACAACTGGCTCCAATCCTCAGGGCTTGAGGGGAGGAAAAACATCACACCAGGAGACTGAGGTGGAGCCAAGTGGCTCAAGACACAACACTAGGAATCTATGATGTGGAGGGGAGGAGAGGAGAGAGGAGGGGAGAGGGGAGGGAGAGTGTGCATGCCAGAGAGCGAGCACACACTTAACACAATAAAGACAAAATATGTGCCTCAAATTAATGTCTCCTGGGAACACTCTTTCTCCAGCCACACCCTAACTGCTTTCAGTTACCACTCAGAGATTAATTTACTACTTGGCTTAAGGCTTTTATAACCCAATTGTCTCACATTTAAACCTTCTTTTTTTTTTCCTCTTGAATTACTTTATTTTTTTTTCTATTTTTTTTAATTTTTTATTGTTGATTGTTCAAAACATTACAAATTTCTTGACATATCATATTCCACACTTTGATTCAAGTGGGTTATGAACTCCCACCTTCACCCCATACACAGATTGCAGAATCACATCAGTTACACATTCATTGACTTACATATTGCCATACTAGTGTCTGTTGTGCTCCGATGCCTTTCCCATCCTCCACAATCCCCCCTCCCCACCTCTCCCCTCCCCTCCCCTCCTCTCTCTCTACCCCCTCCACTGTATAACCATGAGGGTCTCCTTCCATTTCCATGCAATTTCCCTTCTCTCTTCCTTTCCCTCCCACCTCTCATCCCTGTTAAATGTTAATCTTCTTCTCCTGCTCTTCGTCCCTACTCTGATCCTAGTTACTCTCATTATATCAAAGAAGACATTTGGCATTTGTTTTTTAGGGATTGGCTAGCTTCACTTAGCATAATCTGCTCTAATGCCATCCATTTCCCTGCAAATTCTATGATTTTGTCATTTTTTAATGCAGAGTAATACTCCATTGTGTATAAATGCCACATTTTTTTATCCATTCGTCTATTGAAGGGCATCTAGGTTGGTTCCACAGTCTTGCTATTGTGAATTGTGCTGCTATGAACATCGATGTAGCAGTGTCCCTGTAGCATGCTCTTTTTAGGTCTTTAGGGAATAGACCAAGAAGGGGAATAGCTGGGTCAAATGGTGGCTCCATTCCCAGCTTTCCAAAAAATCTCCATACTGCTTTCCAAATTGGCTGCACCAATTTGCAGTCCCACCAGCAATGTACAAGTGTACTCTTTTCCCCACATCCTCGCCAGCACTTGTTGTTTGACTTCATAATGGCTGCCAATCTAACTGGAGTGAGATGGTATCTTAGGGTGGTTTTGATTAGCATTTCTCTGACAGCTAGAGATGGTGAGCATTTGTTCATGTACATGTTGATTGACTGTATGTCCTCCTCTGAGAAGTGTCTGTTCAGGTCCTTGGCCCATTTGTTGATTGGGTTGTTTGTTCTCTTATTGTCTAATTTTCTGAGTTCTTTGTATACTCTGGATATTAGGGCTCTATCTGAAGTGTGAGGAGTAAACATTTGTTCCCAGGGTGTAGGCTCCCTATTTACCTCTCTTATTGTTTCTTTTGCTGAGAAAAAACTTTTTAGTTTGAGTAAGTCCCATTTGTTGATTCTAGTTATTAACTTTTGTGCTATGGGTGTCCTATTGAGGAATTTGGAGCCCGATCCCACCGTATGTAGATCGTAGCCAACTTTTTCTTCTATCAGACGGCGTGTCTCTGATTTGATATCAAGCTCCTTGATCCATTTTTTTTTTTATTGTTGGCTGTTCAAAACATTACATAGTTCTTGATATATCATATTTCAAAATTTGATTCAAGTGGGTTATGAGCTCCCATTTTTACCCCATATACAGATTGCAGAATCACATCAGTTACACATCCATTGATTTACATATTGCCATACTAGTGTCTGTTGTATTCTGCTGTCTTTCCTATCTCCTTGATCCATTTTGAATTAACTTTCATGCATGGTGAGAGAAAGGGATTCAGTTTCATTTTGTTGCATATGGATTTCCAGTTTTCCCAGCACCATTTGTTGAAGATGCTATCCTTCCTCCATTGCATGTTTTTAGCCGCTTTATCAAATATAAGATAGTTGTAGTTTTGTGGATTGGTTTCTGTGTCCTCTATTCTGTACCATTGGTCCACCCGCCTGTTTTGGTACCAGTACCATGCTGTTTTTGTTACTATTGCTCTGTAGTATAGTTTGAAGTCTGGTATCGCTATACTGCCTGATTCACACTTCCTGCTTAGCATTGTTTTTGCTATTCTGGGTCTTTTATTTTTCCATATGAATTTCATGTTTGCTTTCTCTATTTCTACAAGAAATGCCGTTGGGATTTTGATTGGCATTGCATTAAACCTATAGAGAACTTTTGGTAATATTGCCATTTTGATGATGTTAGTTCTGCCTATCCATGAACAGGGTATATTTTTCCATCTTCTAAGATCTTCTTCTATTTCTCTCTTTAGGGTTCTGTAGTTTTCATTGTATAAGTCTTTCACCTCTTTTGTTAGGTTGATTCCCAAGTATTTTTTTTTTTTTTTTGAAGATATTGTGAATGGAGTGGTTGTCCTCATTTCCATTTCAGAGGATTTGTCGCTGATATACAGGAATGCCTTTGATTTATGCGTGTTGATTTTATATCCTGCCACTTTTCTGAATTCATTTATTAGCTCTAATAGTTTCTTTGTAGAGCTTTTTGGGTCTGCCAGGTATAGAATCATATCATCTGCAAATAGTGATAATTTAAGTTCTTCTTTTCCTATTTTTATGCCTTTAATTTCTTTCATCTGTCTAATTGCTCTGGCCAGTGTTTCGAGAACTATGTTGAACAGAAGTGGTGAGAGAGGGCATCCCTGTCTTGTTCCAGATTTTAGAGGGAATGCCTTCAGTTTTTCTCCATTCAGAATGATGCTAGCCTGAGGCTTAGCATAGATTGCTTTTACAATATTGAGGTATGTTCCTGTTATCCCTAGTTTTTCTAGAGTTTTGAACATAAAGGGATGCTGTACTTTGTCAAATGCTTTTTCCGCATCTATCGAGATGATCATATGGTTCTTATTTTTAAGTCTATTGATGTGGTGAATAACATTTATTGATTTCCGTATATTGAACCAGCCTTGCATCCCAGGGATGAATCCTACTTGATCATGGTGCACAATTTTTTTGATATGTTTTTGTATCCGATTCGCCAGAATTTTATTGAGGATTTTTGCATCTAGGTTCATTAGAGATATTGGTCTGTAGTTTTCTTTCTTTGAAGTGTCTTTGTCTGGTTTAGGTATCTGGGTGATGTTGGCCTCATAGAATGAATTTGGAAGTTCTCCCTCTTTTTCTATTTCCTGAAGTAGCTTGAAAAGTATTGGTATTAGTTCTTCTTTAAATGTTTTGTAAAACTCTGCTCTATACCCATCCGGCCCTGGGCTTTTCTTAGTTGGTAGTCTTTTGATGGTTTCTTGTATTTTCTCTATTGATATTGGTCTGTTTAGGTTGTCTATATCCTCCTGACTCAATCTGGGCAGATCATATGACTTAAGAAATTTATCTATGCCTTCACTATCTTCTAATTTATTGGAGTATAAGGATTCAAAATAGTTTTTGATTATCTTCTGTATTTCTGAAATGTCTGTTGTGATATTGCCTTTTTCATCCCGTATGCTAGTAATTTGAGTTCTCTCTCTTCTTCTCTTCACTAGCATAGCTAAGTGTCTGTCGATTTTGTTTATTTTTTCAAAGAACCAACTTTTAGTTTTGTCAATTTTTTCAATTGTTTTTTTTGTTTCGATTTCATTAATTTCAGCTCTGATTTTAATTATTTCTTGCCTTCTACTTCTTTTGCTGTTGTTTTGCTCTTCTTATTCAAGGATTTTGAGATGAAGTATGAGATCATTTATTTGTTGGTTTTTTTCTTTTTTTAAGGAATGAACTCCAAGCAATGAATTTTCCTCTTAGAACTGCTTTCAATGTGTCCCATAGATTCCGATATGTTGTGTCTGTGTTTTCATTTATCTCTAAGAATTTTTTAATTTCCTCCTTGATGTCTTCTATAACCCATTGATCATTCAGTAACCTATTGTTCATTCTCCAAGTGATGTATGCTTTTTCCTTCCTTCTTTTATCGTTGATTTTCAGTTTCATTCCATTATGATCAGATAAGATGCATGGTATTATCTCTACTCCTTTATATTGTCTAAGAGTTGCCCTGTGACATAATATATGATCTATTTTTGAGAAGGATCCATGTGCTGCTGAGAAAAAAGTGTAACTGCTTGATGTTGGGTGGTATATTCTATATATGTCAATTAAGTCTAGGTTATTAATTGTGTTATTGAGTTCCATAGTTTCCTTATTCAACTTTTGTTTGGAAGATCTGTCCAGTGGCGAGAGAGGTGTGTTGAAGTCTCCCATGATTATTGTATGGTGGTCTATTAGACTCTTGAACTTGAGAAGAGTTTGTTTGACGAACATAGCTGCACCATTGTTTGGGGCATAAGTATTTATGATTGTTATGTCTTGTTGGTGTATGGTTCCCTTGAGCAGTATGTAGTGTCCCTCTTTATCCCTTTTGATTAACTTTGGCTTGAAATCTATTTTATTTGATATGAGTATGGACACTCCTGCTTGTTTCCGAAGTCCATATGAGTGATATGATTTTTCCCAACCTTTCACCTTCAGCCTATGTATGTCTTTTCCTATCAAATGCGTCTCCTGTAGGGAGCATATTGTTGGGTCATGTTTTGTGATCCATTCTACTAGCCTGTGTCTCTTAATTGGTGAGTTTAAGCCATTAACATTTAGGGTTATTATTGAGATATGTGTTGTTCTTCCAGCCATTTTTGTTTATTTCTGTTACTAAACATGATTTGTTTTCCTCTTTGATTATTCCCCCCCCCCTTTACTGTCCTACCTCCCACTGTTGGTTTTCATTGTTATTTTCCATTTCCTCTTCCTGTAATGCTTTGGCGAGGATGTTTTGAAGAGATGGTTTTCTAGCTGCGAATTCTTTAAACTTTTGTTTATCGTGGAAGGTTTTAATTTCATCTTCCATCCTGAAGCTTAATTTCGCTGGATACACAATTCTTGGTTGGAACCCATTTTCCTTCAGTGTTTGAAATATGTTATTCCAGGATCTTCTAGCTTTCAGAGTCTGTGTTGAAAGATCAGCTGTTATCCTGATTGGCTTACCCCTAAATGTAATCTGCTTCCTTTCTCTTGTAGCTTTTAAAATTCTCTCCTTATTCTGTATGTTGGGCATCTTCATTATAATGTGTGTAGGTGTGGATCTCTTATGATTTTGCACATTTGGCGTCCTGTAGGCTTCTAGGATTTGGGATTCTGTCTCATTCTTCAAGTCTGGGAAGTTTTCTCATATTATTTCATTGAATAGACTGCTCATTCCTTTGGTTTGGAGCTCTGTACCTTCCTGTATCCCAATGACTCTTAAGTTTGGTCTCTTAATGTTATCCCATATTTCTTGGATGTTCTGCTCATGGTTTCTTAACAGTCTTGCTGAGCTGTCTATGTTCTTTTCCAGTTGAAATACTTTGTCTTCATTGTCTGATGTTCTATCTTCTAAGTGTTCTACTCTGCTGGTAGTATTCTCCATTGAGTTTTTAAGTTGGTTTATTGCTTCCTGCATTTCTAGGATTTCTGTTTGTTTGTTTTTTATAACCTCTATCTCCCTGTAAAGTTGATCCTTTGCTTCCTGGATTTGTTTGCGTAATTCATTGTCGAAGTGATCTTTCATTGTCTGATTTTGCTGTCTAATGTCTTCCTTGAGACTCCAGATCATCTGAAGCATGTATATCCTGAATTCTTTATCTGACATTCCATCTGCTGCAGCTGTTACCTCTTCTAAAGTTGTGTTGACCTGCATTGCTTGTGGTCCTTTCTTTCCTTGTCTTTTCATACTGCTTGCGTATCTTTCCTGCAGGTGCGGGCGGCGGCTCTGCTCCCTCCTTATTCCAATTGGGGTGTTGTGCCTACCACGCCGGCAGGTCACTGGGCCTGTTCTGGGCCCTGGCGGTGGCTCTGTTCTGCCCCTACTCCAATTGGGGTGACGAGTGTACCACGCCGGCAGGCCACCGGGCCTGATCCGCTGGTCGGTTGCAAGTTTGCCTACCCTGCAGGCGTGGGCGGCGGCTCTACTCTGCCCCTACTCCAAATGGGGTGACGTGTCTGTCATACCGGCAGGCCACTGGGCCTGTCCCGCTGGTCGGTCGCAGATCTGCCCACCTTTCGGGCACGGGTGTTGGCTCTACTCTGCCCCTACTCCAATTGGGGTGTCGTGACTACCCTGCCTGCAGGTCGCTGGGCCTGTTCCTGGCACTGGCGGTGACTCTGCTCTGCCCCTACTCCAATTAGGGTGGTGTGTGTACCACGGAGCAGGCTCCTGGGCCTGATCCGCCGGTCTGTCGCAGGTCTGCCTACCTTGCAGGCGCTGATCGCGGATCTGCCCTGCCCCTCCTACCATGCCTGCGGACCGCTGGGCCTGATCTGCAGGTTGGTCACAGGTCTGCTCACCCTGCGGGCACGAGTGGCGGTTCCGCTCCGCCCCCACTCCAATTGGGGTCATGTGACCACCACACCGGCAGGGCCTGATCCGGGCGTGGGCGAAGGATCTGCTCTGCCCCTACTCCAGTTGGGGTGACGTGTGTACCACGCTGGCACGCCACTGGGCCTGACCCTCCAGTCTGTCACAGGTCTGCTTACCTTGCAAGCACGGGCGGTGGCTCTGCCTTGCCCCTCCTACCACGCCCGTGTACCACTGGGTCACGAGTCTGCCCACCTTGCGGGCGCTGGTGGCGGCTCAGCTCCGCCCCCTCTCCAATTGGGGTCACGCGGTCACCATGCTGGTGAGCCGCTGGGCCTGCTCCGGGCGCTGGTGGCGGCCCGGCTCCTCCCCTCTGGCTCGATGACAAATCGAGGAGACTCTGGTGTCTGTGCCTCACCCCCCCCACCAGGAGACCAACTGTTTCTGTCGCCGCTGGTATTGATGAAATTCTCTCCTCTGCCACTTTCTGATGACATCAGATCTCTGCCATGTTGGTATCCTATGCAAATGGCAGCATTTCGTTCCCCTTTCCGGGCAACCAAAGCAATGGGTGAGTCCTGACCGGCCCTCAGCAGGACCCAGACCGAGAAGCAGTTTCCACGGGCTCCTAGCCCTGTGCCAGGGCAGTTCCGGGAGCCGGAACTCGGCTGCTCTGTGCTCGGTGTATGCTCCAATAAGAGTAGGATCCAAGAAGCAGCCCCCGCGGGCTCAGTTCCAGGAGCCGGAACTCGGCCGCTTAGTGCTCGGTGTATGCTCTGATAAGAGCAGGGTCCAAGAAGCAGCCTCTGCAGGCTCCCCAGCCCTGGGCCAGGGCAGTTCCGGGAGCCGAAACTCGGCCACCCCGCGCTCGGTGCTCGCTCCGATAAGAGCAGGTTCTAAGAAGCACCCAGGCACTGAGCCTGAGCAATGTGTCTGCAAGCCGCAGGCGAGTGACAGCCTGAAATTACCTGTTCTATGGCTGAATGAGCTGTGGTCAGTCGAAAACAGGGGTGGTGACGTCAGCTTTCCAACATGGTGGCCGCTGGCCTCCTCTGTGGTCTGACCGGTGTGGATAACCGAGATGGACCGCTTCCTTCCCCTGTCTCGAACCCAGAATTCAGCCCTGAGTACGGTGCTTGCATGGCTGGCAGAAACTGCAGCGCTGTATTCCTGCGTCACTATCTCCTCGTTTCCCAGCGCGCGCTGCAGACTCTAGCCGCGGGGCGATTTGCTGAATAAGCAGTGTTACCCTCCGTGCGACAAACTTCTCGCGTTTGAGTCCCCGTAGCCGATCCTCGTGCGATGGAAATCCTTCCTCCATGTTCTGGAGCACCCCACTATTGCTGGAAATTCCTAACAAGATAGCCTTTAGCCGTCCTGACTTGTCATACTCCCACACAGTGAAGCAGCACAAGGGGGCAATGCACTCCCCTCGCCGCCATCTTCTCCAGGCCCCTAAACCTTCTTCTATTGTCTCACACATGAGGTTTGGGGGGACACATTGGTAAATCATCCCACCGGATTTGAAGAAAAAGAGTCTGCTTGTATCAATGTCAAGGATAATTCTATTATAATATTTTTATATTCTCCCTTTAAAAACTGAACGCACACAAGAAAGATTATGAAACTAATATTGATTCAATTATTCTCCACATTTCTAATTAATAATTATTTCTACTAGTTCAGAGCAGCCCTTAGAGTTCACTAAATCAAGGAATTTTATATAATATTGGATAAGGAAAGCTATTTATAACCATTATACTAGGGCTGATAAGTCTTAATCCAGGAAATATGCAAAGGTTAAAATGCAGAATTAGTATGTTTTGACAATAGCCAAATTCTGTGACAACAAAATAAATGAAGCTCCACTGGAAAGACAGAAATGAGGCTTGGGCCCTGTGCAGGGTGGAAAGAACCCAGGTGTCATATACTCTCCCATCAGCTAAGTTTTCTTACCCACAAAGGGAGAAATGTTCTGTCAACCAACTGTCCTCTCTACATGAAGAACCACTTGTGAGGCTATCTCTTATTCATATATGTATTCCTAGTGCTGGTTAATATTGGGGCTTCAATGAATGTTCACTGAATCTGCTTGAGAGGAGGTGCTCTCTTCTATGAACAGGGATGTTTCCTTAGGACTCACTGTAACTTGGAGGACATCACCTTCTATTTACCTATGGTCTGATTCTGAGATTAACAACTCAACTTCTGGCTACCAATTTGACATTTCACCTTCTATGTATTAAGAATGGAATGCATTGGATAAATGATGTGAGTGTTCTGGTTGTGATGTATTGTTTTCATATATCAGCCACCTGTGAAATGAGTAATTGACTATTTTAAAATGCTGAGGTTGGGCAAAGGCTCAGCACCTGCAGTGCCCCTCTGGACAGCGTGGACTCTGAAGCCAGATGGCCCAACTTGGGATCCTGACCTTGCAGCTTCCTAATTGTGATCTTGAGCAATATTATTTTTTTTTACTTCTCTGCACCTCATCAGGAAAATGACTGATCCTAGTACTTACCTTATAGGGTTGTAATGAGGATGAAATGAGCTGACCTATAAAAGCACCTACAGTAGTATCTGATGACCGAGCAGAAGGCATGAAAGATGCCCAAGAAGGCATGAAAGATGCCAGTGTTGATTATAATGATGATGGGGGTGAAAGACAGTGGGGTGTGTGGCTGCTACAGCATGATCTGTCTCCTCTTGAACAAATCCACTGAGATCCACTACAGACAGGGGCAGAGAGGGTGCTCAGCAGCTATTTTCTGGATGAGAAAGGGCATATAGGAGTGGCTGAGAAGAACCTAACAGCACACAGCAGCAGGGGCCTGGGGTCCAGCTGGGACTTCCTCCCTCATGGCTTCCCCTCCACATATTTCATCTTGTCCCAGAGCAACACTCTGCTCCAGCACCTTCAAAGGGAATCTGTGGAGCAAACTTTGGCGGGGGGGGGGGGCGTGTTCCATGTAATTCACACTTTGTTTGTCTTTTCTTCCTCTTCTCCTTACAGGAAAGAACAGCTGGAGTCAGCCGCCAGGTGAATTTCTGATTATAAATTCCCTTCTCCCCACCACTGGGTCAGGGTACAGGGTCCAGTTCTCCCAGTATGCTTTGGTATGGTGGGTGGCCCCCGTGTGGCCATGCTTGTCACAACATAGAGTCTCTGGGGTCACTTTTGCTGATGATGGCATTTCTCCTCCATTTTCATGCAGACATAATCAGAGAAACTTAATTTGAATCATAGCAGCAGCCACTTACTATCCTCTGGGCCAGATTTTGTGCCAGGAATTCTCTCTGTGTTGCCTACTTTGGTCCATAAAACCCCAGTATAAAATAAGCTTTGATATCCTCCCTGGTGGATGAGGGGAGTGGGGTCCAGAGAGGTTGAATCATTCCCCCTGGTTTACACAGTGAATGTGTGGCAAGACTAAAATCCAAAGTCTGGCAGTTCTGAATATTAAGAAGTTATTTCCATTACATGGAGTTTCATTTGCTTCTTGGCCTCACACATGGAACTTCAGAAAATGAATCAAGACCATAATGCATGGTTCCCACACCTGCAGATGCTTCCCAGCAAACAGTCCTCACTGCAGGCTGCTGCAGAGACTGCAGGAGCCTCTGGGTTCTAAGCATTTCTCTAACCCTCCTCCTTCTCCCTCTCAGAAGAGGCCCCAATGACAGGGAAACCGTGGACCCTGCTGCAGACGGTAAAGAAAGGCCATCTTGTAAATACCACTGCAAACTGCTTATGTATTTATAAATATAAATAATTACACACACATTATTATTTGTTGGAAAACCACTTACAAGGTCTCACAGACTTTTTAAAAAATTGTATTTTACTGTTCCTTTTAGCTATGTATGACAGTAGAATCCATTTTGACATAGTTATACAAGCATGAAATATATTCTTGTATCTTAAGCCAATGCTGTGCTCCTAGAGCTGACAGAATTTGGGCAGAGGAGGTGACAGGAACTTAGAATGCTTGCAGGGAACCATTTGAGAACACTGGCCTTTGAGAACCTGTGATTGGACAACCTTGACCCTTGAGTGATCTGCATGGTGCTCTCCCCATACATCATCCTGCTTGGAAGAAACCATTGCAGTCAGAACCATCAATTTCCCTGCAGAAATATATGTCAGGCTTTCCATGAATGTGTATGTATAGTGAATGGAGAGTTTCTTGCCTGCACCTAGCTTGGACTGTAGAGGTCATTGGGGGTGGACTGTAGAAGAGGGCTAGATGAATTTTGATGACAAGGTCAGAGGACATTTTCTAGAGAAACTGCAGCAGCTCATGACTCACAGAGGCAGAGTGGGAAGAAAACCAGACTACTCATCTAGATAGATTTATACAAACTGAGAACCCTCGAGGAGACAGGCTCACCTTATATCACACAGCGCATGAGCAGCAGAGGTTATATGATCCAGGTCTCAAGACTCCCTCCAGCATATTCTTGATTTGCATTCCCTCCAGACCAATGAGGTCTTCAATCATGCATAAGTTCACACTGCCTTTGGAGTCTTTTCTATATAGACATAAAGATCACATTCCCAAAACTGATTATACATATATAGAAGAATAAGACCAGACCCTCATCTCTTACACTACACAAAATCCACTTAAAATGGATCAAGGAATTGGACCAGAAACAATGCAACTCCTAGAAGAAAACATAGGGTCAACACTCCAGCATGTAGGCACAAGCAACGACTTCCTCAATAGGACCCCTAAAGCTCAGGAAATAATGCTTTGAGTAATAAATGGGATAGCCTCAAATTAAAAAGCTTCTGCACAGCAAAATAAACAATTGGGAATATGAAGAGAGAACCTACAGAATGGAATGAAATCTTTGTTAGCTACTCTTCTGACAGAGGAGTAATATTCAGAATGTATAAGGAACCCAAAAACTTAATGCCAAAAATCAAATAACTCAATTAATAAATAGGCAAATGAACTAAATAGATACTTTACATAAAAAGTGGAAATTGCTAAAATATTTAAAAAATGTTCAACATCATTGGCAATCAGGGAAATGCAAATCAAAACTACTCTGAGAATTCATCTCACTCTAGTCAGAATGGCAGCCATCAATAGTACAAAAAATAATAAATTCTGGAGAGGATGTGAAGAAAAAGGAACACTTTTACACTGTTGATGGGAATGTAAATTAGTACAGCCATTATGGAAATCAGAATCCAGGATCCTCAAAAGGGTAGGCAGGGAACCACCATATGACCAGCTATATCACTCCTCACTATTAATCTTAAAGACTTAAAGTCATCTCACCACAGTGATACATGCACGCACATGTTTATAGCAAGACAATACACAATACTCAAACTATGGAACTAGCCTAGGTGTTCATCAGTAATGAACAGATAAAGAAAATGTGGTGTATAGACACAATGAAATCTTATTCAGCCATAAAGAAGAATGAAATTATGACATTTATAGGAAAATAAATAGCACTGGGGAACATAAGTTAAGCAAAATAAGCCAAACATAGAAGGTCAAGGGCCATATGTTTTCTTTCGTATATGGAAGTTCAAGAGGAAAAAGAAAAGAGCAGTAGGAGGAAATCTCATCAAAATCAAAGGGAGACGAGTAGAACAGAGAAAAGTTACCAGGGGGAAGGAGGAAAGAAGGGAAGGATAAATACTGGGGAATAATATTGGCCAAATTATGTTATTATATTGTGTGCATATGTATGAATGTGTAATAATAAATCCCACCAATATGTACAACCATAACACACCAGCAAAAAATATGGAAAAAAGAACACATTCCAAGATCTAGTGTGGTCTTGGAATGTGTTCTTTTTGAATGTTGAATGTTTTGAGATTAGCATTAAGAAGCACTGGAAAATAATATATAAATCCCCAAAGCTCATCTCAGTTCATGTAAAAGAATAAAATAAAATTTAAAAACACCACACAAACCTTTTTTTTTTTTTTTGTGGCCCAGGAAATTGTATCCACTATTTTCACAAATGTGGTAAGCTTTCCACTGCTTCTGTGAGAAGAGGATTATTTACCAAGATAATGATGATAGCCAGCATTTATTAAATGCTTCCTGCATCCCAGACAGTGGGCAAAGTACTTTACAAGCATTACTGCATTTAACTCTTCTTCAGCTGTGTGAAGTACAGGCTCACTGTCTTTATTCTGCTTGTGAGGAAGCTGGAGACCAAAGAGCACAAGTTATGTGTCCTGGGTCACATGGTTCACCAGGATGTCTCTTCCCAAAGCCCATGACCTGAGTTACCATGCTGAGCATCCAGATGTACTGGGCAGGGGAGTGTGCTAGGCCCAAAATAACTAGGCAGAGGCTCTGCCTAGCAGATGTGGAAATGGTTTATCCACACAGTGTGTTAATATATGACAGAGAGAAATACAACATGACTTTGGAGCAGATGAGGAGTATCTAATTTCCAAGGGGGGACACTTGTACATAGGTTTGCAGATAGGAATGAGGTTGTCTGAGGAGGTGAAAAAGGGCACTGCAGACAGGTGGACCTGTTTGTGTGGGAGGACCCTTTGGGAAGGAGAAAGGGCTTGGTGAAGATAGAAAGATGGAGCCACTTGGAGGTGTAGCAGGGCAGGTAGGCAGGGGCCAAGAGGGAAGATGGCCTGAAAAGTAAATGCCAAAGCCTCTTCTTCCTTGGTGGGCAGGTTTGCCTTCTCTATGTGCTCAGTTCACTTCCTGCCTTATCCACCATTGACATCTTCTCTGCCTATTTGCTATTCACCAAATATTGGTCAGGAAGGCAGCTCCAAAAATTTTGACTTCAGCTTAGGGAAGATGGAGCTGGTTGAATATTGGAGTTTATCTAAATGTACCCTGGGCTGGTTATTCATGGGGTCCTTCAACCAAACTGCTGTGAACAGTGCAG